>NC_136477.1:48799205-49346705 GCF_902686455.1 Sciurus vulgaris
CCAGACTCACCCATATGGACTCCTGCTTCACTTTCTCTTCTCATGCTAGAAATGAGTTCCAGAAAACTAAAGATTAAATTATCAGAGAAGGCTGTATGTCCACTGTTCTTTTCTATGTTCTTGTCCCTGAGTGATGAGATTTCCTTCAGGGGGAAGACAATAAAAAGGAATGAACAAGCTGGGTATGGTGGTGCACACCTGTAATCCCAGACTCAGGAGGCTGAGGCAGGAGGATCTCCAGTTCTGGACCAACCTCAGTAACTCACTGAGACCCTCAGCAACTTAGTGAAACCCTTTCTCAAAGTGGGGGCTAGGGATATAACTCAGAGGTAAAGTACCCCTGAGTTCAATCCTCAGTACTGAAAAGAAGAAGGAAAAAGAAGAAACGAGCCACTGGTACACACACCACCATGAACAAATCTCAGCGCATTACAGTGAGTGAAAAAAGTCAGACATAAAAGACTACATATTGTTTGATTCCAGACATGTGACATTCTGGAAATGGCAAAATTACATGAACAGAAAACAGATCAATGGTTGCCAGGAACTGGGCTAGGGAAGTGGGTTTGACTACATGAGGGCAGCATGAGGGACTTTCTGGAGGGACAGTTCTGGGTCTTGAATGTGGTGGCATCATACTCCTACAAGCATTAGCTAAAACTCAGATCTGTACACCCAGAGAGGGAATTTTGCTGATGTACGAGTATATTTTAAGTCTGCCATGGTGGCGCACGCCTGTAATCCCAGCAGCTCAGGAGGCCGAGGCAGGAGGATCGTGAGTTCATAACCAGTCTCAGCAACTTAGTGAGGCCCTAAGTCAGATCCTGTCTCTAAATAAAATATAAAAAAGAACTGGGGACCAATATTTTCTCTGATAAATGAATGCTGATCCATGAGGGGGGCAGGTAGGGATGAATGAAGGCACTTTGGATTATGCAGAGGGGAGTGGGGGCAGGGGAGGGGCGGTGAGGATGGGAAGGACCGAGACAGACATTATTACCCTATATACATGTATGATTACATTACTGGTGTGACTCAGCACTGTGTACAATGAGAACTTATGCTTCATTTATGTACAATGTGTCAAAATGTAATCTACTGTCATGTATAGCCAATTAGAACAAATTTTAAAAAAAGGTATTTAAAAAAGGGGGCTGGGGATGTGGCTCAGTGGTTAAGCACCCCTGGGTTCAATCCCTAGTACCAAAAAAGAAAAAAAAAAAAAAAAAAAAAAGAAGAAGAAAAAAGTATATTTTCAAAAGCAAATGAATGAAATAAAATACAGGGGGAAAGAGATGGGTGGCATCGTCTGCCAGCAGTTTAGTCTTGTGTCTGGCTCAGGAGCCTGAGCAGTGGCGGGAGATTTGTTCTCTCTCTTCACTTGCCCTCTGCAGGCGCTGAAGCTGCTCCGGAAGCTGAGGCCAGAGGGCTCCAGAGGTGGGCCGGTTTCTGCCCTCTCAGAGCTTGCTCTGCAGAAAGCCCAGGCAGCAGCATTCTAGAGACAAGTGGTGCTGGGATCTGGCAGTGTGGGGCCACGGCCATGGCAGGATCAGGGAAGAGTTCCTGAGGAACTTGCAGTTGAGCCAGGGACTGAGGGTATGTGGGAGTGGAGAGGTCCTGGGTCAGAGGGAGCCCCAGGTGCGTAGGCCCGTGTGATGGGAGAGGGTCGAGGAGGAGCTGGTGAGGGATGCGCTGCCGTCTCTCTGGGTGTTGAGGGGATGAGATTGGGACCAACAGGCATTTTTAAATTTTTTAAATTTTTTAAATTTTTTATTGTAAACAAATGGGATACCCGTTGTTTCTGTTTGTACATGGAGTAACAGCATACCATTTGCATATTCATACATTTACATAGTGTAATGATGTTTGATTCATTCTGTTGTTTTTTTCCTTCCCCCCCACCCCTCCCACCTCTCTTTTCCCTCTATACAGTCCTTCCTTCCTCCATTCTTGCCCCCCTCCCACCCCCCATTACGTGTCATCATCCGCTTATCAGTGAGATCATTCGTCTTTTGAATTTTTTAGATTGGCTTATCTCACTTAGCATGATATTCTCCAATTTCATCCATTTGCCTGCAGATGCCATAATTTTATTATTATTTATGGCTGAGTAATATTCCATTGTATATATATACCACAGTTTTTTTTTTTGTAATTCTATTTTTTTTAATTTATTTTTTTATTGTAAACAAATGGGATACATGTTGTTTCTCTGTACATGGTGTAAAGGCATATCATTTGTGTAAACATAAATTTACATAGAGTAATGTTGTTTGATTCATTCTGTTATTTTTCCCTTCCCCCCACCTCTCCCACCCCTCTTTTCCCTCTATACAGTGCTTCCTTCCTCCATACTTGCCCCCCTCCCTAACCCTAACTCTAACCCTAACACTAACCCTTCCCTCCCCCCATTATGAGTCATCATCCACTTATCATTCGTCCTTTGGCTTTTTGAGATTGGCTTATCTCACTTAGCATGATATTCTCCAATTTCATCCATTTGCCTGCAAATGCCATAATTTTTTCATTCTTTATGGCTGAGTAATATTCCATTGCATATATATACCACAGTTTCTTTATCCATTCATCAATTGAAGGCATCTAGGTTGGTTCCATAGTCTGGCTATTGTGAATTGAGCAGCTATGAACATTATGTGGCTGTATCTCTGTAGTACGCTGATTTTAAGTCCTTTGGGTATAGGCCGAGGAGTGGGATAGTTGGGTCAAATGGTAGGTCCATTCCAAGTTTTCTAAGGAATCTCCACACTGCTTTCCAGAGTGGCTGCACTAATTTGCAATCCCACCAGCAATGCATGAGTGTACCTTTTTCCCCACATCCTCTCCAACACCTATTGTTGCTTGTATTCTTGATAATCGCCATTCTAATTGGGGTGAGATGGAATCTTAGTGTAGTATTGATTTGCATTTCTCTTATTACTAAAGATGGTGAACATTTTTTCATATGTTTGTTGATTGCTTGTAGATCTTCTTCGGTGAAGTGTCTGTTCATTTCCTTAGCCCATTTGTTGATTGGGTTATTTGTATTCTTGGTGTAGAGTTTTTTGAGTTCTTTATAGATTCTGGAGATTAGTGCTCTATCTGAAGTATGAGTGGCAAAAATATTCTCCCACTGTGTAGGCTCTCTCTTCACATTGCTGATAGTTTCCTTTGCTGAGAGAAAGCTATTTAGTTTGAATCTATCCCAGTTATTGATTCTTGCTTTTATTTCTTGTGCTATGGGAGTCCTGTTAAGGAAGTCTGATCCTAAGCCAACAAGGTGAAGATTTGGACCTACTTTTTCTTCTATAAGATGCAGGGTCTCTGGTCTGATTTCAAGGTCGTTGATCCATTGTGAGTTGAGTTTTGTGCAGGGTGAGAGATAGGGGTTTAGTTTCATTCTCCAACAGGCATTTTTAAGCAATTGAGAATTCTGTCTTAGGGCACTGGGAAGCTCTTGCATGTGGAAAGCAGGGCAAATCCAGGGCTGCCCATCCATCTCTAAGACCAGGCTTGGGCCTCACCCTGTGCCTCCAACCTGTTTGCTGGGGCCTTTGGGATGCTGGAAATGCCTCTGTGTGTGTGTGTGTGTGTGTGTGTGTGTGTGTGTGTGTGTGTGTGTGTGTGTGTGTATACGTGTCTTTTCTGTGTAATCTCCTCTGCTGGTGATTCATGCCTGATCCCTCCTGGCCTCCAGTATCCCAGTACAATCTGTTTTAAGCTGCATCTGGCAGAGCCCTGAGGTGTTGTAACTGTGCAATACTTAATGGCCAACGGTCCACTGAGCACGCCTCAGGGAAACAGAAAAAACCCTCTGCAGCCTGTCCCCATCTGAGTCTAAACAGAGCCTTCTCTGGGAGCCCAGTAGCAGCATGTGTACTCCTTTGGCCTGCATTCCCGGTGACCTCCAATCCCTCCTGGCCAGGCAGGATCACACAGCTCTTTGCTATGAATTCCCTTTGCCAGCCCCATCACTGTGGGGTTATCTTGTCCACTTACTTCATCATTTGCCCATTCTCTCCCTGCTTATAACACCAGGTGTCCATGGCTTACTTACTTCCTAGCACCTCGTCTCTGGGAGGTACCTGGCAAATGTGTGTGCCAGAGCTCTGTTGCAGTGAAGCAGATCTGCAAGCTGTTTTCAGCTCTGCCCGTTACCCGAGACCCGTGCACTACATCCCCGCTTGGAACCTCAGTTTTCTTCTGTCTTTACAAAGTGGCTGGCACTGAGCCCTGCTGCCTGCCTGTGTAGTAGGGGAGTATGCCTGGAGTCCAGCCAAGGTGGAGGAGAATGAATGTCACATGACAGCCAAAAGGCTGTGCCCTGCATGTGCATGTGTTCCCCTGGCTGACCCGCACACCAGGGTGGTGCTGAGCAGTGGTGCATTTTAAAGTGTGTGTCTATTTTAATTTAAAACCATGTATTCATATGAGAAGATCTCCTTATGTTTCTTAGGAAGCCTTCGTAGTCCTGGGATGAGAAAAATTACTGAATGTCCTCTCCAAAAGAAATATAATTTCCCATAATGTTCTGGATTTCCGGAATCTGAAAGGGGAACTGATGTTCTGTCTGCTCATACCAGGTAGCAGGGGGATCAGTCATCATGGAGCCACCGAGGAGTCTGAGGGGATCGTGCTCCACTGTGCAAAGCCTGCTGCCCCTTGTTTTCTTTTCCTCCCCTCTCAAGTCCACTTTAAGAGCCAAACTAATCCAAAATGTTATCCTTTCCTCTGTGGGGCCTTGGTGCTGCAAAATCTGTCAAAAAGTCTAAGGGGAAAATATTCACTTGGTTATACTTTCATGTTGGCAGCTAAAAATGAGCTTCATGAAACAGACTTGCATTTCATTTAGAGAATGCATGAAGGTTTATTTTTTTTTAAAGTTCTACCATGATGAGTATTATAGTGTTTTATCTTTTCTTAATGTATAGCTTGATTCACTATATCCTCCTTTTTAATTCAATATTTTAGTAGAGTTATTTCCTCATGATGTTGGCAAATTAGAAATCCCAGCTCAAGGGACTCCTCCCACTCTCTTTCGCTCTGTGACACACCCACCCATCGTGTGTTGGTCCACTCAGTGGCGTCCATCAATCACAGGTTCAAGAATAGGGCTAGGATGGAGGAGAACAGTTACCCATGACACAGGCCGAATCCCTGCCCTTGGGGGAGTTACAGTTATGTAGTGGGACTAGAAATTAAACAAACATAGAGAAATATAGTGGGTAGTGGGGTTTCCTGGGTGATGGGCAAGGGGCTGCCACATGTATTTGACCTCCAATCATGGGCAATGGGGACAGTGGTGGTCCAGTCTCTTTTAGATATCATCTGTCTGTGAAGCCCATCCATGATGAGAGGCTGAATTTAGATGCTAGACTTGGAATTTCACAATGAAAGGTGCCCCAGTGGGTACTCAGGACTATAGCTTTCTATGTGGAGTTAACTGAGGACTGAGTATTAAAGTGTGCATAAGGTCAGTTGTTGAATTGGGATTGTCCTAGGGGGAGACATTGAACCAGACCCACCTTACTGAGCCTGCGGGAGGGGCTGTGCTGTCAATGCACTGGTCTCCGATGTTGGAAATGGGTGGCTGTTTGTAGCATCCCATGCTGCTCTTGGAGGCAGAAGGCAATATTTAGAGAGGTTTCTCAGGTTTATAACCACAGTGAAGTCTGAAAGGATAGACACCAGACCAAGGGTCACTAACTCTGAGTGTGACAAAATGAATGGCCAGAGCAGGACAGCAGGGAGGAGCAAACACCCCAAGAGCGCACACCCCATCCAAGAAGACAGCTGCAGTGGTCATATGTAAGAATGTGGGTACTTGGAGACAAGTTTTCCCAAACATTTCACCAGACACCTGATTTCTAAGTGAAATCTAGCTTTTAAGATGTTGGGAACCACCTCAAATATAAATAACACTTGTGGGTCATAATATATGAGCAAGCTGAGCACCAGTGACGCACACCTGTAATCTCAGCGACTTGGGAGGCTGAAGAAGGAGGATCACAAATTCAAAACCAGCGTCAACAACTTAGCAAGAACCTGTCTCAAAATCAAAAATGAGTGCTGGGGATGTGGCTCAGTGGTGAAATACCCCTGGGTTTAATAATGATTTATTATTTAATCATTAAATGATGATGATGATGATGACAATAAATCCCTGGTTAAATGATGATGATGATGATGATGATGATGATGATGATGATGATAAAAATAGCAGTCTTCCCATTCCTGACTGGCATCCAAAATTTAAGTTAGAGGTTAAATCAGGTTTCCTTGCTTTCTTGTTATATTTTAATTGTTTGCTTTTGCAATGAGCATATATTATCTATCTATAGACAGAGGGGAAAAAGAAGGAAGATATCTTTGTAATCCAGAAGGCCACTCACCTATTAATTCACATTGTTGGCCCCTGTACAGTAGGGCTGGTCAAGCTGCAGAAACCTTTTGAAACATCAGTGCAGGGAAGAGAAACCATATGCAAAAATAGAAGGAAGGAGACCCTGAGGTCTCTGTAGGCCTGGTCCTAGGCTGCTGACTGGGACAGTGGGCAGGTGGGGACCAGGGAGAACTTGGGTTTCCATCCATCCATTCATTCATTCACCAGATGTATACTGTGCATCTGAAGTGCCAAAAACTGACCTGGGCCCGAGGGATCCAACAGAGAACCAAATAGACAAAAATCTCCACCTCTAAGGGATTCAAATGGTGGGGAGTTGTGGGGTGGGCACCAACAAGAAGCCATAAGACATAGGGTAGGTCTGATGAAGAGAAGTACTATGGAAAACAGGCAGGAGTGGTAGGCAGGGAGGCAAGAGAGGGCTGTGGTTTCCTCAGGCCAACTTGAAAGAGTCCCATCGATAACAGGCCTGAAGGATGGGTTTCTCTCCACTACTCATGAGTTAATTAAGTGCTCACTGTGTGTCAAGCACCGTGCTAGGCGCTGTGCTAGATCTCCTGGCAATATCCCTAATTTGCCACTTACTTCCCTTAAAAAACCTTGACAAAGAAACAAAACATAGTTCTTGCATATTTGCTTAATTTTTAAAAATGGGCTTTTCAGCTAGGCTCAGTGGCACATGCCTGTAATCCCAGTGATTGGGGAAGCTGAGGTAGGAGGATCACAAGTTCAAAGCCAGCCTCAGCAACTTAGCAAGGTCCTAAGCAACTCAGCAAGGTCCTAAGCAACTCAGTGAGCCCTTGTCTCTAAAATATATAAAAAAGGGTTGGGGATGTTGCTCAGTGGTTAAGCGCCCCTGGGTTTAGTCCCCCGTACCAAGAAAAAAAAAAAGTAGGGAGTGCTTTCTTTTTATCATTGGCACAGCTAGTGATAATTTTGCTTTGAGGCATGGCTGGATCCACGTGCCTAATCCATGGTGAGGAATCCGTCTCTTTTTAAGTGACTTGCCCTACTTTACTCAGATTAGCTTCCTTCTATCGTGGGCTTTCTACAGTGTGCCTTGCCCAACTCTCCTAGTTTGTACCCCATCTGCTAAGCTACTATGCCAGAAGGAATGTATATCTTTTTCTTATAGCAAAAGTCTTAGGTAGCACTGTCATTTGCTGGGCCAGGTCACATGCCTATCTAAGGAGCCTAGGGTTAGCTCTTTATGAATCACAGGGTCTGAGAGCTAGGAGGGGCATCCCCCAGCAGACATTCAGGGCACTGTTGATAAAACAAGGGGGACTAAATGCTGGGCATTGAGAAAAAGCTGGTGTCTACCCTAGCAACAGGGCATCAAAAGGGACACTTGCATCAGAGAAGAGGGAAGGTCCACCAAGTGCCTGCTTTAAAGGTCTCAACCTGCCCTGCCCTGAGATCATGTGACATTGATTGGCTCATGGCTTTCAGTCTCTAAATTATGGTGGTAGACTGGCTTGTTCTCTGAGGATCCTTCCAGCTCTCAGTCCATTTGCTTTTGAGAAGCAGGACAGGAAAGCAGACAGTATTTAATTTAATTACCAGGTTTGAAACAATACAGGGTCAGGGATCCTGGTGAATCTCATAGTAGTTTTGTGGTTTTGATTTGTCTTCCACAACTAACCCTTTTGGTGAAGTGCTCGGGAAGTTCTGAGAGGACATAAGACCTGCCTTTGCTGCAGCTACGGGGCTGTGTCTTGTGGCATCACCTGCAGTGCTGCCCATATGGCATGGCTTGAAGTGCTGCAAGCATTTCATTCTGGCAATGGGAAATGAACTTCACTGCTGCAGATTTCATGCTCCAGAGGCCATAATGGCTCATTAAGGAAGATTTACCCTGGCTTTGCCTCCCAGCATGAACTAGTGAGCAGACTGTCGTTTCAACAGTATGTATCTATCCACAGCTGTAGGGAAAACCAGCTGTGTGGGTGTCAGCACATGTTTCCAAGTCACCGATAAGATGTCTCAGTCCAGAATTTCATTGTAATGGTTCTGTCTCATCTTGACAGTTGGATACACACCAGTGTATATCCTGGGAGGCTGGGGAGGGACAGTAGGGATCACTCCTTAGTAACTGCTGATGTCACCCTTTCTGATGGCCAGATGTCTACAGGGACCAGTGTTTGTGCTGCATGGCAGAGGACTGGGGAGTGAATCATCTCAAAGCTAGAAAACCGTGCCTCACCTCTGCAGGAAGTGCTGGCGGTCACAGCCCCGGCTATGTGGTATTAGGGTGCACAGAGCTATGCAGTGGGCAGGAGCTCTGGCACCCATCTGATTGGACTGGAAGCCTGGCAGTAGTGCCAATCCCTTCCATGTGACCTGGCACAAGTTACTGGATCTCTTAGAATCTCAGTGTCCCTACCTGTGTGAACAGTAGCAGCATCTACTTATAGGATGTTGTCAGAATGAAATAGAACCTTTTCAGGGTTTGTTTGTTTGTTTGTTTTGGTACTGGGGATTGAATTTAGGGCACTTAACCACTGAGCCACATCCTCAGCCCTTTTTATTTTGAGGCAAGGTCTCTGTGAGTTGCTTAGGGCCTCACTAAGGCTAGCCCTGAACTTGGAATCCTTCTGCCTCAGGCTCTCCCAAGTCACTGGGATTTCAGGTGTGTGTTACCATGCTTTGCTCCTCTCAGGTTCTTGTCACCCAGAACAAGGACCACTATTGGTGGCAGTGTCAGTCCATGCAGCCGTGGACTAATAGGAGACAGGGTGGTATCATGTTTGCCATAGCTAATGTGTGCTGTGATGGGCCTGTTATACGTATGATGGTGCAAATGCTGTTCTTAGTTCTGAACACATCAACTCAGATGGATGAGGTGATCCTTCCTATTAACCTAGGCAGGTTCTGCTGTTATTATTCTCACTGTGTGAGTGGGGTGACTGCAGCACAGAGAGTTAAGTGACCTTCTCAGCATCACACAGCCAATGGGTGGTGGAAGCCCAGGTAACTGGTTGTGGAGTCCTTGTTCTTAACCAACACCTTATGTAGTCTGGCTCAGTAGTAAGAGCTGCAGAGAGAGCTTCTGGTAGGTCAGGAAGTGTTCTAAGCACTTCCTATAGCTTGAGTCATTTAACCCTCACAACAGCCAAACCCTCTGAGGCTGGTGTTTGTGGACGAGGAAACTGAGGCACCTAGAAAGAGCTATGAATGGAAGCAGAGTTCCCATCCTTATCGACTGGGTGATTTAAGACACAGGGAAGCAGACCTCTCTGAGCCTCAGGGTTGCCACAGGTATGAGGTGGTCCAATGAGCACTGTGCATAGTCCTGCTGGAGCAGACCATCTTGGGAGGGTGACTGTCTTACTAGTGAGGCACTTGATACAAACCCCAGCCCTGTTCCTAGATCCAGGACTTGTCTCTTGCTGCTCCTAACAGCCAGGACAGAACTAAGAGCCTTTGTGAAGGTGTGACTTCTTGCAAGAAGAGGTCTCTGAAGAGGTGCCCACCCCAGCTTGCCATCTGTGGCACCAAGGTCCAGCCAGCCACATAGACTGCATCTGGCCTGGAAGGTAGTGAGAGAGGAAATAAATGAAGAACCTGTCCCAGCCCCTTGGGGAGACATAGGTCTGGGTCTGTTCAGTATCAAAACAGGGTGATTATGAAATGAAAGCATGAGATTAAAAGCAACAACTCCAGAAAATTCTGTATTTTCAGTGTGGAGTAGCAAGTCTCCTTGCCTTACTGAGAACATAACAAGGGGCTTTTCTGACAGCCAGTCTCTGTTGCTGACTGTTGGGAACTTGTGTGGTTCCTCCCTCTACAGTAATACTGAGAGTGCTATCCTTGTCCTTACATCTCTGTTTGTAGTCATCTTGTCACATTGGTTATTGTAAGGGTGAACTTCTGGATCATTTTAATGCTCTTGGAAGATGTTGTCAAATTGCTGACAGAGTATCCCGTGGAGATGTCACGTCAATTTATAAGTTCCAAATGGTGAAGCAAAATGCCTGCTTCTCCGTATTCTTGTGCACATTCACTATTACCATGAAAGT
Source organism: Sciurus vulgaris (assembly GCF_902686455.1). NCBI lineage: Eukaryota > Metazoa > Chordata > Mammalia > Rodentia > Sciuridae > Sciurus > Sciurus vulgaris. Next base: position 48,809,628 of record NC_136477.1, read on the forward strand.
TTGCTAATCTGAAAGTAGATATGTTTTCTCATTTAAATTTCCATTTTGCTAGTTGCTAGGGAGGGCACTCTTTTGTTTGTTTATTGGTTGTTTGGCTATCTTTTGTGAACTATCTGTGTTAATGACAAGACATTTCAGTGTCCTATAAAAGAATAGTGTTTTCTGATCATTGTTTGTTTATTGGTTGTTTGGCTATCTTTTGTGAACTATCTGTGTTAATGACAAGACATTTCAGTGTCCTATAAAAGAATAGTATTTTCTGATCACAATTAATATAAGCATATTATAAAAATTCAGACAATGTAGGAATATATAACATGACACTGCAGGGTCAGTCCTAACCTTGAAAAATCACCACTGTTGAGGGTGTGGAAATGATTTCTTCAGAATCTTCTAGAAATATTTGGATTCTATTCACTTGGCCTTAAAGATGTCTGAAGGTTCATTCATGGCTTTAGAGCCTTAAAAGGTATTCTGCTCATTAGTATTTTTGTCAATAAAAGTAGTAGATTTATTTCTTATTTTGATAAATTTATTCAAGCACTGCCCAGTGGTACACCTGTAGTACCAGCTACTATGGAGGCTGAGGCAGGAGGATCTCTTGAACCCAGGAGTTTGAGGCCAGTATGGGCAACACAGTAAAACCCCATCTCAAAAAAAAAAAAAAAAAAAAAAAAAAAAAAAAAAATCTACTTAGAAAAGCTGTGTGTCCAAGTGGTGGGTACAGAATTTGGGTTCCCTACTAACTGCTCTCCCATCTCCTCCTGCTCAACTGGGGTGTATGATCTTCTGGTCTTGTCTAGCTCTGTGCTGTCGACAGGAGTGTTTTCTGTTTTTGGTGTCAAGCTGCTGAGCTCATAGCAGTGACAAGAGACCCAGGGCTCTTGCTCTTCTGCCAGGGCCTGCGCTATTGCCTCTGTGGGAGGAAGGAATAATAGCCAGCTTTTACTCTATCTGTCCTTTGCATTAAACCTATCAACAATTCTCCAAAGTGTAAAATCTAATATTATCCTCTTTTTCGTTGCCTTAAGACGTGAGTTCCTAGAGTCCAAACCCTTTGCTTTAGGGTCACCAACTAGCAAGTGTCATAGCTGGAATTTAACCCAAGTCCTGCCAGGCACTGAGAGGCCCCTTCAGATGTTAGCCGCCCACTCTGCAGATCTGCATCTTTATGCACAGCCTTTCCATGAGCCCCATCTCTCCATTAACCTGGATATGTATTGGCCTGGTCCAAATGCACCTGGGGAACCTCTAGTTGGTTCCCAACTTTGTGAAAACTTGAGCAAGTTGGGGGCAGGTTAAAGGACGAATGTGCAAGGTCTGCATCCATGAATCAGGGCTCCATGTGGAGCTGGGGCAAGCATCTTTGCCTGGGCAACAAGGGGAGGTTGCCATGGCGGCAGCTATGGCAACGCTGATGTAAGCACTGGCCTGTTCCCTGTAGAGCCCAGCTGGGAGCAGGAAGACGGCAAGGTGCCCAAGAGAGGGGGGTTTGGGTTGTCCTATGCGTTTAGGTGGACTCTATTTGATAGAAATTTTTGGTAAGTGTGGCATGCACTAATTAACATAATCAGTTGTTCTTTCTCCAGTTGTGGCTCTTGGATTTGGTGGTCAGAAAAATTCTTTGATAGGGTTCAGGAGCTAAGAGCAGAAATCCAGGAATCAGGCTGTCTGGCCCTACCCCTTCATGGCCATGGGTCATTTCCAAGTCTGACCCCAGTGCCACAGCCTGTACCTGTACAGTGCCTCACCTGTACAGCCGGTACCCCACAGGGCCCCATGAGTTAATTTGCAGAAAAGGAACAGCACAAATGGTGGTGTTATTATCATGAAAACACTGATGATGTCCGCCTCACTGACTCAGAAGTGCCTCTCACCCCCGCACACTCCCTTTTTCCCCAGTGTCTGAGTTCAGCCAGCATTAGTGGGGGCGTCTTGCCCTTTGTCACAGTGCTGAAGTCATCTAAGCTCTGTCGGTGCCCTTGGTGTTACCTTTCCTTTTCTCTACATGGGCTCGAACAAATCTGCTGCAGTCCCAACCCTACCACTGTATTTCACTGACAGTTTGGGAGTAAACATGTTTTTATGTGTGGCCCTGGTCACTGCCAAAAACAGCATTTATGGAGCTTCTAATTACCTTGGAGACTGTGGTAGGTCCTGTATCAGAGTCAATAAACTGCTTTAAGCCGTACTGGCTAATTTAAGAATTTTTGGTGTTTTTAGCTGTTAGAATCAACAGAACATTTATTAGAAATGCCCATTCCTGAGAACTCATTTTTAGGATTGTGATTTTCATTTTTGAGGTGGTTGGGCCACCTATTGGCTGATTTATTGGCATCTGATCAATACACTATTGAAGAAAATGTGAAGACTCTCTTCTCCTGGGCAAAAAATCCTTGTGGGGTACTTGATACATAGGATCTAGGACAGGGTGGTGGCCGTCAGTATGAGTTTTGAGTTAGAGCTTTCTGGATTTGAAAAACATGAATTTGTCTCCTTTCTCCTTCCTCTTCCTCCTCTTCTTCCTTCTTTTTTCTTCTTCTTTTTTGGTACTGGGGATTTAACCCAAGGGGTACTTTACCACTTAGCTACATCCCCAGCCCTTTAAAAATATATTTTATTTTGAGGGAGAGTCTGGATAAATTGCTTAGGGCCTCACTAAGTTGCTGAGCGTGGCCTTAAACTTGTGATCCTCCTCCTTCAGCCTCTTGAGTCACTGAGATTACAGGTATGCACCACCATGTCCAACTATCTCCTTCCTTTTTGTTTATGATTTGAATAATTCCAAAGACAGCTTTCTCACTTTTATTTCTGTGTACAAAGATTGGCAAGATAGTTCAAGTTCATAGGGATTTTTATTTATTTAATTAATTTTGTGGTACAGGAACCCTCTACCACTGAGCTATCCCCAGTACTTTTTTTCCCCCCTTTTTCTATTTTGAGACAGGGACTAGCTAAGTTGCTCAGGCTGGGCTTGAACTTGAAATCCTCTTGCCTCAGCCTCTTGATTCTCTGGGATTATAGGTGTGTGTATAACCACATCCAGCTCATGTGATTATAAAAAATACCTCCAATGGGCTGTTTGCTCCAAATCCTTTAAAATACAAAAACAAAAAACAAAACAAAACAAAAAAACTCAACCATGCAAATTTTACATTGAAATTATACTTTTAACGAACTATAACATGTACATAGAAAAGTGTACCAATTAATCTTCTTCTTTTATAATTCTTTTAAAGATGGGCTCTCACTATGTTGCCCAGGCTGTCTTGAACAACTAGGCTCAAGCAATCCTTCTTCATCAGCCTCCCAAGTAGCTGGGAGTACAGGTGTGCACCAGTGAGTCTGGCTTTCATGGATGTTTATTTGCAAATGTTGAAAAACCAGTAAATAACAGTAACCTCTGGGCTGGGGATATAGCTCAGTTGGTAGAGTGCTTGCCTTGCAAGCACAAGGTCCTGGGTTTAATCCCTGCACCACATACACACACACAAAGAGTAACCTCTGAATTATTATTATTATTATTATTATTATTATTAAAGTCCAGTTGTACTTCGTGTAAAGAGGAGCCAACCTGATAATTCTGGCTGTAGATTTGGTACTTAGTAAGCATTTGTATTTCTACCTTCCTTTCTCTGGCATTGCTGCTTCTAAATGTTTTCATCATTTGTTTCTTTCTTTGTGTGCTCTGGAGCCAGAACTGCCTGCCTTTGAATTCTGACTTTGATATCAACTAGTTGCGTGATTTGGGGCAGTACTCTTAACCTCTCTGAGCTTCAGTTTCTTCATCTGGAAAGTAGGAATAAAAGATACCCACTTAAAAAATTGTTTTGAGTACTAAATGAACCAATACTTATCAAGCATTTGAACATGCTTGGCACCCAGCAAGCACTTACTTTATAAGCACTGATTTAAAAAGCAAACCCTTAAAAACTTAGTCTCCGTGGCAGAGAAATTAAGGTGTCCTTCAGTCCACAAGTCAAAGGTTAGGGGTCTGAGTAGTTGGGGTACCCCTGATCTGATCCCACATCTGCTCATGAGTAGAGAGCTTTAGTTCCTCATTCCAGCCAAGCTGGCTCACGGGAAGGTAGAGTACGAACGAGGAGTTCTGGTTAGAAAAATACACACTCAGGAAAGAACAGGCTCTCCCCAGGCAGAACTTTGGAAAAACAACAATCTGTTGCTCCTTGATTAAAGAGTAGAAAACTAATTATTCTTTCCGGAGGGACGTGAGGCTGCTCACTGCAGGGCCATGACCTGGAGATGCAGGATGTGGATTTTCTTCAGATGTAAGGAAGCCTCTCCTGCTGAAAACCTATGGTGATGCAGATGACATGGGGGCCAGGCTGGGTGGAGGGAGAAGGATTCCATGGCTTCTAGAAGCAACCCCTAAACACTTCAGAAACGTCATTGCAGGTTAGCGTTCTGTGTGTGTGTGTGTGTGTGTGTGTGTGTGTGTGTGTGTATTATATATATATAAATTTTTACATTCGATTTTTAAGAAGACCTCTGGTGGCTGGCGATATAGCTCAGTTGGTAGAGTGCTTACCTTGCAAGCACAAGGCCCTGGGTTCAATCCCCAGCACCACAAAAAAAAAAAAAAAAAAAAAAAGACCTCTGGTATGTAACATCCCTTTAAAAATATGCTATAATTTCAGTTAATTAGACCAGCTTACAACTAGTTTAGATGTTTAAAGTCCAGGGCTGCATCCGTGCACTGAAGATGTGATCAGGATGCCAAGGAGGTAGTTCCACTGAGAAACTGTGTGTGTGTGTGTGTGTGTGTGTGTGTGTGTGTGCATGCACATGCATGCAGGTGTGCTGAATGAATGCCCTTTAGTTGAGGGAAAGGAAGGAAAAATTCCACGTGGGCATAATTTGGGTATTAGGGATAACATAATTTGTATTAGGGATAAGAAGTTCCTGTTGGCCTGTATTGTTTGGCCACAGATATCAAGAAAGTTCAAAAGAGTCTTAGAGATATTTATTGGACATCTACCATTTTCCCGGTCATATAAATAAAAACAAACAACAAACAAAAACTAAACAGATGAAGTGCCTCCTTTGGGCACTTCTGAGTACAATTTCTAATTCTTGCACCCAGCTACCAATTCCACATCTGCATTTGGAGGTCTATTATCATCTGCTCTGGATTTTTGTCCCCAAGTCTGTTCCTCCCACAGGGCTTTTCTATTTTCTCAGCTATTTAAGCTAAAATTGTTAGAGCATCTTTAAATCCTCTTTCATTTTACCTTCTTTTATTTCACTTTCAGTGGGTATCCAACTTGCTGGCATATCCTCTTACCTCTACCTTGAAATATGTTCATAATTTCTTTACTTCTCAGGTCCCTGCCATCCCTTGCCTGGGCCATCACATGAACTTCCTCACCTCTTCCCTGCTTCCTTTTTTGCCCCCTAGAGCTTGTCTCTCCATACAGCAGTTGAAAACAGTCTCTTTGGAACTTAGATTATGTTTCTCTTCTGTTCAGAATCAGCCAGTCACCTCCTATCTGGCCCAGACTAAAATCCAAAGACCTCGTGGTAGTCTATAAGGCTGTTGCTCTCTGGCTCCTGCTCGTTCTGTGACTTTCCTCTGCTCACTTCCTACCCTACTCAGCCAGACTGACTTTGTTGCACCTCAGCTGAACCAAGCATTCCCTGACCTGGGAACTTTGCATATGTCATCCTGTCCATCCAAGACATTCTCTTCCTTCTCTCATGCCCTGAGTTCTCCATATGGAATAGCAGCCACTCCCTTCATCCCCAACTTTCCCCCACCCTGTTTGTATTGTTCTCCATAGAATTTATCATCAGGAGAACAGGGACTAGGTTTTGCTCTCTACTGTATCTCTATTCCTAAAAGAATGCTTGGTGCATTGCAACCACTCAGCAATCGTTCAGAGCCACCATTTATTATGTACTCAACTCAAGGCAGGTAGTATGCAGAGCACCTCATAGGAATCATGTCTTTACTCCCCAGAACAACCCTGTGAAGTCCAAGTCTCATCATGGCCACTTTCAGGATGGAACTCGGGGACTACTGGGAAAGTTGTGTGAGTTGCCCAAGTCACTTGTGGGCTGTGGCTTGCTCAGGTCTGCGGGACTACAGAACCTCTTCTCCAACCACCTTGGTTACTGCCTTTTCTCTTTGGTGGTCTGAATTGGTTCCAGAAAGGTTTGTAGTGGCTGACCAATGCATGGAAAGGTAAATGGGCAACCTGTGGCCCCTGCCCAGATGTGAAGCGGAACCTTGGCTTGTTTGTGATGGGCAGTGTTTCTTAGAGCATTTGGAGTTTTCATTCTCTGTGGGCTCTTAACGGCACTTTGCAGATGAGGTGACCAGGGAGCCACCCCAAGGTTAGTAGGACAGAAGTCATATTTAGTTCAAAGCACTTTTATAAACTCGTGGGCCATCTCTCCCTACATCCCTTCTGGTCAGTGTTCCCTCCTGTTCATTTGGACAGCTCTGACAGAGGAGGTGGCAGGCATTGGAGCACCCTTCTGTTTAGAGAGTGCCCAGTGAGGATCCAGCTGAGAGGCTTGGGGAGAGAGAAATGGGCTGGGGCAAGTTCAGATCCACAGCCCTACTTCAGGCTTGCAGTTTCATCTCGGTCCAGAAGGCCCCACAGATAGCCCTTCAACTATGGAAACTATTCCGCCTCTCTCTTCCCTGGGTCAGGTGCCCACAGTCACATTCATGTTCTTTCATTCTGTCCACGAGGTGGTTTTGTGATACTTTGACCACAGACTTCCCAAGGGCAAGCACCATGCATTCTCCAGCTATTCATGAAGCTCCTACTATTAGAAGACAGCAAGGACTCCAAACCATGTAGTCCCTGGCCTTCCAGAGCCTTTCCCCTGGAAGGGGGCTAACAAAGTGTACGTTTGCCATGCTAGGCACCAAATCCTTTACCTATATTAATTCATCTAATCCTTACAACAGCCCTCTGAGGGAGTCCCATTATTATCTCCATCTTACAAGATGGAGGAACTAGAAATCAGAGCAGTTACATCACTTGTCCAGTGTCACACAGCTAGTGAATGGCAGAGCTATCTCCAGCATCTGTGCTATTAAGCCCGGGGCAGAACTGTCCCTTTACAGCACCACCGAGGAGGCGTCAGAAGTTACCATTAGCAGTTCTCCTTCTGGAAGGCTGAGATCACGACAAACCGTTCTAAAAAGATACAGGCTTTGCAGGAAGCTGAAGTGCAAAAGGGGAAGATGAGCAAAATGGCTCCTGAGGTGGGAGAGGAGACAGAATGGTGTGGGCATCACCCTGCGTCTCCCAGCCTGGTATGTGTGCGTGCAGGAGGGAGGGGGAGGAGGCGGAGAAAGCCAGAAGGTGTGGGAATTTTTATCATGGTTGAATGATTCAAGTAAATTTGTGCCTCTGACGCCGGGACTTGTGGGCTGATTTCTCACACTTGCTGATAAAGCTTCATGACTGAGCAGTTTCCACCAGCGCTCGGTGGCCCAAAATGCTTACCCTCTCCACTTTCAATTACAGAATTCCCTCTTCTGAAGTAGGCGATAGGATTCTATTTCACATTATCATTTTGTGAAGATTTTCTTTTATTATACCTATCCTTTATTTTTGCCTGAGAATCTTTTTTTATTTTACCCTCACTTTTCGGAACATTATGGCAAAATACACATAGAGTATTGCCATTTTAACCACTATCATATTTACCATTTTAAATTGTAATAATTTGGTGACACCATTACGACTACCTGAGTCCAGAACCATTCCATCACCCCAAAAGAGTCCGTGCCTTCTCTAAAGAGACACTCTCTATTCCTTCTCTTCTAGCCTCTGGCAATTACTAATCTACTTTCTGACCCCACACATTTGCCTGTTCTGGACATTTCAGAAAAATGGAATCAGACAATATGTAACCCTTTGTGTCTGCTCTCTTTCACACTGCATAATGTTTTCAAGGTTCTTTTGTCTATAGCATATTATGTATCAGTACTTCTTTTTTTTTTTTTTCTTGGTATGGGGATTGAACTCAGGAGCACTTGCCCACTGAGCCACATCCCCAGCCCTATTTTGTATTTGATTTAGAGTCAGAGTCTCACTGAGTTGCCTAGTACCTCACTTATGCTGAGACTGGCTTTGAACTTGCAATTCTCCTGCCTCAGCCTCCTGAGCTGCTGGGAATACAGGCATGCACCACCTCACCCAGCCAGAGTGCCACATTTTTAAAAATACAGGTTTCAACTTAGACATTTTACTTGGTCACCAACAGCTGAGACAGAGTAGCCAACTCTTACAGCCAGAGGTTCTTTAAAATTGCACATGTTGTTTTTCTATAACATTGGAGATGTCACATCTAGATCCGTGGCTGTGCCAACGACAGTATTAGTGTCCTCCCCACCTCTTTTCTGCCTCAGGCAAGTTCGGGTCTGAGTGCTCTGTCTACCTCCCCTTTCAGCCTGTGTTTGCTTTGGCCTGACTGCTTTTTCCATTTCTCATCACCTGACTGAGTCCTTTTCTGGCAGGCGTCAGGAGGCCTCATTTCCTCTGGAGTGGGATCATTCTGGTTCCTCAAACTCTGGTTGCACTACTTTGGCATTCCACCACTTAAAAAAGAAAAAGAGCCTTACCATGTTGTGATTTTTATTCAAGGACTGTTGATCAGATTGTCTCAGCGAGGACATGAAAGCAGGAGCCTTTTATCCCTTGTTCAATGCTCTATCTCTAATGTATGGCCCCACGCCTGACATATAGTAGGCGCTCAGTAAATATTGATGATTTTTAAAGAATATTGATGATTAAATCTAATGGGTAAGCCCCCCTAATACACACTTATTCTCCCAAGGTCTGTCCTTAGCAGGACTGCTGCAGAGGATCAACAGTGACCGAGCCATGGTGCCCACTGACTTCTTCCTCTTCCTCCTCTTCTTCCTCTTTTTCTTCTTATTTCCTCCTCTTCCTCCTCCTACTCTTCTTCTTTCTCCCTTTCCCCTTTTCCTTCCCCCTCCTCCTCCTTAGATACAGGATCTCCCTAAGTTGCTTAGCACCTCACTAAGTTGCTGAAGCTGGTTTTGAACTTGTGATCCTCCTGCCTCAGTCTCTTGAGCTGCTGGTATTACAGGCATGTGCCACTACACCTGGCCCAGATGACCATTTCTGCAGTCCTTTTTTACTCAAGTTTATCAGAAAATAAAAACTTGGAGTTGCAGCTTGTTCTGGGTAGGGTGATGTTGAGAAGCAGCTATTGGTGGTGCCCTTGTGCTTTTGTTGAAAAGAAAGAAAAGCCAAAGCAGTGAACTTTCTTTTCAAACGACCTCCTCACACTGTGCTCCTCCACAAAGCATTGGGTCTTCCCCATCTGAACTCCTGCCGGTCTGTTCTCAATTATGTAGTAAGAACAGAGACTAAAGAACCTTTACCTGAAAGAAGCCATCACCTTCTTAAGTGGTCCAAACCAAATCAAAATACCTGTCACAAGCAGTGCTGGATTCAGTACAAATTTCTCTTCTAAGGTGTAGCCGTTTGGTTTTCCCAGTGATGCTACAATTGCCTTCATGTTTAGAGGCAATGGATGGATAGAGTTAAAACCAAAAAAAAAGAAAGAAAAGAAAAGGAAAATTTGTTAGCAAGGTGCTCTGGGCTGGGAATTCAGACATTCAGATATTTACAATGTATATATCATCTTAGCTAAGGAGGTGTCTTTGGGGAAGGAAAAGAGGAGGCAGGGAATTAAAAGGGAGGGCCGGAGTCTTTTCAATGACTCCATCCTGTTTACATGTGTGGCCATGCTGTTACCTAAAAAATATTTATAGTACATGGAAGCCTTTGTTTTATTTGACTTATATTTTATCTGGTGTGTGAGAATTTGGTGCAAATTTCATAGATCCTCCAACATGAATCTTATCAGTGATACTGACTCACCCTTACTTGGTTAAGAAAGGAGGCCACCCTTTTTTGGTATTGGGGATTGAACCCAGGGCCACTTTACCTCTAAGCCACATCCCCAGCCCTTTTTATTTTTTATTTTGAGACAAGGTCTCACTAAATTATTGAGGCTGACCTCATACTTGTGATCCTCCTGCCCCAGCCTCTTGAATCACTGGGATTATAGTCATAGCCACAATGCCCAGCTAAGAACCTTCTCTTACTAAGAATAGCTAACTTAAGTACCTATTAAGTGCCAGACTCTCTACTACACATTTTATATAGTACATGACTTAAACCTTTCCATTTTATGAAAAGGGATGATTATCCCCACTTTCCAAGTGAGAAAGTGGAGACTCAGAGGAAGAAAAGAGTAGGTAATCTGCTTGAAGTCTCCCAGTAATAAAGGGAGGGAGCCACTATCAGGCTTGGGTGACAGAAGCAGTCTCAATGTGCACATCTGGTCACTCACTCTCTTAGGAGCTGCTCTGGAAATGTTGGCTAATCCCCTCTGCAGGGTGATGAGCAAGAGTCACATTTGCTTTCGCATGGTGGGTACATCCTGTGCTGACCCTCAGGCCTGCTGCTACTGACCTTATTTCATTTGATTCCAGACACACACACTTGAATTTGAGATCATTCCCTACATGCAGCTTGACTCAGGATTTTTCACTCCTACTCTGGGCATTTCCCCATTTCTACTGTAAGTTCTCTCAAGGTGGAAAGAAATGTTCTTTCTAACCTGTCACAGGGTGTGACCTTCCCAGATGGATGGCAGCTCCCCTCCTATCTCTGTGGTTTCTTGTGCTACTCCCTGTGCCCCCTGGCTTCCCATCATTCTGTGGGAATGGCAATACCAGTCAGTACTCTCCCCGTGACATCTGTGGCATGGTGGAAATGCCTCCTGAACAGAGGTTGCTTCATGATGACAAGCATCATCATCTGGCTCAGGCCTGGCTCACACTGGGTGCTGGATGGCTGCACACAGGCGTGGATTCCTCCTCCAAGCCTGGTTCAGAACCCAGCTGTGCATCCTTGTGCCTGGGAAACCTGCAGAACCGAGTATCATTTTATCACTTGGACTTTTGCTGACTATACAAAGAAGTTGCTTCTGAAACAGAAGAAATACACCCAGGAGCCTGGCATGGTGGGGCACGCCTGTAATCCCAGCTGCTCAGGAGGCTGAGACAGGAGGATCACGAGTTCAAAGCCAGCCTCAGCAACTTAGCGAGGCCCTAAGCAACTTAGTGAGACCCTGTCTCAAAATATAAAAGACTGGGTATGTGACTCAGTGGTTAAGGAAGGAAGGAAGGGAGGGAGGGAGGGAGGAAAGGAGGGAGAAAGGGAGGGAGGGAGGGAGGGAGGGAAGGAAGGAAGGGAGGAAGAAAAAGAAAGAAGGAAGGAAGAAGGAAAGAAGGAAGGAAGGAAGACATCTTGGGTTGATGTCTTTGCTAGACATCACTAGACTCTTTGCTAATGTGAATATCTGGAAGCCTGGGTCATGGTGGGAAGTGAGACAGGGTGGGAGCTAAAAATTAAGGGCAGCCCCTGTATCAGCGGTCTCCTGGCAGTTTCCCCACCTGAGGTAATGAGTGTAGGGGTCTCAAGTTGTGCAAGAGTGGCAGATTGGCTCAACTCAAGTTGGCAGACTGGCTCTGATGCTTTTTCTTTGACTGTGAGACCTGGTAGTGAGGGACCCTGTTAAACTGGTGCCTTCTCTTGAGGAAGCCGAGGCTACATTCTTCCTAACACCCTGGCTACTATAACCTCAGGATCTGGAGTCAGGTGCATCAGCATTGGTGTTTGAATTCTGGATTGGTCACCTGCCAGCTGTGTGTGACTTCTGTCATATGATTTAACCTCTCTGAGTCTGTTTCAATTCATCTGTAAAGTGGCATAATCATAACATTGCATTATATTATATATTATAAAATCACATTATATAAAATTATAAATTTATAATCTATTGAAAGTATATGATGTCATGAGAATATATTATATATAAAGTATTATATAACACCATTGCAAGACTATCCATATGTCATATAGTAACATTATGACATAACATAATAACTATCATAAAGTTATCATGAGGCTTGGTTTATGTAGGTAAAGTGCTCAATTCCTGAATCACTATTAATTGTTGAGATAATTAGCATTAGATGTGATCTCTGTGGCTTGCATTTTGCAAATGTCCTGGTATGATTGCTTTGGAAGCAGTGAAGTCCATCAAGTAATTAGGAAGGCAAAGCCCAGTTGTAACTGGGAGGAGTATTATTGACATATAAAATTTCTCCTTGAAGACAGGAATTACTTTTCAGAAGAACTTACACCCACATGATACTTAATAGAGAAATATATTAAATCTAACTACTACCCACATGTCCTCTGTTTATCTCCAGATGTTACTGGCCTGGGTTTCTGTTGTTATGTGAGGCTGCAGGGGAGGGCAAGGCAGGAGGGGTCTGACTTGAATGCATGTCTGATGGGGGTTCCCACAGGCTCTGGCCAGGTGGCTCAGCTCTCCTGTGCTACTCCCATGTCCCTGCTTAAACACTGTTCTGGAAGCTGAGTCTGGGAAAGAGAGGGAGGGAGCATCATGCTGTCATCTGGTGAGTACTGGGTGACAGAAGTGGAGTTAGAATCCTCATCTCTTGAATCTACATAGTGGTTATTACCTCTCCTGTTTTGCACATAGGAAAACTAAAGTTAAGAAATGACCCTCACGTTCAGGGTCATAGGGCTAATCAGACACTGGTATTTGAGAATAGGCAATTGAGCTCCGACTCCTGATTTCACCTCTGTGGCCATAATCAGATTGTTAACATCCCTGGGTCTCAGTTTTTGTTTTGAAGGATGGGAAGTGCTAGGGATGGAGCCCAGGGCCTCACCTGTGCTAGGCAAATGCTCTACCACTGAGTCACATCCTCAGACCCTCAGTTTTCTTTTCTATTAGGTAGGCACAATAATGAACCCTAGCTCACAGGGTGAGAATCAGTGAGATTAACTATATAAAATCTTAATATATGCTTTTGTAAGTACTCAATACCTGTTAGTTGATGTTACTATTATAATTACCTTGTATTTTAATCTCTGTCTTTTGTATGGCAGAGCCAACCAAGATTTTTATTCAGGTCTGACACACTGCAAAGCTTGGACTCTGGTCACTATGTACTTTCTGCTTGCGTTATTGCTGATTATAGCAGAGAGCGCAAGGTGAAGGTGACTGTCATATAATTAACACCTTTTGGGAACATCCATGACTAAAACCTCAGAAAAAAATCCAAGGTGGATTCTTTTCAGATATGTTTTCAGCTAGCATGAAATCTGCATATCTATATTGACAGGCATCACACTTGCAAAAATTTTGGAAAAGGTATTCCTGTAGGTCTGGTTGGTAGCTACAAAATTTGATTTCATTTGCGAGACAGAAATCAGGGTCTCTCACCCTGACCCACCCTGAAACTGCCTGCACCACTCCTGGGGATCTTGATTCATACTGAGAAGTTCACAGGCAAGAATACCAGTGTTGAATTGTTAGGCAGTGGCCACATGTCCTGTTGATCATCTCTTTAAAAACCTGGAACTCGCTCTAACTTCTGTGGAGATGTTGGGGCTCCCCAACATGTGGTGGAACTGGGGAACCTTCTAGGCCAGCTGAAGCCATAAATAAGAGATTGCCCCTGTTTGGGAATGGTTCTTGTGTGACAAATAAAGACGGGGAGTTTGGTCTGACTTTTTGGTTGCATCCTGAGAGCACTTCAGATTTTCTTTTTATGGGTGAAAGGTGGACTACTTTATGTAATCATAAGACTTTCCTCCTGGGGAATTGGGAAGGAATTTGGAATGAATTGGGCTTCTGAAGAGAAAACTCCAGCCAAAAGCTGGAGAAAACTCTAGTCACCTGGTTCACCTGGTCCTTTTCTTCAGGCACTTTCCTTGTGATAAACCTGCATTTGAAACCAGTGATCTCTTCCGAGCATCTTGTCAGTGAATAATGAACATGTTGTCTTTTCTCCTCTTGTAGGCCTAAACGGCAGCGGCAAAACAACTTTTCCATGTTTCCCTCTCCCAAAGCCTGGAACTTCAGAGGGGTAAGTGTCTGCCCTGGGCAGCTCCTGCGACTAAAGTTTCTATTCCAGATATGTATTCCAGCCTCCAGAGAAGTTGCTGTTGGGGTTTGATTGACTTATAAAGTTTCTGCCAAAACTCCCTCCCTAGGAGGGTGATGTTGGCATCAGCTGTTGTGGCCCAAAAATTATCTGCTGACATTAGCCTGCCCTGAACATCACGGGATGTAGGAAGTGTCTTGTGAAGAAGCTGAGAAGGGCCATGGTGGGGTGGGCATTGGTCATTTTCCTTGGAACCTGGAAGGAGCCCATGTACATGAAGGAAAACAGAAGTGAGAAATGTGCATTCTATTAATAAATTTGTGCTTTCATGGGGAACTTTGGTTTCCAGAAGTCTGAAGGCTTTAAACAGACTTGAAAGGGAATCATTAAATTCTTCGAAACACAGAGCAATAGACTGTTAGAGATGCATGGTTGTAGGCCTCCATGTATCAGGGATGATGATAGGATCAGTCACAGTGCGTGGAGGCCCTGCTGTGTGCTAAAATCAGTTCTAAGACCCACTTGGGGTGGAGGGAGCCTTTGCCTCTGTAAGGAAGGCTCTGAGCTGTGTCACCTCCAGGCTTCTGGGTGTGGCATTCCTGGCCCAGCACCCCACTCCTGCGCTCCTACTCCTGGCCCATCCACCACATCCACAGGGGCTAAACTTTGACATCACCTTTTCTGGGAAGTTGTAACTGCCACCTCTCTGAATCTGAGCCAGAGGTCCCCTCCTAAGTACCCTGCACTTTCTTATCATATGCTTAGTTAGCATTTAACTAAAATTCAAGATTGGAAGCTGCGGGCTGGAGGTGCATAGAGACCCTACCACTCTCTTTTGTTACTACTATGTTCCTGGGCTTGGCACAATTCCTGGCACATACACACTTTTTTTTTTTTTTTTTTTTTTTTCGGTGCTGGGGATCAAACCCAGGGCTTTGTGCTTGCAAGGCAAGCACTCTACCAACTGAGCTATCTCCCCAGCCCATACATACTTAATTAATTAGTTGAATGGATGAAATGGATGGATGCATAAATGAATGAGTGTCTCACATCCATCTGACACAAAACCCCATGTTGCCTTTAGATTGGGTTTTAAGCCTTCAATCTTTCAATTATTATTCTGACTGTTTGCATGGTAAAATCTTACATAGATCTTACTTGTTTTCCCTGGGTGTCTTATTAAAAATAAATGTAGATCACAGCACTATTTTAGCTCAGGCTACAGTGTACTTTTCATTAAGTACAAAGAAAAACATATTGACTTCCGAAATAGATGTGCGTGGCTTACTGAATGCAAGTCTTGTGCTTCCTAAGTTGTTTATGGGTTTGATGAGTAAGATCCCCATTTCTCAAAGTGTGTTTGGTTGAATGAGCATAACCACTATGTGAAAAAAAAGTCTTGTGTGGTTAAATAAATTTGGGACATTCCAAATACACAAATTTAAATATGTTCACCACTGCATGGCTTCTCAGAGCTTTTGATGTGTTAATGTGCGGGGAAACTTCACAAGGAGAGTTGACAGAATTTGCAATAGTGTCCAAAATCATGGACCTTTCACTGACTCAACAGTCTGCACACACTTTGGAAGTTGACATGTATAGTCAATTTTGGACAGTAGAGAAATTGGATCTCCTGTAAGCAGGTTAGTCTTTTTGAGGACTTTGTTTCTGGTGGTCTCCTTATCCAACCTCCCTTCAGTGTTGCTCTCCTGATTGAACAGTGGTCATTGGCCAATGCTGGTGGATATATGTGGGGCAACAAGCCACCCAGGTTTACCTGAGAACTGTCCTGGTTTTAGAGCAATAAGTCTTGCACCTCAGGAAACCCCATGGACCCAGGCTTGCTGGGATAATTGATTACCCTACCTGTGGCTTTGGACTTCTACTGTTTCTTCTTGAAAAACATTTTGTAAATATTTGAGCATGACTCTGATTTATAGAACTTGCTGCTCAAAGGAACTGGAACATATGTGCCTTGAGTGACACTCTGTTTGCCTCATCTTTAACAAATCTAAGACAACAGTGACATTTAAAATTAGTAATGCTCTGCAGGGGGTCACAAAACTTGCCCTGAGCTAACTGCAACCAAGTAGGTGTCCAAATCTAATGCAGTGTGGACTTCAAGTTCCTATCAACCCTTAAATTCTTAGCCAGCTCACGAGAATGTTTCAGAGCATTACAGAAGCTCGTCTGAATAGAGTGCATTAGGTGGCGAGGTCAGCTGTGTGGTTTGCTTGGTCTCATGTACTTGCTTTGATTTCTTCTGGACTTACCACTGGGGCTTTTCGGTAAAGCTAGACAAACTGGCATCAAAATACACCAGGGGGAGAGGTTTGGGGCCTGCCTGACTGCCAGATTCCTCTGTGGCTAAATCAGTCTCTCTCCACCTTGGAGTAGAATCCTCAGGGACATGATGGCAATGAAAGGGAACCCAACCAAATGGAAACACCCTACTCCCAGCCAGGACATTCTTCATAATTGTCATTATGGTAATTGAAAGTGACGAAGGACCCAGGCTGCCAGGATGAAGATGTTTAAGACATCATCTAGCTGATACATTTTCTGTAATGAAATTTGACTCTCAGGTCTCTTAGAGCTGTGCATGCTGTTCTAGGGCAGGGTACACTTTCTGTGAACACTTTGTTTTCTTCTTGATTTAGAAAGTAAGCTTTTAGAATCTCTGTATTAGCAACTTTTCCATGTTTAGGTACCTGGCAGAGAAACCCATTATATTAGAAGCATTTGAAATCCCATTCCTCTTTAGCTTATTAAAGAAAAAGGATTCTGTGTTTGTTCACCCAGGTCCTGGGCATTCGTGGAGCTGGAGGGGTGGGGCCCAGGGACACAGTGGTGAGCAATGAATTGGAAAAGATGAGAGGAGCAGGAATCACGTTGCCCTAGATGAGAAGTGAAGAGGATACGTGTAGGTTAGAAGTAGACATTTGGGGAAAAAAGAGATTTGAGAGTAATGTTAAAGAAGGTCTTGCACAGTGGATTGTATTGTTACCACCCCATCTTCTCTGGAAATGCTTGCTGCAGACCTGCATTGGTTCTCGAAGTATTAGGAACTGCATTTGGGATTTTCCTTTTGTGCTGGAGGGTTTGGCTGTGCAGAGGCACAGGAAAGACCAGGCATGCTTTCTTCTTTCCATGTGGTCTAGCCCTTTCCCAGGTTGCCATTGTTGCTGATTCTGTTTAGCCCTCCCTTCTCATGTGGAGCTGAGACAGAGGCCCTGGGTGTTTCTGACCTTTTAGGACCTCCCCAGCTCCCAGGCAATGGTGGTGCTGTGCCCATCTCTCACTAGAGCTGTAGGTGCTGTAGATCTGTTCAGGAAGAGAAGTTGAGAGCATGGTTTGGAATGGGGTAATCATGGTAAGAACATTTAAACCAGAGTAAAACCAGAACAGAATGTGGAGAAATGAGAAGGTCCAGGAGTTGGGACCTTGTGTGTGTGGAGTTTCTTGCTCCCAGATGCTCTTCTGTCAGGTACATCTGCTCCCCATCTGGTTGGGGAAGTGCTGAGCTCAGAATTTCCATCCTTCCTTGTGCAAATGTTTTATACAACTCCTCCTGTTAACACAGAGAGACAGACAGGCTCAGACAGACAGAGACTCAAGGAGGGAACTCACACTACAACTATGAGATTCGCAAGGATACAGCTCCAGCCATTGCCTTCTACGTGAGCTAGGAAATGCTTAGCAGGGCCCCACTGTGTGCAAAGCATTGTTTTAGTACTGGAGCTGAATTGACCAACTGTCAGTGACTTTCTTGTCTCATTCTCTACTGGCTGGTCTTAAGTTTTGCCTATGCCATTTGGAAAGAAATTTCTGGACTTGGACTTAGAAGGGCATGCCATTGTAGCCCTGACCTTTTAATTTTTAGATGAGGAAAACAAGGCCCAATATATTAGTCAGGACTCTTGGTTATGAGTGATAGAAACTTGGTTAAAACTGAATTTCTTGGACTGGGGATATAGCTCAGAATGCTTGCCTCACATGCACAAGGCCCTGGGTTCAATCCCCAGCACCACCAAAAACAAAAAACAAAACAAAACAAAACCAATTTCTTGAAGGCTAGACTGAGGTGCTCTGAAATTCACAACTCAGTAGAGTGACAGAGTTTCTACTGCTCAAAATACACCAGGCCATGTCAGTGTTTATTGTGGCCCCCTTTGTGGGCAAAAGAAGCCAGCAAGCCTTCCTCATTTCTTGAACCCTCAGTTTGTACATTTATTTTTATTTATTGAACATTGGTTCAAGGCTGGGCTGTGGCAGCCCTGCACGGAAGAGAGCACAGTTGTCCCTCAATATTTATGGTGTTTGGGGGAGGGGTGTTGGTTCCAGGAGCCCTGTGGATTTCAAAGTCCTTGGATACTCAGGTTCCTTATATAAAATGGCATAGTACCTTATACACATCCTCTTGGGTACTTTACATTATCCGCTCATTACTGACAACACCTAAAACAATGCAAATAGTTGTTGCAGTATTATTTAGGGAATAATGACAAAAAGTCTATACATATTCAGGAAAGATGTGTTTTTTGTTTTTTTTTTTTTTTCTAATTATTTTGGATCCACAGTTGGTTGAATCTGTGGATGCAGAACCCATGGATAGTGAGAGCTGGATGTATTTATTCCATTTTAAAGATGAAAGCCAGGTATCATGGTACATACCTTAGTTACTTGGAGGCTGAAGCAGAAGGATTGCTTTAGCCCAGGAGTTGGAGATCACCTGGACAACAGTGTGACTCTGTTGAAAAAGAAAAAGAAAAAAAAAAGGAAGTGAGTCTCACATCTGCTAACTTGCTTTGAAGTACAGCTGTAGTAAGTGGCAGCGTTAACATTTGAACCCAGAACTTCCTGCCCCAGCCCATTGGAGCTCATTTCCTCTTTAAAGCAAACTTGATGACACATACCTTGTCCTCAAAGAGGGTTAAACTGAAGATCTTCGAAAAGTCCTAGAAACAAGGAAATATTCTATCTTTAATTTCCCATTACCCAGAATCCTCTTTAATTCTGTCCTGCTCCCTTGAACTTTATTTAAAAAGTTTGATCTACCCTTTCATGAAAAAATGATTTGTTATTCCATGTTGTATTGGTAATTATGAAAATGATAATAATAGCTCCACTTATCCCAGGTGACTAACTCCTAGCATTCGCTCACCTTCGTAAAGTGGTTTATAAATATATTACTTCCCAGAATAGTCCCACAAGATACGTGTAATTTGTGCTTCATTCTCATTTTATGAACGAAGAAATAGAGTATGTTAATTTTCTATTGCTGAGAAATAAATAGCATAAATTTAGCACAGTATACAGTACCCGTTCATTAGCTCACAATTGTTTAGATCAGAAGTTAGGACACGATGTGGCTGAGATCTCTGCTCATGGTCTTGTGAGACAAAAATCAAGGAGTCAGTCTGGGCTGGGTTCTCTCCAAGACTCAGAGTCCTCTCTCAAGCTCATTTAGGCTATTGGATGGATTCAGTTCCTTTTGGTTTTTGGGAGGTCCCCATTCCCTTGCTGGCTATCAGCTGCGGTTGCTGTCCATTCCTAGAGGTCATTCTCAGGTCTTTGCCATGTGGTCCCTTCCATCTTCAAAGCCAACAATGGAGCATCTCCTTTACATCAAATCTTTTCCTGCTTCACATCATCCTGACTTTGGGAAGAAAGCAAATTCTTTTCAAGAGCTCAGCAGATTAGATCAGGTTACACAGATGCTCTCCCTCTTAATGGTCTCAAAGTCCGTGTTTAGTAACCTGATCATGGGATTGATGCCCCACAACACTCTCAGGTCCTGCCTGCACTCCAGGGGATGGGATTGTAAAAGGTGTATACACCAAGAGATGGGGACCTTGGGGACCATCTTAGAGCTCTGCCAACCCCACAGAGGTTTAGAGAGGGGAGCAGCTTGCACAGGGTCACACAGCAAGTAAGTGGTAGAAGGTGGATTTGAACGCAACCTCAACTGGTTTCAAATTTTATGTTCTTGAGCAGCACCTCTCTGTAACTTCTCTTCCATGTGAAATTATTTGCAAGTGGGGAAAATACTTACAATTTTCTTCTTACACTAAGCTCCCTGGGGTGCAAAGTATTCTTGCAAAGCAATAATACAAATTTTAAAACCCAAGAGAAAGAGTGGAATAAGTGGTACCAAAGAGAAAATACATATATGATCAGTAAGCAACATCAAATGTTCATTATAATTAAGCAATTTAAAATATTTTAAAATGACAAAAGTAATAAAAAGTAATAGCAATAATATTGTACTTCATTCATTTAACTCTTGTAGTGTACTTGATACAATTCCTTAAACTTTGCAAGTCATCACATCCCCCAGAAGCCCTATTTAGTAGATATTATTATTATTACCCCCACTTTCCAAATGGGAAAACTGAGACCAGAATCATCCCCAACATCCCACAGCAATTAAGTAATGGGTCCAGCTTTTGAACTAAGGCAGTCTGGTCTCAGAGCATATGCTTTCAACAACATGCTCTCTGTAACAAATACAAATAATGCAAATAAATGTGCATAGATTTAAGTCAGTAACTGAAGAAAAGAAAACTAAGCTGGGCACAGTGGCACAAACTTGTAATCCCAACTACTCGGGAGGCTGAGGCAGGAGGATCACAAGTTAGAGGCCAGGCTCAGCAACTGAGAGAGACCCTGTCTCCAAATTAAAAATAAAATGATCTGGGGATGTGACTCGGTGGTAGAACATCCTTGGGTTCAATTTTTAGTATCCACTCCTACTACACACAAAGAAAACTAAAATCTAAAATAATAAAATCTAACGTAACAAACTAAAATGACCCCTTTTGCAGGAAAATAACATATTACTATGTACATAGAAAACAGTCTGTGGAATCTCACCCTTGACTGACAGTCTGGGGTGGGTAAGATATTCAAAACTTATTGAAATGCCTAAATTTTCTAGAGAGAGCGTGTATTGCATTTATAAATAGCAAAACAATGAACTTATAATAATTAGAAGAGATCTTCCATAATAAAATATTTTCATAAGCAAGAAAGGCATATTTTTCAAAGTTTAGGGTCTTAGAATTTATCAGGGTGTGTCATTGAATATGAGTTGTGCCAGGCATCTGGGACTGATCAAATCTGGGAGTTCAGAAAGGGCCTGTACATTCTGTGCCACAAGACATTTGCTTCTGCTATCTCACCAACCTCCCACCTCCCTGACAGTCAGTCTAGAGCAAATTCCATGCACACTGAGGATTAGGCAGTCTGAATGGTTCATACCCTTGAGTTCAGTGGATAGTCCTTGACAGTTACAACAAAAGCTTAAGTAGTGAAAACGTAGATGTTTGCGATCAGAATGCCAGATTGGGGACTTCAGACTAGATACATTCCAGAGCATCAGGTCCCATATTTGTAAAATGAGAATGGACAATAATGTCATCTTCTCAAACATGAGACTCAGTAATGATGCATATGTATCCTGGATATGATGCTTTTCATGTAGTTAAGTGTGCAGAAAACATAGTTAACTCCTTATAATGAGGGTTCCTTTATACCTAAAACAACTTTTCTAAAGATGTATATTTGCTAGATGCTTTTTTGATGTGAGGCACTTTCTTAAAAAGGAAATACTGACTCTCAGGTCTCCATTTAGCTCTGCTAAATTTTCCTTCAGACAGTAGAGCAGCCAGCCTGGGTGCAGATGCTGACCCCTCTGAGGAAAAGCCCACATTGTCTTTACCCTGCTGACACCAAAATTATGCTGGCACAGTGAAGCTCATTTTTAGATTCAAAGCAATTTCTTTTTCTGTCTATAATTGAGATCTGTGGGGTTATGGTGGGCTTGTGTGTCAGTTGTGCAGATTCTGCACATTTGAGGCAGAATTTATAGAGCCTTTATTTTATGTAGTTATCTCTTTGCTTAGTCTCTTTTTGCTTTAGGGTTATACAGAATAAAAGATGCTTTAACTTTGGTCTCTGTGTCTTATTAGGAAATCTTAGCTGCAAGTGACAGAAATTCAGACTAGTTTAAGCAAGGAGTTTTTACACATACAAAGGTATGGGAAGTGTTTCATGGAAAGCAATGGAGCCCCTGGAACCAGATGCTGGAAGCCCATGAGATTCCCACCTATTCTCTGCTATTGCCACCTTTGCTCCACAGTTGACTCCTTCCATTTCCTCATACAGTGGAGATGCAGCCATCTGCAGAGAGATGACAACCTGCCTCGCAAAGCCAGCATTCTCGGGGAGGGATTCTGATTGGTCCAAGGTGGGTCCTGGACCAATCAGCAGCAACCAGGGAGTAGGGCAATATTGCACCACCACTGTGATTCTCAGGGTAACCATAGTAACAGAGGAAAGGAAGGGGCAGTTTCTAAAAGGGAAGAGTCACTAGGTAGATGCAAACAATTCCTGTCTATGAAAGTCTTTCCCATCACTCCTCCTGTAGTACAGAGTAATCATCTGATTCCCAGGGTCTAACTTTTCTTTGGAATGGAAGCAGTCCATTTAGTTTTTTTTTTTTTTTTTTTTTTTTTTTTTTTTTTAATTGGTTCTTATTAGTTATACATGACAGTAGAATCCATTTTGACATAATTATAAAAACATGGAATATATCTTGTTCTAATTCAGTCCCCAGTACCTTTCCTTCCCCTTCCCTCACTGTACCCCATTTAGTTATTGATTCCTTTTTTTTTTTTGACCCTGACAGTTTGACTTGGGAGTAAGAATAGCTTGTTCAACAAGAATACACATAAAACTTAATAATCCTCTGGATGAATCAAAATAACAGCAGGTCCTGGAAAACTGTGTTCTGAAATGGCTTATGGCTATTTCTAGAATACAGAAAAATATGGGAGCTTAATCAGGACTTTTAAATAGCAGATGACCCAAGAATCAGTCTAGTGTTGCTTTGTGGTTTGTCACATATATGACTTTTCATGGAACTTTGTACTTTTCATTTAATCAAGTTTAGCCTTTAATACACAAGCAATATCATGGCAACACTCTATGCCTCCAAAAGGCCCGTATGCAATTTGAAGGTATGGGAGGGGATGGCGATGTTGAGAACTGGAGTATACACCTATTTAGAAGCTTCATTTTCTGAAGCCAGAACTTCCCCCTCAGTTTCTGTCTTTCTTCCATGTTAGGTTTAATTCCTTGGTCTTCTGCTTCTGTGCCAGAAGCTTGGAATGCAGGTTGGTGATGGTCCCATACTTTACCATCAATTTTTCCCATCAATTTCTTCCTCTTCACAGTCAGTGGGGCCCATTTGATGGATGAGACTGAGTGTAGTACACGTGTGACTCTCAATTGCCACCCTTATTTAAATGCCCAAATCACATTGTTCATTAAATCAGTTGAAACACACAGTGAGAAGCCAGGAGGAAAGATAAGTTAACACATTTCAGGGAGGATGCAGGCAGGTTGGAAGGACCACACCATCTGAATCCTGGGCTTTACCATGTCTTTATGTTCTGTCTCTCCCTCTCCCCTATCAGCCCTCCCCATTGATAGAATGGTTACAAGAACCAGAGTTGAAGCTGAAGTCCAAGCAAGAATCTCACAGACAGAAGATACCTTGGACTAATGAATCAAATTTGTATCAGAGAGACTCAGAGATGAATACACTGCTTTTTTTGCCAGTTAGATGAGTAAACAGGTGCTTAATTCCTGTTTTTCACAGGCAGCCAGAATGGTGTCTCCCACGTGGAGGCCTCAGGAATACTAAGTGCTCATATATATTTCATGCCTCTGTATATTTAGTACCTCCTAAGTCTCATGCATATTTAGTATATAACACTTAGTAATGTTTAGTGTAAAACATTTAGTAACAAGGTGCTTCATGAATATTAGGTATCTTTCGCTCCTTTCATCTATGTTTTGCACACATTTGACTTACTAACCACTTAATTATACTTAACATCACTTAAAACAGTTTCTGTTACAGAAAATGAATATCTTAGAAACTCAGCCTTCTTCAGTAATTGAAAATGAATATGTTCTAAAAGCAGATGCTCATTACACTTTGATTGTAGAAGGCCCATTTTTTCGCCCCATATTTTTATTGGTGCATTATAGTTGTACATAATAGTGGGATTTGTTGTTACATATTAGTACATGCACACAATGTAACAATATAATTTAGCCAATATAATTCCCCAGTATCCCCCTTTCCCTCCCCACCTCCCTTCCTTTGGTCCCTTTTCTCTATTCTACTGATCTCCCCTCAATTTTCATGAGATCCCCTCACCCCACCTTCCCTTTTCCTCTCTGACTTTCACATATGAGAGAACAGAGTCGACCCTTGACCTGAACTTGACTTATTTCCCTTAATATAATAGTCTCTAGTTCCATCCATTTTCCTGAAAATTACATAATTTCATTCTGTTTTGTGGCTAAATAAAACTCCATTGTGTATATATACCCTATTTTCTTTATCGACTCATCCACTGTTGGATACCTAGCCTGGTTCCATAGTTGGCTACTGTGAATTGTACTGCTATAAACATGGGTATGTATGTATCACTATGATGATGACTTTAATTCTTGAGGATAAATACCTAGAAGTGGTATAGCTGGGTCATATTCCTACTGGCTCTGTTCCTAGTCTTTTGAGGAACCTCCATACTGATTTCCATAATGTATGTACTAATTTAAAATCCCACCAACAGTATACAGGTGTTCCTTTTTCTCTACATCCTCTTCAGCACTTATTGTTTATATTCTTTGCTATTGTTGTGCCGGAGATTGAACCCAGGGCTTTGTGCTTGAGAGGCAAGTACTCTACCAACTGAGCTATCTCTCCAGCCCCTTTTTACTTCTTTATTTTGGTATAGAGTCTCACTAAGTTGCTGAGGTTGGTCTTGAACTTGTAATCCTCCTGCCACAGCCTCCCAACTCGCTGGGATTATAGGTGTGTGCCACCAACCCTGGCTCTTATTATTTGTTTTCTTTTTTTTAAGAATTTAACCTTTATTTTATTTATTTGTTTTTATGTGGTGCTGAGGATTGAACCCAGTTCCTAACACATGCTAGGCAAGCACTCTACTGCTGAGCCACACCCCAGCCCCAATTACTTGTACTCTTGATAGCTGAAGGAGGGCCTATTTTTCAGTGGGCTGCCCTGTATCATGATGATGAAAATTCTTCTCTTGCCTGATGTTTGGGCCTCCCACATTTGTCATCCTACACCTAGACTCTCACCTAGACTCTCTTCTTTCAACTGTAGAGATCTCAATGTACATGACTCCTGGATCTATCTTTTTGTGCATGACTCTTACTGCCAACTTCCATATGGAACTGGTAATAAAACCCACCTGGATTAGATGCTGCATTATCAAGGTGTACTGCCAGTACCTGACCTCTGGTTAATGCACTTTCGGGGTGGAAGGAACATTCTGTGCGGCAGGGTACTGCTAGTGTGCACTGTACCTTTGTGTCCTCAGGGCTGTTTGACTTAGCAGCACCAGCAGTGTATGAGTCTATCTTTTAGGGAAAAATAAAAGTAAAAAAAAGGGGAATGAAACTGATTGCTTTTTTATGGATAGATGAGGATTTGTTGAAAAGCATATCTCTGACTTAAGGGAAGTTCAATGCCATTGTATCAGATGTGCATTTAATTTATACTGGTTCAATTAGAACTTCATTTAAAAGGGTGTAGGAAGAAAACTTTTAATTCAGAGCATGTGTGTATTAGTCAGTTTTCCCTCGATGTGATAAAGTACTGAAAAAAAATCAACTTAGAAGAGGAAAGATTTATTTTGGTTCATGGATTCAAAGGTTTTAGTCCGTGGGTGGTGGGCCCCATTGTTTCTGGGACTGTGGTTATGTAGAACATCATGGTACAAAGATGTGGTAGAGCAAAGCTGCTCACCTTATAGCAGCAGGGAAAGAGAAAGAGAGAGAGAGACAGAGAAAGAGTGAGAGAGAGAAGCACAGGGGGCCGGGGACAAGATATAGCCTTCAAGGTCAAGCCCCCAGTGACCCACTCTCTCCAACAAGGCCCTAGCTCCTAGAGTTTCCACCACCTGTGACCAAGCCTTCAACCCCTGCGGCTTTGGGGACGTTCCAAATGTGATCTGTAATGACACGGGATGTGTGAATCTGTTGTTTCCTCTGTTGATCCTCTGAGAATGATGATGATTCTCAACCTTGACATGGGATTTTTGTGCAGTGTGCCCCCTAAAAGCAAGCAATGCCTTCATCTGGGGCTAGACAGAACCGTATATCCATTATATTTTCTAGCAGTGGAGGAGGAATTACTGGGTGTGGTTTGCAGAGAAGAAATGTCAGGCTTTACCTGGTGTCTTCCCAAGGCGTTTCTATGATTATTATTTTTGCCATATGTGTTATTTTTTTCAACTTTTCATTATGAAAAATACTTGGAGAAAAGATAGCCTCTTCAGCAAATGGTTCTGGGAAAACTGGAATGAAATGAAAATGGAAGCAGAATGAAATTGAACCCCTATCTCACCCTGTACAAAACTCAGCTCAAAGTGGATCAAGGACCTGGGCATTAGAGCAGAGACTGTGCATCTATTAGAAGAAAATGTAAGCCCACCACTCCCACATGTCAGCTGAGGAACTAACTTCCTCAACTAGACTCCTAAAGTACAAGAAGTAAAATCAACAATCAATAAATGAGATGATATCAAACTAAAAAGCTTCTTCACAGCAAAGGAAACAAGAATGTGAAGAGAGAGCTTACAAAATGGGAGAAAATCTTTGTCACCTGCACCTCAGTTAGAACATTATTCTGCAGAATATATAATGAACTCAGAACGCTTAACACCAAAAAAAAAAAACAACAACAACAACAAAAAAAAACCAAATAATCCAGTCAATAAATGAGCAAAGAAACTGAACAGGTACTTCACTCAAGAAGAGAGATGAAAGGTCAACAAATATATGAAAAAATGTTCAATATCTCTAGCAGTTAGAGAAATGCAAATTAAAACTACACTGAGATTCCATCCCATGCCAGTCAGAATGGCAATTCAAGAGTACAAGTAACAATAAATGTTGACGAGGATGTCAGGGAAAAAGGCACACTCGTACATTACTAGTGGGACTGCAAATTGGTGCATCCACTCTGGAAAGCAATACGGAGATTCCTCAGAAAACTTGGAATGGAACTACCTTTTGACCCAGTTATCCCACTCCTCAATATATACCCAAAGGACTTAAAATCAGCATACTACAATGATACAGCCACATCAGTGTTCATAGCAGCTCAATTCACAGTAGCTAAGCTATGAAACCAACCTCGGTGCCCTTCAAGGAATGAATGGATAAAGAAAATGTGGTATATATACCCAATGAAATATTACTCAACCATAAAAAAGAATGACTTTATGACTTTTGCTGGTAAATGGATGGATCTGGAGACTATCATACCAAATTAAATAATCCAATCCCCAAAAACCAAAGGCCTAATATTCTCTCTGGTATGCAGATAATAACACCCAATAAGGGGCAGAGGAGGGAAGAATAGAAGTTGTTTGAATTAGACAAAGGAAAATGGTGGGAAGGGAGGAGGATGGGAATATGAAAGAAAATAGAATGAATTAGACATAACTTCCCTCTATTCATACATATATGAATACACGACCAGTATAACTCCACATCATGTACACCACGAGAATGGGATCCTAATTAGAATAAGTTATATTCCAGGAATGTATAATTTGCCAGAATATACCCTACTGTCATGAATATCTAAAAAAGAACAAATAAAGAAAAATGTCAAATGTGGAAAGTTGAAAGATAAGTGCAGTAAACACCTACCACCCAGAATCAACAATTGCTAACATTTGCTTTCCAGCTGTTTATTGACTTTATCCATTTATTTATCTCTAGCTGTGTATATGGCTAAGCCATTTCAAAGTAACACAATTGCAGATACCATACTAAGTACTTCAGTACGTTGCCCTAAGAACAAGGATGTTTTCCTCCATTGCCATGTCATTATTAAACCTAAGTCACCAATGATTTCCTAGTTTTTCAGTTCATATTCAGTTGTCTTTTATGACTGATCTTCCCTCAGACCTTTCAAGGATCATGCATTATGTCTGTCTGGATTGTTTTATTTGTTCCAGTCAAGGACCATATTTCATTTCATTATTGTTTATGTGTTTTTTATTCTCCAGTATTCCCCTTTCACCTGTCCCTTTTTTAAAAAACAAAAACAAAAAACCCCAGTCTTCTTAAACTTTTTGAAAAGACCACCAGTTGCCTATGGAACGTGTCTGATATTTGGAGTTTTCTGACAGCTTCCCTGTGATGTCATTTAACTTCGTTTCTCTGTCGATTATATTTTTTATAAACTGTTAATTTTAGTCTAGAAGCTTGGTTTGTTTCTGGGTAAGCACTTTGGAACCAGAAAACTCCCTAAGGTCTGGCTGCTACTTGTATCCCATTTAGAGGCACACAACGTGGGGTTGTTTGTTCTTTTGAGGCTCACTCCTCACCTGCTGGGTAGATCTGATGACAGCCCAGTCTCTGAGTTGGGAGGAGCTTCCCTGCAGGTTCCTTGTTGGGCATTTGGATTGATCTCTTGGAGAAGAAGAGGCATTTGCTCCAAGTTTTCAATTCTGTGAATATTTGAACAAAATTGACGCAGGTGCATTAAAATGGGGTGGATATAATCTAGAGCTTATGAATTATTGTATGACAAAATAAACATTGTAATTATTGTTATATCCTTATTGTTTTATAATTATGTAAATATATGCTATGTGCTATGTTTAAGTTTTTTAAGTGTTCCACACAGGGGACGGTGGGGTAAAATGGCTTAATAAGAGAATACACAGTTGCAGGAACTCAGAATTTCTCTCTGTGGGCCGGTTTCATTCTCTTTCTCTCTCTACCTTCATTTCCTCATGACAGCTAGTTCTGCTCCCAGCGTCTTCCTGTGTGTGGCGCTGTTAGGCTCTGAACCAACCCGGCCTGAAGCCTGACTGTTCAGGAGCTCTCTCTCCCACAGACCACAGAATCATATCAGTCGTCCCATCCCAAAGTCCCTACCAAAACAGTGATTGTGCCAGCTAGTTTTTCTTGCACGAGGCTTCACCAGTGATGGGCAGACTTCTGGCAAGTTCTTAGAAGGCTTTCTATCTCCAGATCCAATCATTTGTGACCAGGGACTCAAAGTCAAGTGGATCTGCCATCCATCAGCTTGGGCAAGTAATCAACTTTACTGAGTTTCAGACTCCCTATCTGAAATGCACCTAGCTTACAGGGTTCTTACGAGGCTTAAATTAAATAATTTACATCAAGTATTAAGGGTGCACTGGGCCTGTGCTCAATAAGTCCCTCCTCCCTGTTATCTCATACCCATTCAGTAGGAGGTGGGGGCACGCAGAGGACTCAATTACCTGGGAAGGAAATGTGGGGAAGATATCCTACAACATTTCTAATGTACTAGTAAAACTTTTTCTTTTTTTCTAATATTTTTTCCATTTTATAGAGTGATAAATTCAGACTCCAGGTTATGGAAAACTGTGCCTGAGCCATTTTCTCTTTGTGCGTATGCACCATTAGGATAAGAAAGACGTACCTGAAGATTATGGGGGAAATGTACTAACTTGGAGAAAAGAAAACTTCTTATGTAAAAAGCGACTGAATGAATTTTAAATGTAGTCTGGATATATTCTTGAACATTCTGTGTATTTCCTCAGATGGGTGTTGAGTTATGGTAATTCAAGTCTTACCCATCTTGTGAAGTCTGGCAGTTGGTTTGGTTCTGATTTATTTTGCTTGCCTCTCTCTGCACTGTCACAGGCTGGTACTGAACTGATTGTTCTTGGCTTCCTAGCCAGGGCACCTTCCTTGCCCAATGAAAACATCCAGCAAATGGCTTCATTCCTTTCGTGTTTGCGGGTTTTGATGTGGGAAAAGTTAACATCTTGTTTTGATGAACCAGCAAAGATTATTTTCATCTTTGAGGTGATACTCCACATCATTGATCCCAGTTGTTCATTCCAAGGATTGGAAATTTTTTAAGGTGTCCAATTTTTGTTTTTGTTTTTCACCTACAGAATCAATTAGCATTTAAAAAGTGATCATTTGAAAGGCTAATGAGGTTGCTGGAGGATGGACCATCACAGCTGATCAGTGGTAGTGTTACTTGGTCATCTTTCTGAAAAGTAGCTCTGCTATTTGTGACCCAGTAATTCCACTTCTAGGAAGTGACTTTTTCTGGACACCACCAGA
This sequence comes from Sciurus vulgaris, assembly GCF_902686455.1. Taxonomy (NCBI): domain Eukaryota; kingdom Metazoa; phylum Chordata; class Mammalia; order Rodentia; family Sciuridae; genus Sciurus; species Sciurus vulgaris. The sequence continues at coordinate 48,839,839 of NC_136477.1, forward strand.
AAGGTGGATTAAGATGTATGCAGAAAAGTGTTTAGAGCAGCACCAGTTATGATAGGAAAAAATGGAAAAAGTCTAAACGTCCAATAATGTGAGACAGTTGGTATAAATTGTGGTTTTTTTCCATGGGAATGAATATTGTGAGCCATAAGGGGAATGTTGAGGAAGAGAGTTAATTCATGGAAAATGTTTATTGTTACATTTTAAAAGCAGGAAGCAAAATTGTATATAATAACCCTGGCTATGAAAAGAATCATTTGAAAAGTTTGAAAGAAAATGTGCAAAATATTAATAATGGTTTCCTCTCAGAAACTGAGGTTATAAATGACTTTTTGCTTTGTTTTGTCTTGACTTTTCCAAGTTTGTACAGGTTATATACATAGTCTTTAGATTCATGGGGAAGAAAAACTGAAGTAAGAAGACAAATACTTGAATTGAAGTTTTGAAGTAGAGTCTTAGGTTTTTTAAGCTTTAAAAATAAAAATCATCTCTGACAAGGAATAGGAATGAATCTAAGTCAGAGATGCAATGAATTGTCCTAAGTCCCATGGTTACTTATGATGGAACTTTAAAATATGGCATCTGTTTGTGGAGGTGTTTCCTGTGTGAGAATTTGGTAAAGGTGATGCTGAGGGATTTCATTTTTCTTTTCTAGCAGCAGCAAAAAAGAACAACCATACAGCTTACTAGGATATTTGAGAGGGATGGAAGTCACCTGAATAAGAAGGGATACTGTGTAACTCAGCCAAGACCATAAAAAAAGAGGAAAGAGAAATTAATATTCCCAAGTATTAATAGGTAACTCCATTCTTTCTTACTGTTTTGGGACACATTAGTTTTATGGGTTCTGGATGACACTCGTGGGACAATACTTTGGAATTTGGGGGCAGAAAATTAGAGGAAAACACCCAATATGGCGGCCCATGTATTCCTCTTTTTGGGTTTATTATTGAAGCTCAGAGAACTACATATTTGTACTGGGAATTTGCGAGTCCAAAAAGATACTTGGCTTTTAAAAAATACCTTATGCCCCACAGTATGTTTCCCACCATGGAATTCACATGATTAAAAGCTAACGTGTTTTCCTCGGGAAGAACCCTGGCCAAGCATCAGTCAGTTCTTCAGCAAATTCTGGAACGTCTCAAGGAGGGAAAAAGTTTGAAGCTAGATGGGCGTAGTCTTTTCAAGTGTACAGAACTGTCACAAATGGGCCGGATGTGCCGCTCTGAAATGTAATGAAGCCTCCTGCTGACTATCCTTCCAGGCTTGATTTCATGTCTTTTTTTCCTCCTTTTAAAAAATATACTCATTACCCAGAGTGATTAAGAGCCCCAGCATGTGTGCCACTAAAATGCTTGTCCTTGACACGCTCTTCCTTTTCTCCGGACACCTGTGGCTCAGGAGACAAAGTCTGCATCTCGGTCCCTTCATCATCCTGACCTGGTTCATCAGATTCCCTCCACTGAGCGTGGTGCTGAGCATCATCTCTCCACTGAGTATACGCCCTTCCCCTTTGTTTATCCACTTGCATTTTATTTCCATTTCAGGGTTTCAGTTTGAAGATTAAAGTTGTCTGTGTAATTTTATGTTATTTAATGAACCCCAAACTTCTGCAAGATAAATACATTTGCTACAGAACTCAAAGGGCAATTTTTTAAAAAGAGCAGAATAGGCAGGAAAATTCTTACTGTGATGTGATAAAAAGAAAATCCAAGGGTCTTGATTAATTGGCTTAGTAGTTCTCATTTAAAAAAAAAAATCCATCAAAAATTTTTGCCTACATTTGTGCTATCAGAAGAAAAAGTTAGTTTTCTGGTATTTCCCCTAGAATGGCCTTCTGTTCCTTACTCTTTTATTTTATTTAGTTGTTGATGGACCTTTATTTATTTATTTATATGTAATGCTGAGAATCAAACCCAGTGCCTCACACATGCCAGGCAAGTGCTCTACCACTGAGCCACAACCCCAGCCCTGTTCCTTACTCTTAACACTATTTTTTTTTCCCCAGAAGAACCCAATTTTATAAGTGTCTAGTTTGGCAGCAGCAGGAGTTAAAATACATTTTCATCTGTTTTCATTTGTGTTTATGTAAACAAACTCCTACAGCTGTTGTTGCTTCAGGGGTTCTCAGAACTCTTTTCTACTGCCCCCAGCATGGTTAGCAGACACTATCAGCAATTCTTTGTGTACTATTTATGTTAACAGGACAGAGCAGCTAACCCCAGCTATTAAAAAAGAAATGCTTTGGATTAGTTGAGGGATTTTATTAAGGTACCTGTCAGGTGGAGAAGGTACACCCATGATTAACAAAGCCATGCTGAAGTCCCCAGGAGGGCCCAGCCACAGCTGGCAGGCTGGGTTACCAGGTGACTCTACCTTAGGAATCTGGGTGCACCTGCAGTGGGCTGGCCACCCCAGGCCACTTTCTGTTTTGAGGTTTCAGGTTCTTTCTACCTCAGAGAACCCAGAGCTAATCCAGAAACTTCAGCCAAGGGAAGATCTGCCAGATTTTCTTCAGTTAATAGCACCTAAACAGTTTTCTTTCAAGAATAGTCATGCTGTTAACCATTAATGAAATAAATTGCAAGTGCTGAGGTTCTGACAAAAAGCCTAGAAATAAGAACTTTAAGGATACATGGTGCTCAAGTTGACTTATTGCTCTTAGATTGAAGTCACAGTACTGTGACTGTGGAAACATAGGAAATGTAAGGGTTGTTTCTTTTATTTTGTCTACTTAAGCTGCTGCTTCTCTCCCAATAAAGTTCTCAAAGTGTGATTGGGGCTCTAGAAGCAACAGCACCTGGGGACTCCTTAGAGACCCAGAATCTTAGGCTTCACCCCCACCCAAATTAGGGTCTGCATTTTATCAAGATCCCAGGTGATCTGTGGGCACTTTGAAGTTTGAGGAACAGTTCGATTTGAGGGCAGTCTAGAGTCAGCTCACTGGCTCAGTAGTGCTTCCCTGTGAAACTCTTTGGTCAGGATTTGGGGTAATGGAAACTGATAACGTGGTTTGTCCTCTTTCACTAGTAAAAGGAAATAGGGCTGAGATGAATTTCAGTTTTCTGGTACCTATGACTTTAGCCAAAATTATTATCATAAATCCCGCTGTGTCTCAGACAGTGAAAGAGGCCACCGGCAGGATTCAAATGTCTGACATTCCCACCGGCCTCACCACACTCTCCTTTTCCTCCCAGGGCACCCAAGTCAGCATCCTTTGTCCACGGGTTTGTCTCCTTGGAACTCTTTCTCTAATGCAGAGGGTGTGCTTTTCTCCTTGTGTGCACATGGTAGGTAGTAGGCTGTTTGCTCTCCTTGGGGATATTCTGTGCTGTCCTGGGCAGCAGGGTTACCACACCCTACCATGTGACTCCCATGCAAGAAGTGGCATGTGGTGGAGGAGGGAGGACTCCCCTGTCTCACTGAGGCCATGGGTTATGTAAGGTACTTGCTGCCTTTGATGATTTACCTGTCTGGCCCTGCCAGGCTGTTATTTTCATAGTGCCCCAGAGGAATTTGACCTCTGTGGAAGTAAATCCCAGTCACCTCTGGCCGTTTCTTGACCTGTTTTGTTTGTTTTGTTTTCAGATGGCAGTTTGCTGCGGGGTGGGGGTGGGCAAAGGTACATTTTCCAAATCCCATCACTTGTGGTTCATCTCTTCATGGCATGTCTCCATTTCAAATGAGATTGGGCTGAGGCTAAAGTGATTACTGGGCTCAGGTGGAACCCTGAACACATTTCAGCTTTAGGATACGAATTAGTTTCTGCAGGAATTATAGCTTGGACCATAGTCCTGCAAAGGGTCCCCCCCTGGTCATTATCCTGGTACAGAATAAGCAGCTCTGTGTTCACAGTGGATGATAATGAGGGGAAGGGTGCTTGAGGGACATGAAGGGCTGTTTTCAGAGCCCATGTCCAAACCTGAGTGGGAGCAGGATGTGTTCAGATGCTGCTGTTAAGAAGCTCTGTGACCATGGGCCAGGAACTCAACCATTCTGAGCCTCAGTGTCCTTCAGTCTTTGCTCAGAGGGTTGCCATGGTGATGAGAAAGCCGTGATATAGTGAGATACTCAACAATGTCCCTGGGATGTAGTAGGTGCTCAAAAGCTCACTTTTCACAGGTGCCATAAAAACCTTCACACAGGTCTGTGATTGGAAAACATGCACTCTTCTTTAGGGCTAATCTCTGCATACACATTGGTCAACTTGTCCAGCTGAGGGGCTGTGGCCGGCATAACCTCCTCATGTTGTACCCGTCTTCAGAATTGAGGGCTGGCTTAGCTGTTGTCTTGGGGTCAGATTTCCTGCATGTCAGCCTAACTGTGTGCCCTTTGGTGATTGTTTAATATCTCTGAGCCTTAGGTTTTCTCATTTGTAAAGTGGGCATCATGCTTACCTGTGCCCCTTTGCAGGGATGAGGAAATGGAGACTTTACAGGGTAAGTGACTTTCCCAAGTCTGTGGCTCCTCTGCAGAGGAGTTCAGACTCTGGCCCAGCAAACTGGCTCTAGGGTCCAGGTTAGGTAATCCCAATATTGTATCTGGAGGTGGTTGGAAATCATTGAATGGGCATGCCCTAGACACCTGCACTTGGGGCTCCCCTCCTAATCCCCCTCATTTTTGTTGACAAATTCTTTAAATTGGATTAAAGCAGATCATAACAATCACTACTGCTATATTATATGTTATATATTCTATTATATTTAAAAATAACTTGTGTATGTTATATATCATAATCAAGTAATAATATCCTTTGTATTAATATCCAACAACAGCTGTTTGCACAGATTTTCATTCCTATTAGAATTGCCATTGTCAGCACTTAAAATGGCTTTTTGTTGTGCCATGTGGGGACTTACTGTCCATGATTTTGCTATAATTTTTTTTTTTCTTATGTAGTCTTTAGGAAGTGACTCTTGTTATGCTGTTCATAGTTAGACTCACAACCACATCCGCACACATACACTGACCTTGGTGTTTCCAGACTTCTTTGCATACTTACCATGACATTTCCTAGGGCCTGTTAGTAGGTAGGTCTTGGCCTCAGGGGATCACACTGGGGTCTCCTCCCACAGACCCCAGGTGTTCATTCAATACAGGAGGGTCTTTGTGTCCAAACCATGTACATTTTTATGAAAAAAAAAATCAGCCTTTTGTTTTAATGATGATACAACCCAGAGATGCAGTTCTTGTTATCACACTGGGGGAATCTGGGCAGAGGTGATTGGAGTCATAAAGTCAAGTAGTGGGGGGAATTCCTTGTTCTCTCCATAAATTATCATGAGAGGGCCCTATGCACTTTCATATCACTGCAGGGAAGGGCCATGCTTACCTCCTCCTTCTGTTGGAAGGGCAGACTTATCTCATTTATTTAGCAAAAAAAGTGAGTCAGGAAGCACAGAATTGGAATTTTGTTGTTATAATCCCTGCCTTTTAGCTGATACATTTATGGATGTATACTTTTAAAATATGTAGAAAATGAGCCACCAAAACATCTCACCAATATTATATAGCCATGGCCACTGTTCTTGACAAAAAGAATGTATATCTGGTCATGCAGCTGTTCTTGCTGAAACACTTGCTCTGCTTCCCCATTTCCTACCTTGGCTTCCAGTATCTCGTCCCTCAGCCTTCCTGCCCTATCCCTGCACAGGCCATTTGTCTGTCTTTTGCTTCCCAAAGGACCTATGCTGTTCCCTACTTCTTTTCTTTGCTCTTGCTCCTCCACTCAGCCTGGCCGCTCCTGGACATCCCTAACAACCTGAGATAGCATTTCCTCTGGGAAGACCCTGAGAATTATTCCTGGCTTCTCCCTCTGTGTGCCCAGTGCTCCAAGACTGTGGGATTTGGCAGGTCCAACAGTGTGCTCTGTGCTGAGAAGCCCATGCCACAGGCCTAGGTTCGAATTCCTGTCCCATCACTGGCACTTGGAACAAGCTCCTTAAGCCTTCTGAGCCTGTTTCCTTGTCTGTAAACTTGGGGTAATAAAAGGTCCTATCTCCCAGGGTGGTTATGGATTAAATGAATTAGCCAAGCATCTGACCCAGAGCAAATCCTCACGCAGTGGTGATTGCTGTTGTTATTAATAATGAAATAAGTGACAGGAGGGAAGTCAACAGAATAATATGATGAGTTGTGGGGCATGAGCCTTTAGACAGCCTGGTCAGGGAGGGCCTCTTGTAAACAGACTGACAGACACTGCTGTGAGTGGAGAGCTGGAGAAGAGTTTTCTGGAGAGAAAGAATGGCAAATGCAAAGAGACAGAGGGACTCTGATGAGGGACAGAAAGTGTGACCTCAGCTTGGGAGGTCAGGAGAGAATGAGATAAGGTTCGGGAGGAAGATAGGGGCCAAATGATGCAGGGCTTTAGACCAAGCAAGGGTGTTTTCAAGTGGACTGAAGCTGTTCAGTCCTTGAGCCCAGAATCATTCTGTGTCATTGCACAGACTACTTCAGCTTTCACTTTTTCTGTTGTCTGTGTGCACATGAACCAACCCCTAGCAACAAAACCCAGTTTTGACTGAGTTGAGCAGTAAATGAACTTATTCAAGGATCCAGGGTAGCTCAGAGAAATTTGGAAGGACCAGAGAACCAAGAACAACCCCCATATTACACCATGCCATTGCTGTTACTGCTAGGCGGGATAGATGGTTCCATTTGCACCATAAACCAACACTGATTCAGCAATCAGCCACCACCCTCCCAGAGCGAGATCTGCATCATCTCTGCTGCCAGGCATCCCAGCTCCCAATGCTGGGTCGAGGGTGGGAGTAGTAGATTGGCCAAACCTAGCTCATAGCTGCAAGGGGGGGCTGGGAAGCAAATGTGTGGTACTCTTATCTCCTTTGGTAGAGTATGGACTGTGGCTCCTGAGTAGGGGCTTCCCTCAACCTAGGAAGGGAGCGCCCCTCCCAGACATTCACTTGCCTCATGGCCCTTGCAGAGACACACTGAGGAAGTGACATCTGGAGTCACTGGCTTCAGTGGGGTTCATCTGCTAGGTGGGCACTTTAGAAAAGGTCTATTTTCCTATTAGAGGAATGATTTTTAGAAAGCAGTGCTGAAACCAGGCACAGTGGCACACCCCTGTAATCCCAGAGGCTCAGGAGGCTGAGGCAGGAGGATCTTGAGTTCAAAGCCATCCTCAGCAATGGCGAGGGGCTAAGCAACTCAGTGAGACCCTGTCTATAATAAATTACAAAATAGGGCTGGGGATGTGGCTCAGTGTTTGAGTGCCCCTGAGTTCAATCCCAGTACCTGCCCCCACCCAAAAAAAAAAAAAAAAAAAGCAGGAAAGCAGTGCTGAATCTGGAAGCAACTCTTTTTTACTATGTTGAGAGGCTAGGAGCTGTTTTTAAAAATCAGTTAAGTTTGTGCAGGTGTGCGGGTAACTTATTTCCCTGGTGTTTATCACAGATTTGCATTCTTGCTGGAAATGCCCTAGTCATTGTCAGTGCTTATAATTGCTTTTTGTTATGCCACGTGGGGCTTATTGTCCATAATTCTGCTGCAAAGTTTATTGTTTATGATATGTGGTCTCCAGGAAGCTGCATGCGGAAATCCCTCCTCTCACCAGGAAGTCTGATTTAAAGGGACAAGTATCCAGGGCAGAGCCCTGACTGGAAGGAGCTGACTGGAAGGCACATCCTGCCAGACCCTTGGCATGCGCATGCGATGATTCCTTTCTGATTTTGATTTAAGCAGTGAAAAGTGGCAATATATATTCTTCAAGTACAAGTGAATAAACATAAAACAAAAAGCCACTTTCATTGTTATGTTGACCAAGTGAATGTTGAGTTGTGGGGGCACACACAGGATTTTCAGTCTCTTTAGTATTTTCTTTTTTTGGGGTACCAAGAATTGAATTCAGGGGTCCTTAACCACTGAGCCACATCCCCAGCCCTATTTTTTTTTAATTTAGAGACAGGGTCTCACTGAGTTGCTTAGCTCCTCACCATTGCCGAAGCTGACTTTGAACTCGAGATCCTCCTGCCTCGGCCTCCCGAGCTGCTGGGATTACAGGTGTATGCCGCCCCTTCTGGCCTCTTTAGTGTTTTCTTGAGGAGATTTCTTAAAACTCTTTAGATGAACACAGCAATTTCTGAGAAATCAGCATTATAATATTTAAAAAATAAATATGGCTTAAGTTTTAACCACTTTCTCATTTTTCTCATTGGAAGGGAAGGGAAGTGTACACGGCTCATTTCCATTGTCTTATTTATTAGATGCCCAATTGATCGCTCTCATAAAGTAGGGTAAAAATCAAACCATTTCAGATTTGGTTACCAACTTTTCAACTTGCTAAGAGGAAAATTTGTCCATAATTACATCAAGAAACTTTCTCTCCTATTTGTAAAAAAAAAAAATTAAAAATAAATTATTACTCTGTTTCTGTCTTTTAAAATTTTTTATTATGGACAAATTAAAACCTATACAATAATAGAATAATATGGCACCCCCACTGTCCCTATCATTCTTTGTTCTGACTTTAAATAGATGTCAATTAGTATCCTGTAGTCCTCCTGACCATCCTGTGATGGATAGAGGAAGCCTTTCTGCTTTGCAGATGAGAAAACTAAGGGTCAAGGGAGTGAAATGACTTCACAGGTCATCTTATCAGAAAATGGCAGAGCCAAAAAAATCACCGAATCCCCATATTTATTTACCATTCATCATTCTAGCCGGACTATTGTTTCCAATAAAGAGGAATCTAGAGTTAAAATATTGGTGAGAAACTTTTCAGTAACAATTTTTGCTTATTGTTATATATTTTAACTCAGGAATTCAGTGTATCCAGTTGTTTTTTGAAGTAAGTAAACTACTTCTTAAAATCCTCCTAAGTGTTCAAGTGTCAGAAGTACTACCCCCGCCCCCATATCAGAATTTCCACTCCCAACCAGTTTTGACAATATAATGCCAAATAGTAAGTCTCACTTCCAAGTAAGGAAGCTCTTTGGCTGCTAGATATCAGCTAATAAGTTTTTAAGCCTTTTTTTCTTCCTAAGAATTAGGCAGAGGTCAGCAACCCACAGGAGTTTCACTTTTAACTGACCTGATAGTCCCTTGAAAAAGCTGTACCCAGAAAGCTCATGTTTCTAAGAAATAAATCCAATGAGCTTATTTGCAGGGGATCCCCAACTGCTCCATGCAGAAATTCCTACCTCTGCTCCTGTTAGCAAGACAGGCGGAGCCCACAACCTCCATCAGAAGGTGACTTTCCTTGGTTCATGTTTTTTAAACTAGCTGACTGTATCATTTTCAAAATAATAGGAGGAATTTGGCTATAAAAGTTCAGGTTTGTTTAGAGAGAGAAAATACAGCACACAGATGATTGCTTGTAACAAAAGCAGCAAGATAAGCGCTCAAGATTACCCTGGTTAGCCATCCGCCGAGGCTCCCGTGTTAGAGCATCATTTATCTTTAGTTCCTGTGTTGAAAGCATAGATGAAGACTTTTCTGTTTGTTCATTCTTGACCTTGGGCAGCAAGGTCTCTTCCCACATTCTTCTCATCACTTTGTAATCTTCTCCAACTGGGATGTTAAACAGGGCTCCACAAGAGCATCAGCATGTCCAAATGCTCAGAATCTCTTGAGTTAAATCACCTTGCATTGGTTGGTCCTGGCCTGGGATGGTGTCTGGACCTCCCATTTGTCCACGGTTCATGGTGGGGCAGGCAATGCAGTTGTTCAGATTTTACCTGAATCGATCACACTTAGAGCAGGAAGGAGTAGATAGAAAGACAGTCAATGAAAGTATATGACCACAGCCAGGAGGCAGAGGCAGGAAGATGGCTTGAGCCCAGGAGTTTGAGACCCCATTTCAAAAAATAAAAATTTAAAAAATTAAAACTTGATTTGTGGGCTTTAAAAAAAAATGTTTGACCATCCAGGCTCTACATGTTTTAAAGTTCTTTTTACTTCTTTCTTGCTGTGCATTATACCTCTACCAACTTAACACCGCAGAGTGTTGCTGTTTCCCCCCTCTCAACCATAGCATGGATTTTGGATTTCCTAGTTTTACCACAATTTCAGAAACCTAAGATCTGCAAAATAACACTTTCCTGATGTTAAAACTGGTTAAATCAATGGGCAATAGACCATTTTAATTTGATCAGTGCTACCACCCCATTTCTTTTTTTTAAACTATTTTTATTTTTACGGACTGCATTTTGATTCATTGTACACAAATGGGGTACAACTTTTCATTTCTATGGTTGTATACAATGTAGATTCACACCATTCATGTAATTATACATGGATATAGGGTGATGATGTCTGTCTCAGTTCACTATTTTTCCTTCCCCCACTTCCTCCTGTCCCATTTCCTCTCCCCCATCCAGAGTTCCTCCATTCTTCTCTCCCCACCTCCACCACACCCCCGTGTTATGTATCGTTATCCACTTATCAGAGAAAACATTCAGCCTTTGGTTTTTTGGGCTTGGCTTATTTCACTTAGCATGATATTCTCTAACTCCATTCATTTACCAGCAAATGCTATAATTTTATTCTTCTTTATGGCTGAATAATATTCTATCATGTATATATACCACAGTTTCTTTATCCATTCATCAACTGAAGAGCATCTAGGTTGGTTCCACAATCTAGCTATTGTGAATTGAGCTGCTATGAACATTGATGTGACTGCCTTACTGTAGTATGCTGATTTTAAGTCCTTTGAGTGTAAACTGAAGAGTGGGATAGCTGGGTCAAAAGGCGGATCCATTCCAGGTTTTCTGAGGAATCTCCATACTGCTTTCCAGAGTGGCTGCACCAATTTACAACTCCACCAGCAATGTATGAGTGTACCTTTTTCCCCATATCCACGCTGATACTTTTTATTGCTTATGTTCTTGATAATAGCCATTCCAATTGGAGTTAGATAAAATCTTAGAGTGGTTTTAATTTGCATTTATGTAATCACTAGAGATGATGGGCACTTTTTCATGTATTTGTTGATCACCTGTTTATCTTCTGTGAAGTGTCTCCCCAGTTCCTTAGCCCATTTATTTTTTTATTTTTTATTTTTTTTAAAGTATATTCATTCTTTGTATTTGGGCATTTATTTATTTATTTATTTATTTATTTATTTTTTGCAGTGCTGGGGATCAAACCCAGGGCCTTGTGCATGCAAGGCAAGCACTCTACCGACTGAGCTATCTCCCCAGCCCTAGTCCATTTATTGATTGGGTTCTTTGTATTTTGGGTACTACCCCATTTCTACTGAGATTGTTTTGCTTCTTTTTCAATTCAGTTTGCAGAATTATTTACAAATTTTAACCAATGGGATATGGTTAAGGATTTTGACACTACCTTCCAACTCTCACTTTTTATGACATCTGTGGCTAGTTGGGTACAAATGGGGAAAAAAAAAAAATTAACCAGAATGAATTTAGATTAGAAGAACTTCCCTTCTTTGCTAACTCTTAATAAAGAAGGAATTCTGTTGAATTCTAACCATTTTGTTTTATGCAAATGAAAATTTCATAGCCCCTATAAATATGGTCCTGAAAATATCTGCAGTGAGGAAACTGCCCGAAACTTCTCAAATGAAAGTGCCCTCAGCTATCAGCACAGGAAACATAGCTGCTCTGGCTCCAGTGATGTCTCCAAGTGTTCATTTTAACTAAGTCCTCGTTTTGATGCTGGTTTCTTTGGAGTCCAAAGTCACCAGTTTCATTATTTAACCAAGTATAAGAACCTAGGGAACACTCTTTGCATTGCAGGTGCCTGATAGGTAGTTTCCCATGTAGAAATATGTGATTCACCTCCACACACTTAAAGAAAATATCATCCCCTGAGAACTTACACCCCCACAATGTCATTTTTTTTTTTCATATAACATCTGTCTTTAATGTATATAGGATTGACCTTAGATGAATTTGATTTAAGGCTTTAAAATGAGGCTTTTCTTTTCAAGACGTAAATGAATTGTCCCATTCATAGCACCCCTGGTCTTTTCCAATGGTTCTGGTCCAATTTGTCACATTCTAGAATATTCTGGAACAGGTTTCTGGCTGGCTATTGGGGGATGGAGCTGAAGGCATGTAGGAAACAGGAGCTTTGAAGTCAATACTTGGGGTTCCGCTCCTGACTGACTTCCCTGCCTCTAGGTCCTGTGCATAAGGTAGGCTCATGCTACCTTTTCAGATTTCTGGTTTTAAAAATCTGCAAAGTATAGATAATAATATTGAAGATCAAACAAAAACATATGGTTAAGGGCTCATGTTAAAATATCAGAAATCTTCAGTCACATTTTATGGATTTGTCATTGTGGCTTTATGTTTTATTAACTGCACTCAGGTGCGATTTCTTTCTTTCTTTTCTTTTCTTTCTTTTTTTTTCCTTTCTTCCTTTCTTCCTTTCTTTCCTTTCTTTCTTTCTACCAGGGATTTAACCCTGCGGCACTTAACCACTGAGCCACATCCCTAGCCCTTTTTATGTTTTGAGACAGGGTCTCCCTAAGTTACTTAGGGTCTCACTAAGTTTCTGAGGCTGGCTTTGAACTTGGATCCTCCTGCCTCAGCCTCCCAAGTTGCTGGGATTACAGGCTGAACCACTGCACTTGGCTCAAGTGTAGTTTCATCATGAGTGAAGTTCTCAACATTAGCAGAAGTGAAAGAAATGAACAGCTGAGAAGCAATATTTCACGCATTTATCATGTTTGCAGGATGTCCACGGGGCAGGGGCTAAATGAGTGAAGGTTCATTCTTCTATGTCATGGTGTGCCCTGCAGCAAGAGGGTGAAACTCTGTATGATATGAAAGATGTCCCAGCTCTTGGGCTGGGGCTATAGCTCAGATGGTAGAGTGCTTGCCTTGCATGCACAAGGCCCTGGGTTCGATCTCCAGCACCGCAAAAAAAAAAAAAAAAAAAAAAAAGATGTCCCCGCTCTTATGTGAAGAATATAAGTGGTTGAACAATGTCATCCCATTTTTAGGAAAAATAATAAACAAGCCAAATCAAACCAAACCAACCAACCAATCAGCAATTAGTGTGTTTAGATAGAAGGAAGTATTTGAAAGAACTGCCACCAGAGGTTGCAAACTGGCAGCCCTCAGGTCAGATCCAGCCAGCACTGTGTTGTGTGATCTTTATAGTATTTCCTACAATGATGAATAGTCGTGAGCACTTAAAAATTGAAAGATTTTATATACAAGCAAGGATATCTTTTGAGAAAACTGGAATGTCTGATCACCCTGAGCCAGTCGCCCCATTGGGCCCCAGCTAACTGGAACTGTGCTCAGGCAAACATTCTCAGTGCTGCCCCAGTGTCCATGGGCCTTTGCTTTCAGGTACTTTACCTCCTGGTCCTGAAGGCATTTGGGTTTATGACCTCCTGTCTGTCTACATCTTGCTTTAACCCCAGTGCCTCTGGCAAAGTGCCTTCGGGAAGACTCACATTTTACTGTATATTCTTCCCTATGGCTTGACTGTAATTAGATGACACTCTTAAAATTTTAAAAAGAGTAGAAAACCACATTTGAATACTTGTTTTAGTATCCTAGGTGCCATAGAGAAAATTTCTGTTCCTTTTCAAGCTCTCATTCTGTAACTCAGAATGGATTTGGACTCTGCAGGTCAGGTGCTTCTTATTATTGAAATTTTTTTCTTGAGGTGCCATGTTAATGGACCAGTTTCATTACTGGAGTTATTGGTTCTGGTCAGAGAGAGAGCTGCAGCAAAAGAAATGACTGTGCCCTGGTCTCTCTTTCCTACTGGCAGGCTTTGCCCCTCTCCCTGGCAGGGTGTCTGCTGGCCCTTTCTCCTTCCTGTCTCCCTCCCTCCTTCCATGAAGTGTTACAACCCACAGTTTCAATTCTTCTTTTCCATTCACAGCAGCCGGAAGTTAGGTTGACTCATTCTAGGATTAGTTGATGTGAATATACCCTTCCTCCCCTGAAAATATTCAAACTGTAGAGTGCTCTGGTCATCTCATTTCCCTTGGATGCTCACAGAGGTGAGGCTGACCCTTTGAAGCGGCTTGTTTGCAGATTCTCCAGGAGGGGAGGGGCTGGGCTTAGAGAACCTTCCAGAGGTCCCCAAGACACTGACATTCTTCATTAGTTGAGTTGTCCCCAAAGCTAGCTAATCTCAGATTGTAGACTGGCCTGGACAAATCTGGGAAGCTATGTGGGAGACTGGAACAAGAAGCCCTTGCCCCCTCCAGCCACTTCTCAACCTCACTTGCTTTGTGGGGTTTCAGTCTGTGGGAAGTAGGGAATCCCAAGGATGGTCTGAAACCCATCTTTCAATAGGCACTGCTATAGAAATTTGAGGACTTCCTGAGTGCCAACCCTAGGGTGACCCAGATGCTTGCCTAAAATCGAGAGCTCTTTTAATAGTGATTTCACTTCCTTCTTTCTTCAAACAGTTGTGACCCCTCACACTCCTCGAAGTAGGACCCAAGTCTGCCAGTGCAGCCTCCAGACCTATCCAAGTATTTGCATTTCTTTTGAATTGACCTTGGGTTCTGCACCTCCCCCAGGTGGCCTTTCCCTGTTCTTTTAGAGCATGCCAGCCTACTCCTGCTCCTTCATCTCTTGCTTTGAGAGGTCTTCTCAGACTTTGTACCCATAAAAAATGAATTCACCAGGCTTGGTTATTTCTTGACTCTCTCAGCATGTTTTGCAAATCCCTGGCAACAGGAATGGGGTGGGCCAGCTTCCTCCTAAACTCCAAAGTCAGTCCTTGAATTGAGTCTTCTTCTGTTAGACCAGAAGCTTGTTATCTAAATGAATCAGATCACTGCTGAGTCCTCTGACCCAGAGGCAGAGACAAATGAAGGCTCTTCCAAATCTGTGCATTTGTAAGAAGGTCTCAGGCAACCCTGAGCTAAATCTTTGCAGCTGAACCTTCCTGTTAGGAAGAATTTTGCAAATCAAATTTTGCTCCATTGGAGAGCTAAAAGAAAACCAAGAAAAGAATAATTGAAAACTTGGGCTCTAGACTCATTACCACTGTGCAGAGAGCAGGAGGTGCTTGGTTATAGTGGAAACAGTTGCATCCAGCATATTCTCCCCACCCCACTAGCCTCATAGGTCCTGATGAGACCATCTACCTCACCCAAGGGGAGTTTGAATTGTAAAAAGCAGGCGACTAGTACAAGCTGCTCCTTCTGGTGAGAGCTTCAGTCCACAAAATGAGAAATGTCCCCCTGGAGTTACTCCCATCATACTCTGAGGAGAGCAGGAAGGCCTCTTGTTATCCTTGACAAAAGCCGAAAGGGAGGTTTCCAGAAGCAGCTATTTTGAAAGGGCTCTGAAGGGAAGATGCCAGATTTGTGTAAGTAAGAAGAAAGAAACGGATGGGTGTGTAGTAGCTTTTAAATTGGGACTCAATATGTGCTCTGTGTCCTGGGCAGGACTGCTGATTCTGGGTGAAGTTCAAGGGGACCATTGATTTCTCTTTGAACACCCAAAACTCTCCTTCCAGTACCCCTTTCCTAGTGCTGCCTTCTCGTCATTTCACCTTAATGTTTGGGTCCATAAAGCTCCAGACATGAGGCAGCACATCCCTTAGAACTACAGGGATACCCAGTGTGGCTTTAGGTGGGACCCCAGTGAGCACTGTTTGCTTCGAATAGACTGGGCATTGTCAGCCAGAAACTGAATTTCTGGTATACTTTTGTATGCCAAAAGGCAGAGTGCTCTGAAAGAGCAGCTGCAGCCGGTGAGGAAACTGCCAGAGGTGGGGAGCCCTGGGCTGGTGCGGCTCTCAGCTTCTGACACTTGTAACTGATAGCCCCTGTCACTTCCTGTCATGCAGCCCCAGTGGTGGGGAGGAGTTCCTTCAGGGAAACCATGCTCAGCCTCACTCAGAGAATCCCGTCTGCAAGGGTCTGCCGCAGTTAGAGGCCCGGGGAGTCCGGGTGGATGAGGTCAGAGCGCCCCATGGTGTGGTGCTGCTTCTTTGTCCGGGCGCAGGTAAGCTCCCTGCTGCTGAACCAGGGATGGATGGCTCCTGACTCCAAGCCAACACTCTACAAGGAGCCAGGAGTGGAGGTGTGGGCAGGCACAGAGGTCTTCTCACCTCCCAAGGAACTGAGCAGTGAGCTGCTATTAAAAACACTGGGTGATGGAGCCAAATTCCTGCCTTCTTTTATTATGAACCAGGAAGGAGCTGTGTGGTGGTGTTGAAGATCTCAGAGTGTTGTGCGTGGTTGCGATGGTGAGCTAAGTGGCGTGCGTCCTGTTAGTGCCTCCTCTAACATCTGTGATTGGAGGAGCACAAGGGGACAGGGCTGTTCACTCTTTGCTCTGATACTAGCATTTAAAAAAAAAAAAAAAAACTTTTACAAAAAACCCTGTATTTATTTATTTATTTAGGTACTGGGGATTGAACGGAGGGTACCTTATACCATACATTTTTTTTTTTTTTTTATTTTAGTTTTAAAATTTTGAGACAAGGGCTGACTAAGTTGCTAAGGCTGGTCTTGAACTTGTAATCCTCCTATCTCAGGTTCCCAAGCCACTGGGATTACAAGCATGTACCTTTATGTCCGGCCAATGAACTGTTTTTTTTAATTAATGGGAAAGCAAAGAGAGAAAAAAGGATGCAACTGGCTTCTGTTTTGATGTTCTTGTTGTTTATTCACAAAGTGGACCTCTAGGATCATCTTTTCTTCTTTGGGTTGGGAGATGGCTGGACTCAGTTTTGAAAGTTCATTTCTGCTTGGGCCAACTCTTTACAGGTTTCTCTAGAGTGATTCTGTGTTAAGAATGGGTTCATGGTGGGGAAGATGAAGTAAGGTAACAGTCAGTGGAGACTCAGACCTTTCATTCAGAGTGCTGATGCTTGGTTTGAGTTAATTTGAGAGGAATACTGCAGATATTTTGTTTCTGTGGGTTGAATGGTTAGAGTCCTTAAGCTTATACTCCTTGTCCCTTTTATTTACTGTATTTGTTTATATGGTGGTAGGTGCTGAAATTTTGAGTAAGCCAAAACTGCTTTTGTATGTTTGTGATACTGGGGTTTGAACCCAGGGGTGCTTTACTAGTGACCTACACCCTGACCCCTTTTAATTTTTTTTTTTTTTCAATTTTGAGAAGGTCTTGCTAAATTGCTAAGGCTGACTTCATGTCTGTTATCCTGCCTCGGTCTCCTAAAATGTTGTGATTACAGGTGTCTGCCACTGCACTAGCTCAGAAACCTACTTTCTAAAGGCAGTGCCTCTAGCTTTTTCTATTCCTTTCATCAGAATAATGTTTCTGAGACTGATTTTTGTAATCCAGGTTCTAACTCTTGTACATGACTCATGGACATACTGTTTTTAGTTCTTTTTATTGTGTTCAAAATCATATATCATTAAATTTGTCATCTTAATCATTTTTAAGTATCCAGTTCAGTGATATTAAATACATTCATAATGATCTCCCCTCCATCCCATAACTCTTTTCATTCTGCAAAACTGGAAACTCTATCCATTAATCAGTAACTCCCTGTTTCCCCCTTTCCCCAACCCGTGACAACCTCTCTTCTTTTTTTTTTTGGGATACTGGAGATTGAACTCAGGGGCACTCGACCACTGAGCCACATCCCCAGCAGCTCTATTTTGTATTCTATTTAGAGACAGGGTCTCACTGAGTTGCTGAGTGCCTCACTATTTCTAAAGCTGTCTTTGAACTCACAATCCTATCTCAGCCTCCCAAGCTGCAGGATTATAGGCATATGCCACTGCTCCCAGCTCTATTTTCTGTCTCTCTGATTTTGACTACTCTAAGTATCCCATACAACTTGAGTCAAACAGTACTTGTCTTTTTGTAACTGACTCATTTCACTTAGCAGAGTGTCCTCAAGTTTTATCCACATTGCAGCTTGCATCAGAATTTCCGCACTGTTTTAGGCTGAACAATATTCCAGTTTATGTATTTAACACATTTTTGCTTAACCATTCAGTGCTCCATGGACCCATGGGTTGCTTCCATCTTTTGGCAACTGGGAATAATCTTGCTATGAAGATGGGTGTACAAATATCTTTTTGAGAACTTGATTTCAATTTTAGGGGGTTATACCCAAAAGTGGAATTGCTGGATCAAAATTTTTAATTTTTGAGGAACTGCCCTAATCTTTTTCACAGCATCTTTGCTATTTGACATTCCCACCTTGTGTGCACAAGGGTTCCAGGTTTTTTGGATCCTTGTCAACACTTGTTTTCTTTTTTTTTTTTTTTCTTTTGGTAGTAACTTATCCTAATGGGTATGAAGAGTTATCATATTGTAGTTTGTATTTGCATTTCTCTAATGACTACTGATGTTAAGCATCTTTTCATTGCTTTATTGGCTCATATATGTTTTCTTTAGCAAAATGTCTGTGCAAGTTCTTTGCCTATTTTTGAATCAGATTGTTTGTCTTTTGTTGTTGAGTTTTAGGAGTTCTCTATATGTTCTGGATATTTAACCCTTATCAGATGTATGATTTGCAAATATATTTTCCTATTTGGGGGCTTCCTTTTTATTCAGCTGATGTTGTACAGACATGTATTCATCCTCTTGTGTGACCTAGCTTTCACTTCTTCCGTCTCACCCAGCTATTTGCTCGCTTGATGGATAATTTTTGAGCCTTTGAGATATGAAAATTATCAAGTTAAAGTTATTTACGTCATGTGAATGAAGCTTAATGCAATGGTTAATAACAATATAATATGATAATAGCTGACCGATATTAGATGTTTATTATGCTACTAAGTTCTTTACTCACATTAGCTTATGAAATTCTGACAATACCAGAGAGATTGGCTATTATTATCATTCCCATTTTGCAGACAGTGAAACTAAGGGTTAGAGAAGAGAATTTGCTCAGGGAGACCTTGCTGATTAGTGAGTCAGATTTTAAACCTGGGCAGAATGGGTCCAGAAATGATACCCTTAACCATGGGGTGCTACATGATGATTTGGATGCTGGGGTCCTTTTGAGGACTACCATGTTCAGCATCTGCAGGGACACTCTGCTTTCTAGTCCTTTGTCACGTCATCCCCTTTCGGTAAATACGCGGTGTGGTCTAGTTAGTGCCTAAATAAGAGGCACCTATGACAAGTCACCTCCTCCTCTGAACTCAGTTTCCCCACCTAATGATGAGACCTCTAAAGTCATTTCAGCTCTGATACAAGTCTGTGTCATGCACCTGCCTTGCACAAAACGTAAAATTTAATTTTCACGGCTGCCCTGTTTCAAAGTCAAATGATTTAATGAGTGTTTTTAACCACTCATTTCCCAAGGATATCAACTGGTACTCAAAATTTAACAAGCTGGCTGGCTCCTGATCTTTATTCTGTTCTTGGAAATATTATCGAATGAGTTTCGATTCCTTAGCTCTGAGAATCTCCAGGGGAAGGTTCTAGGGAATTGAACCTGAGTGTGGGAGGAAGAAGAGGGAAGCAGGATGTGGAGAACCTTTTAAAGGTCTGATAAACTCTGGCCAAGGTAGATCTGTACCTGTGGAGAACTGGGATATGGTGGTGGTGAAGGGTTGGGCTTCACAACCAAACAGGTGTGGTTTGGAGTCTCAGCATTGCTTCTTTCTGGCCATGCAATTCAAGGCCTGTCATTGAACTTCTCTGAATGTATTTTCTCCTTTTTACAATGGGATGATAAACAGTGCCTATCTTGCTGTGCTGTCCTGAGGATTAGTTGAAGTCCCTCATGACAGTGCTTAGCAGGGTCAGCATTCAGCAAACGCGATCCATACCCCACCTCGTATTGACCCCAGAACCTGTTGGTGGCTACCAGAGAAATGACTCCTAAGCACGTATGGGTTTAGCAACAGCAGGGCTCCAGGAGCCTTTGTCCTGAGATAAATGTGGACCTGGTTTGATTTTGTGGAGGGAAAGAAGCAATGCATTTCATGGAAGGTTGCTACTTCATTTTCAAACCCCTTTCCCAGCCGTGTTTTTACAGCTTGTGCAGGAATGAAGTGGAGGCCGTGGAAGGGGAAGCTGATTCAAAGCAGATCCTGAAAAGGTCCCTCTTGACAGAACACTCATTCAAGTATGACTCAGGGGACAAGGTCAGGGTGGTGGCCCCGACAGTCAACCTGGACAGAAACAATGGGTGGCCTTAGGACCTAAATATAGACAATGTGGCTGTTACTTAGGGGAACCGTTCCCAGTGTGGCGGGGTGGGCAGCTCTCTTGGGAAGAGAAGCAGCCCCTGGTGCCACCCAGGCTCTACCAGCCTTTTTGTTCTGAATAGCTTCATCCATATCCAGCTTCTCCGCATCCCTGGTATACTTGCCTGGGCTTGGCTGTGTGGCTCCTTCCCCACCCCATCCCTGCCACATCTTCTTGTGATACTTACCTCCTCTCTCCCTTTCTTCCCTGGTCCACCTGGTCCTGCCGTAAGCTCCAGAGGTTCTCTCCACAGTGCTCCTTATGGAGCAGGGCCAAGAGCACAGGACTGGAAGTCAGGAGTTTGGGGCCCAGTTCTGGGTTCTGTACTTAACCATGGCAGTGCTGGCTTTCCTGGTGGCAGGGACTCCATCCAGGGGCAGTAGAGACAGAACTGTTAAGCACTTGATCCTGAGGTTGCCAGCCTGATTTCACAAGTCCTCATTGTCCCTTACTCTATGACTTGATGTAGGTTCCTTACCTCTCTGGGTCTTAGCTACCTCACCTGCAGAATGGGATGATAATAGTTCCTGTTTCATGGGCTCTGAAGAGTTTGTGAAATAGTATCTGTGAATTCCTTCAAATGGTGCAGCTTGTTGGTGGTCAAAAATACTCATTATGGTTGTGATTGTGATTTGTAGGAAAAAGAGACCTGAAATGGATCTGTTTCCCAGACTTGTTTTTTCCATATCCACACACCACATGTGCCATTATTTTTCACTTACCATTTTTCCTTAAATTGTGTAGTTTATTTTTGGTTTTGTTTATTTGTTTTTAGATATTAGGTTCATTCTAGGTAGTCATAGTCCTGAAATTATAGGTTGGATATGTTTCCTAAAATGCATTATAATAAATATATAGAGGTCTACCATATATGGTCTAAGATGATTTTATGTCACACCAGAGTCCACTTCCCACACTTTGGGGGCTGTAGAATCAATGACTCTTAGCATCTGAGGTCCAAGTTGTGGCTTCTTTGTCATTTTGACCATGTTCTTCCCAGGTAACCCTGTCCTTTCATTCATCAGACCCAACCTGAAAATGGGCTTTGCACCTGATTTTGTGGCAAATGTATGGATGGCCAAAATATGGTTTGTTTGTTTGTTTTTAAGCCTCTGCTATCTTCTTTGCATGGGCCATTAACAGCCTGGAGAATAAATGAAAAGAAAAGCACAAAATGTCCTGATTTCTGAAATGTTGCCTTGGTGAGAAGTAAGAAAGGAATCTCTAGATATGGGTAAAGAGGACTGTCTCAGTCAGCTTTTGCTGAGTAACAACCACCCCCAAGCTCAGTGGCAAACAGTAACAAGCAAATATTTGTTATTCTGCTCACAGGAGCACAGGTTGACTAGGGTGGTCTGTCCCACATGGGTTCACATGTTTATTTTTCTCTAGTGGAGATTAGAAACTTCAGAGGAGCAAGCACAAACAGACAGTGTCTTTTAAGGTGTAGGCTCAGAATTGAAACATCATCCCTTCCACTCATATTCTCTTGGCCAGAGGAAGTCATAGGATCAAGCCATGGAGGTCAGGGGAGGGCATCCATGTTTTCTGAGTACTAAACTGATCTACCATGGAGATCATCTCTTATCATGTTTCAGGGGGGATACATATGGGAGCAATAAATGATGAAGTGTTGAGAACATTTAACCTGAGACCTGGCACATACTAGGTCCTCAACAAATACATGATAAATGGCTATCCCCTATGACCTCTTAGTTCTTGGCTAGTGACGAGTGTCATACATGGGTCATCTCATTTGATCCTCTCAAGCCCCTGTTGGGCAGATACTGTGGTCCCGGGCCAGACAGGTATGATCCTGCCCTGGCCTATTAAATGCTTGTCATCTCCTGGTTCATGGAATGAGCAAGCACACGGAGGCCCAGTGGCAGGGAGCAGTCACCTGCACAGCTCATCACTGCCTTGGGTAAGAGGTGGGCTTTGCACCAAAGATGCTCAGGTTCATATTCTTTGGGCATTTATTCCCCTGTACATGTTGAGGACTCTTGGTTGCTAACTCTTCAAGCACCCACATATACTAAAAATTTAGTGTGGTACTTAGTCTATCCCAGTTTCTCAAAGCTACCAGCCCTCTGCCTCCATGAGGCTACATGCATCTTTGAGTATTCTCTTCAGAAAATTGCACATAGTTCTGAATATTTCCATGCAGGACCACAGCACCAGGTGAACAGCTCTGCTCTGCTCTAATTGTTCACTCCATTTCCTCTCCCCTCTCTTTCCCTTTCTCCCTCAAGAAATCAAAAATGGAAGAGATGTTTTTTTGTGTTTGTGTGCCACTGTCAGGTTCAGAGTCTGACTCATCTGAACTGCCCAATGAGTGTTTCTAAATGGGTGAGACCACAAAGGTAAAGGTATTGGTTCTATCTTGTTTACATGTGCTTAGGGTCATAAAACTTTCACCCTGGATGAGATAAGAAAGCTCATATTATCCAACTTCTTTCTTTTCTTTCTTTTTTTTTTTGTGGCGCTGGGGATTGAACCCAGGGCCTTATGCTTGTGAGGCAAGCACACTACCAACTGAGCTATCTCCCCAGTCCTATCCAACTTCTTTAGTTGATAGATCATGAAGCTGAGATCCAGAGAGGTTAGTTAGTTTACTTGCCCAAAGGCTAATAATAACAATAAAATTAATGTTTTGCCCCAGGCAGAGGACTCATGCTCAGATACAGTTAGGTCTTCTTTACTCGGTGCCTTTTCAGAATACAGTGCCCATTCCCATCAGTTTTATGGGTTGTGTGCCAAGACTTAGTTTTCTTGTCCTTCGTATCTGAAACCAAAGATGTGGATGGCAGGAACATCTGTTCCTTATCTCAACTGTAGAACCATCGTGGGGTGAGCTCCTTAGGGTAGAGGCCTTGTCATCTCTTTCTCTGTGTCTCCCCTTTTCCATTTTTCCCCTCGTGCTCAGAGCTGTGCATAGACACTACTGAGATGGGGACATTTGTGCCCAGGCCAGGTCAGAGGGTAGAAGGTGGAGTAGGGACAGAGCAGGGAAGTAATTTATTCCTGCAGGGCCCTGGAAATCTTATTTGGAGACATTAGTCTATTCTTAGTTCGAAGGCACTTTGTTCTCTGGTGCATTGTTTTAACAGCCACCAGGAAATCAATCCCTGCTCGGTCAGCGATGCCACTGCTTCCTGCCTGTGGACGCCCAGGTGGGGAGTGTACTGATTTCTTTCAGGGCTGGTCCTTTGTCAGCAGGATCACTGTAGCCTTTTCTCCTTTGTTGCCCAGCCTGTCTTCATGGAACAGGGAAGGGCAAGGAGGAAAGAGCAATTTTTTGATGAGTCTATTTTTCTTTCTTCTTAAAAATATTTTTTAGTTGTAGATGGACACAGTGCCTTTATTTTTTATTTACTTTTATGTGGTGCTGAGGATCAAACCTAGCGCTTCACCTGTGCGAGGCGAGCACATTACCACTGAGCCACAACCCTAGCCCCTTCCTTTTCTTTATAGCATATTAACTATAGTTATATCCTTATAAAAAGAAAAATGCTAAAATCCAGGTCTCAGTAGAGCACTGTGCCCTCTGGAACAGCATTGTTTAGTGCACCCAGAATGCAGTTTACATGTCTATTTTAATTCCCTAATAGGCACATTAAAAGAAGTGAAAAGAAACAGGAAAATTAATTTTAATATATTTAAGTCACTATACCTGAATATCAGCATTCCATCATGTAGTTGATGTGAAAATTAATAAGTAGATACTTTACATTCTTTCATTTTCCATACTAAGTCTTCCAGATCCAATGTATATTGTGTACTGAGAGCACATTGCAGTTGGGACTAGCTGCATTTCAAGTGCCCCCAAACCACATGTGGTTCATGGTAGCCACCACAAAGGGCAGATCTGGAGCAGCCCCACCCACAAGAGCTTTCCATGATGATGAAATGTTTTGTTTTGTTTTGTTTTAATTTTGAAAATTTGTTTGGTGCTGGGGATTGAACCCAGGGGCACTTTACCCCTGAGCTACAGCCCCTTTTATTTTTATTTTGAAACATGGTCTTGCTAAGTTGCTGAGGCTAGGCTTGAACTTGTGATCCTGCCTAGCCCTCCTGAGTTGCTGGGATTACAGGCCTGGACCACTGCACGTGGCTTTGATAGAATGTTTTATACCTGTTCCTGTCTTGGAGGCCATCAGCCCACACAGGTGACCAGTGAGCACTTGGAATGTGGCTAGCACAACTGAGGAGCTGAGTTTTTAATTTTACTTTTTTTTTTTTTTTGGGGGGGGGGGGGGTGGTGCTGGGGATCGAACCCAGGGCCTTGTGCTTACAAGGCAAGCACTCTACCAACTGAGCTATCTCCCCAGCCCCTTAATTTTACTTATTTTTAATCATTTTAAAATGTAAATTTGAACAGACACATGTACCTAGTGGTGCCATATTAGACAACACAACTGTAGAGATTGGATCTTTTTATAGAAATATTGATTTAAACTTGATGCATTTTTCACCTATTATATGGGCAGAGATTTTAAAGTCAGAACATTGGTGAGGGCAACAGACCCTTTCATGCATGGCTTCTGGGAATATAAATGAGACAAAACTTTATGGAGGAAGATCTGGCAATACTTATCAATGAACCCATCAGTTCCATTCCTGAATATTAATGCCACAGTCCCTTGTGTAGGTAGATTGGTTTACATAAAAGGACATTTGTTGCAGCATGAGACTGGCAACCATATGCATACATATTTTGGAAAATACAGTTAATTTTTATTAAACTAAGGTAATTGAATTAATAAGCAATATATTTATTTTTAAATATAATTTAAATATATTTTAAAATATAATTTATTTTAAAAATAATCAGTATTTTAATTTTTTTTGTTTTGTTTTCAAATGCTGTTAGTATCCATCAATATAACCCATATAAACAAAAGCTCATTGGCATCCTCAAAAATTTTAAAAATCTGAAGGGGTCCTGAGCCCCAAAATATCAAGAACTGCTGATATAGAAGCAGGAAGGTACCAAGTGCTTGAATTCTCCTTTGATCACAATAAACTGTAGGGAAACAAAGGCAGCTATCCCAGTGAGCTGGATAGGAGGGAGTCAGGCTGGAGCAGATGTGTATTTTGTGTATCTAAGTGCAACCACGTGGCCTGGGCAGGTGTGTGGGAAAGAGGCAGCTTAGTTGATGGATTGGTTTTGACTGACAGGAACGTTGGTGTGTGTCCTGTACCTTGTTTTCCTTCTAATGGACATTTCTTTCATTTCTAGTTCTTGACTGTTGTAAACATCTTGGACCTGTCTTCAGGTGCCCACAGAGGGCTAGATGTAGCTCAGAGCATCTCCCTAAAGGTGAAATGGCCAGCTCGATGCCACACACACCTGCAGCATGGCTGGAAGCTGCTCCTTGCTCCCCAATCTGGGGGTTTCCCCTCAGCCTGAGTCAGAACCCCTAGCTCCCCACCACTTCCTATTGCCAGATACTACTTTTACAGAACTGAGGCTGTCGAATGGCATCTCACTTGAACCCCTTCCCTACTGTTACCTACCTTTGTTTCCCACCTTGGAGCATAAGATAGAAACTCTGAATTGTAGACATTTCAGGAAAAGTCTTTGCCTTGAGGAAACTTGTGTTTCTCTCTTTCTCTTCTACTCTCCCTCTTCTTCTGTGTCTTTATGTTTGTCTGTCTGTCTCTCTCTGTGGGTACCCAGAAGCAGGTCTTATATTCTGGTTCCCTAGGTGAGAAAGGAGTGAAAATGTGAGACATTGATCTATATTTTAGACAGAAATTTCCTTGTCAACTGTTCTTGGTAGAGTTTGCTGTGATTTGGGGCTGCTTGGGGGTCCTTAATGAAGTAGTCAGGTCTTGTTCTATTGCTGACTGGGCTGATGTTTGGAATAAGTCCCCACTGGAGGCATTAAGCTGAGAGACCTGAGGTTTTGGGCACAGAAATCCAGTGTAAGCGCATAAGCCAACTTCTCTGGGCTGCTCACACGCCTGCCTAGCTGGGCCCTCCCTGCAGGCCTGACTGAGGTCAGGGCCTCTTCCCTGGCCTGCAACTTGCACACAGCCACATTGGGTCCTGCATTCAAGAGTGCTGTGTGCTTGGTTTAGTGCCCTATGGTAATTATCTTGTCATACAGTAATTTTTGGACTGAGGCTCATGTTTTTATTTTGCTCTCCGTCCTGTAAATTATATAGCCAGTCTTACCTGAAGCATCTTAGTGTGTCTCAGACAAAAAGAGTGTGGGAAAGAGAGGTATATCTTCATGGGGGCACTCTTTTTCCTGCTCTAAGAAAAGCTGCCCCCCACCATGGCACCAGAACTCCTTTGGATAAAACACTCATTTGTTGTCTTTATGCATCGCTTTCCCCCACCGCCTCTCTTTTCTCTGCTTCCCACTCTCTCTGTCTGTGTATGTATATACATGCTAATTGTAGGTCCTCATACTTATAGATTTCATATTTGTGAAGGTGCCTACTCTCCAAAATTCATATGTAAACTCTGAATCAGTACTCATAACACTTTCTTGATCATTCACTAACGTGTGCAAAGCAGTTAAGAATTTGAGTCGCATTGTATGCACGTGTCCAGCCGAGGTGGAAAACAGTGGCATCCTGCCTTTGTGTTCCAGCTCTCACGCTGCAAACAAGTGTCCTTTTTGTGTAGTGCTGTGCTCATATTTCAGTAGTTTTTGTTGGTGATTTCACTGTTCAAAATGGTCCCCTAGTGTTGTGCTGAGGTGCTGTGGGGTGTCCCTAAGCACAAGGAGGCTGCCTTGTGCCTTCCAAGAAAAATATGTGTGTTGGAAAAGCTTCCTTCTGGCACAGGCCATGTGTATGGTGCCATGTTCAGTGGTAACAAATCAACAGTATATACTCAATAAGCACCCTGAGCAGAAACACGCATAACAGAGGTTATGTATTGATTAACTGACAAATATTGCAGACACTTAACCCTGTATTTCTGCCAGGAGCAATGGTTTTGTACTCATTGATTCAGCTTTAAAGGACATGGCTGTTATGAAACCTGGGAGTCAACTGTATGTGCGGATGTATGGGTGTCTTTTCCTCTCCCTTGCCCACTCTCTTTTAACCTTCTTTCTCTTTCTTCTCCTAATCCTTTGCTTTTGGGGGCCGATTCAATTCCTTGGTCGTTGGTTCTTCTGTATTATCCTTCAGCCCTCAAGGGTGCCCACAGAAGGCCCTTTACTTGTTCATCCCCTCATTCAATATACATCTGAGGGTCACCTTCTTTTTGCTGTGCCCTGGGCTTTGCTGGGGCCTGAACACACACCTTTATGTTTCAAAGATACCACTTACAGATATGGTTATTGCAGTCTGTGATTTTGAGGCAAATCAAGAATCTGGGCGACTGCGGGTTGGGCGCCGGGCCGCAGGCCGCACTTCCGCCCGCGGCCGACTGTTGGGCCCAGGCATGGAGGTGGTTCGGCGACCGGTGTTGGGCCAAGCGCGAAATGTTTGGGGGGCCAAAATCTGAATATATATGAATGAAAATTGTCATTCACAGATAAGCCAAGCAATCTCAACTGAGGATCACATCTCTGCATGCTTTTTGCCAAGGTACAGAATGAGCACATGTTGTTGGTGTACACCAGGTGGTGTTTCCACCATTGACTTCCTCAAGTGCTATGCATCCAGGACCCTTTCCAGTGAATTCCAGACAGCTGATGAAGACCTCTGCTACTGCTTAGAATGCGTAGCTGAATACCACAAAACAAGAGATGAATTGCCATTCTTGCATGAGGAGTTTGGGAGAAATTGATTCCAACTCTCATGGATGACTTTGAGGAGTTCAAGACTACAATTCAGTAACTAACTACAAATGTGGTGGAATCAGCAAGAGAACTGGAATTAGAAGTTGGGCCTCAAGATACGATGGAATTACTGCAATCTCATGATAAAACTTGAGTGGATGAGGTGTTGCTCCTTACTGATGAGCAAAGAAAGTGGTTTTCTTGAGATGGAGTCTACTCCAGGTGAAGATAACCTCGGATATCACTGAATGACAACCAGGGATTTAGAATATTATGTAAATTCAGTTTATAAAACAGTGGTAAAGTTTGATAGAATTAACTCCTATTTCAAAAGAAGTTGTGTGGATAAAATGCCATCCAATAGCATCTTGCTCTAGAGAAGTCTTATGTGAAAGGAAGAGTGAATTTCATCCCTGAGAAAATACCCAGTTCCCCACCCTTCATCCGCTATCACCCTGATGGTGAGTAGCCATCAACATCTGAGGCAAGACTGTCAGCAGCAGATTGTGGCTCACTGAAGGCTCAGATGATCCTTAGCACTTTGAAGCAATAATGCATTTTTAAATTAAGGTCTTATGGGAATTAGAAACTTTACGTCTCATAAACCACTTTGAAAAATCCATGAAGGCAGAAATTGGAGATGATGATGAATTATATATACTGGACAGCAATGGAGAGGCACAGCCATTTGACTTCACTGGCCAAGACTTTGAAAATAAGCTTCGAATTCCTCTTCTTGAAATACTGAAATATCCTTATCTGCTTCTACATGAGCGTGTTAATGAATTATGTGTTGAAGCACTTTGTCGAATGGAACAAGCCAATTGCTCCTTTCAGGTTTTTGACAAACATCCAGGGATCTATTTATTTTTGGTCCATCCCAATGAAATGGTTTGGCGTTGGGCTATCTTGACTGCAAGAAACTTGGGAAAAGTGGACAGAGATGATTATTATGACTTACAGGAGGTTTTAACTTGCCTCTTCAAAGTCATAGAGTTGGGGCTTTTAGAAAGTCCAGACATCTATACTTCTTCTGTTCTTGAAAAGGGTAAACTGATTCTTCTGCCTTCACACATGTATGATACTACCAACTATAAAAACTATTGGTTAGGCATTTGCATGTTGCTGACCATTCTTGAAGAGCAAACCATGGACTCGCTGTTATTGGGCTCAGACAAGCAAAATGACTTTATGCAATCAATCCTTCACACCATGGAGAGGCAATCAGATGATGATAGCGTGGATCCTTTCTGGCCAGCCTTACACTGTTTCATGGTGATCCTGGATCGCCTTGGATCTAAGGTTTGGGGTCAACTTATTGATCCCATTGAGGCATTTCAAACCATTATCAACTACGGGAGCTACAATAGGGAGATAAAAAATATACGGAACAGCTCTATAAGGACCAAATTAGAACCAGACTCATATTTGGATGATATGGTGACTTGCAGCCAGATTGTATACAATTATAATCCTGAAAAGGCCAAAAAGGATTCAGGGTGGAGATCAGCCATTTGTCCAGATTATTGTCCTAACACGTATGAAGAAATGGAAACATTAGCCAATGTACTGCAGTCAGACATTGGTCAAGACATGTGTGTCCACAACAGCACATTTCTGTGGTTCATACCTTTTGTTCAGTCCCTCATGGATCTTAAGGACTTGGGTGTGGCTTACATAGTAGAGGTTATTCATCATCTGTACTCTGAAGTCAAAGATGTCCTCAACCAAACAGATGCAGTGTGTGACAAAGTCACTGAATTTTTTCTTCTAATTTTGGTGTCAGTAATTGAACTGCATAGAAATAAAAAGTGTTTGCATTTGCTGTGGGTTAGCTCCCAGCAGTGGGTGGAAAAAAAAAAAAAGAATCTCAAGACCTATTTCTAGAAAGTGTTTCCCATTCTCTGCCATTCTTGCCCACTTTCCTCCCCAACCCAGTCATCTCCTTGGCCACATGTTGTCCTAAAATGTTAGAAGGAAACTTTAGAGGCTACCTGATCAGTTCTCTCAGGTTACAGATAATGAAACTGAGATCCAGAGAGAGAAAATGAAATGCCTGAGTCACACAGGTAATGTGAGGGCCTTAAAAAAATAGATGACAACCCAGATAATAATTGTTCACTGATTGTTCTGTTTTACAATGTATGGATCAGGCAAGAAAAAGCGAACATCAATTATGATCTGGCAACGACTGATAAAATATTCATAAAACAAATTTTTGCAAATTATGTGCATTGTAATAAAACTGAAGAAAATGTCTGAATAAAAGTTTAGAAAACAATCTAGATTTAACTGTCTTTTTCTAGGAAAGCATTCCATATCTGTGGTTCGGGTGTCTAGATGTTTACTAGATAAAGGGGCTTTAAATTTCTCATTTGGGCCAACTGCGGTCACACATGCCTGTAATCCCAGTGACTTGGGAGGCTAAAGCAGGAGGATTGCAAGTTCAAAGCCAGTCTCAGCAACTTAGCAAGGCCCTAAGCAACTTAGAGACCCTCTCCCTAAATACAGTGTAAAAAAGGTCTGGGGATGTGGCTCAGTGGTTGAGCATCCCTGGATATAATCCCTGGTACCACAATAAATAAATTTCTCATTTGGATGATTTCCTTTATTAATATATGTTGTAGCACATATTAAAGTGGGTACCACTTGGTTCTAACCACTCATACATAAATTTGCAAACCCAGACTGTGGCCACACAAGGGAGTAAATCTATAAGCCAACCAGGAAGCAGATCCAGCAAGCCTCACTTCCTGCCTACTCCCCGAACCTAGCCACCACTCTCTCCCTCCTGAAAGGGGGAAGGAAGAAGGTTAAATAAAGATAATATGCCCCTCTTCAAACAAAGCTTGGCTAGCCCTTTTGGGTCTTCCAAGCACTCCCATTTCCTGTGGCTAAAGTTAGGCCTTTTAGATAGGAATTTCAATTTTAATCCATGACTGGGCAGACAGAGGGTTACAGACCTCTCCATAAAGGATGGGAAAAAGGAGGAGTCCCTTTCCAGACATCCCAGGGGTGAGCTGGGCCAGAGAGTTGCTTTTTTTGTTCTTGTCATGAGCAGTAAAATGCATGGAACAGTTACACCATTACTTTTTGTGATAATTACAAGAGGGAGCCACCACCATGAAATGTTTCCTAAACCTCACTCATTTGTAGCTCTTAACATTGAAAAAGACAATAATATTCTACAAAACAACATGTATAGGTTTTTCTTTATATTTCTCTTTAATGAAATGTTTATATTACAATGATAAAACTCCAGGATGCTTGCCATAAGTAGACTTTAACTATTAGGGTGAATAACATGCACAAAGCAATATAGTTAAATTTCAGCTAGATGCTGTGACCTGAGCATCTTTGTGCCCCAAAAGACTGAGGTGGGTGGACATCAGAGGGGTGTAAAACATGAGGTAACCCCAATTTAAGTCTTTCTCCTTGGTGGAGTCGGGATGGACAATAATTGAAAATGGAATAGCTTTCTTATTGTGTGATCTGGTACTATGTAAAGGCTGTCATAATGCTCCATCCATATGGCCTAGGTCTCTTCAGATGCCACCCGTAGGATCCCCATCCATGCCTGTGACTTCCTATGCCCTTCTACCGGCAGGGTTTCCATTTAAAGCAGCTGACATCCTGGAGAGCCCCCTCTGCCCCTGAGGAGAGGTGTTGGGTTGGATACCCGCCTCCACACTCCAGAGTGGGTGTTTTCTGTACTCTCCCAGGGGGCCTCCAGTAGGTTAAACTCTGGCTAGCCAGGGCTGCAATCTGCTGGGTCCACACCCTTTACTCACTTCCTTCCTTTCCCCTCTCTCACTTTCTTACTCCCACCAGTTCTTCCAAGGATCACCTCCCAAGTACCATGCTTATACATCAATCTCCAGGGTCTGTGTTAGGGGAACCCCAAACAAAGATATCTGGTAAGCATATTGCACTCAAGGATGAAGAATTGAAGGCACACCTAAAAATGGTTTAAAAATAGGTACCTATAGTTATAGTCGAATGGAGGCCTCAGAATGAGTTCACATTCGTAATTTTTCCCTAACTACTGAGAGGGTCCAGAAGCAGAGGCTTAGCAGCAAAGAACAAATGTTGAACCCAGATGTTGGTTTCTAACTGCCATTTTTCACTAAAAATATCCAGGGTTCCTTGGCAAAAAAGCTAACACAGGACTCAGGTGAGGACTCTCAAGTTGTCTTTTTTTGTGTGTGTGTACCAAAAAGTAATGAATGAAATACTCTAAGAATGATGGATAGATGAACAAGCAGGACATACCAGCTAGCTAATAGGGTTCTCCATAGCCAAGTCTGGGAACATCTGGGCACCAAAACAAATAATGATTGTAATAACCCACTGAATTAAATAGGAATCCATGAAGCCACAGTGATAGAAATATAGTGATAGACCATATACAGAGGTATATACACAGCCTGCTATATGACTGAAGAGGGAGTAGTGCATACAGCATGGATACGCTGGACAAAGGGATGAGTCACATCCCAGGCAGGACAGAGCAGATGGTGTGAGATTGCATCAGACAATTCAGAATGGTGTGTGACTTCAAACATGTTTCTGGAATTTTCAATTTCATATTTGGTCAACATGGGAAACTGAAACTAGGGAAAGTGAAACCACGGTAAGGGGTACTCTTAGAAATGGGGAAGGAAAGGGCGGTGAAGGGAGGGCTTTGCGGTATGGTAGACCTAACTCACAAACAGGATGGTGGAGTTATAAAACCATCAGCGCTGAAAGTAGCCTTTCATGGGGAATGAGCTGCTCCTGTGGTTTCTGTTGGTTACTTTGCAGTGGAGAAGGGATGGGGATGTAACTTAGTGGTAGCACACTCGCCTGGCATGTATGAGACCTTAGGTTCCAACCCCAGTACTGGAAAAAAAAAAAAGTGTACGATAGAGAAATTTTGGATTCAATAATCAAAACTAATGTCACCAATATTGGGACAAACTGATATAATGGGATCTTTTGATGCAATGTACCAAGAACAACATCACACTTCTATCATGTTCCAGTGAAAAATGCACAACATAACCTGTTTTCTCATCACTCTAGATGTTTTTTTTTAAATATATCACTTGAATCTAATCATGAAGAAACATTTAATAAACCCACATCAAGGCCAACATTACTGGCCTATACTCTTCAAAATTGTCAAAATCACCTGGGAGCATTGGCACACACCTGTGATCCCAACGACTTGGGAGGCTGAGGCAGGAGGATGGCAAGTTCAAGGCCAGTCTCAGCAATTGGACTGGGGATGTAGCTCAGTGGTAGGGCACTCCTGGGTTCAAGCCCCAGTACCTCCCCCCAGCCCCCGCCAATCAGAAACACAAAGCAAACCTGGGAACTGTTCCAGATTAAAGGAGACTAAAAAATATACAATGACAAATGCAACTCAGGATTCTGAATTGGATTCTGGACCAGGAAGACAATAACTATTAAATACATTATTGGGATAGTTGGCATATTCTGAAAAATGAATAATGGATAAGTTGACCTATTTTGTCTATGTTAAATTTCCTCCTTTTGATAATAATTATACTGTATAGGAGGATGCTTTTAGGAAATACACATTGACGTGTTTTGGGGTTAAAGGGATATAATGTCTGTAGTTCATTTTCAAATAGGAAGAATATTTAATATTCATATGTCTATATAGGTATCTAGATAGATGGATAGATGGTCGGGGGAGAGAGGGATAAAATAACAGTAACAAAATATAAGGAATCAGGGATATAGTTAAGTTGGTAGAGTGCTTGCCTCGCATGCACAAGGCCCTGGGTTCAATCCCTAGCACCACAAAAAAATAAAATAAAAAATAAAAAAAATAATATAAGGAATCAATGAATCTTAGGTAAAGGATTTTATCTTATTCTAAATTTGCAAACTTGACTCTAAATTTCAAATTGTATTAAAGTTGCCAAAAGTAAAACAAAATAAATTCACAGACAACCTACATACTCTGCCCCATTGCAGAAAATGGCCTGTGTCCCTTTGCTCCTCTTTGGGCATCCAGTATCCTCTCAATGCCCAACCCTAGGGGGCAGTAGCCCCTCTGTGCCTTCAGCCCCTCAGACTCCTGTGAGGCAGCAGTTGGCCCAGACACTTCCACAACATAAATCCTTAGGCCAGAGAAGATAATTTAAGGATTATTCAATCCAAAATAGCTCTCTTCTAGACAAAACTGGAAATTCTTACAAGAGGCTGGCTGTTTATCCTTAAAGATTTCCCTCTCCCTTAGTAGGAAAGAAACAGCTGTAAGGAAAGTAACTGTAGCAATGAATACCCTGCCTCTCAAAGCAGTGGACCCACCTGTGCCAACAACCAGCCTCTCAGTGGGGCTCCTCAGTGTGCTGCCTCTGGAGAGGGCTGGAGCCTGTGCCTGTGACAGGGCCCTCTCCAGCCAGAGCCCAGTCAGCAGGGGGCCACCAGTCTTCAGAGTTCTGGTGACTCACTGCAGAACAATGCCCCTGGCAACAGTCTGCAGAGAAAACTCTCAGAACCAGAGCGCAAAAGCCAGTTACCATTTCTGATGCACCGTCTGTTAAGATGTCAGCTGTGATTACAGGGACATTTTCCTCCTGCAACTGCCTTTGAAAGTGGAGGAGGGGCTCACCACAACCCAAAATTACAGGGAGGGAGGCAAAGGCCCCCCAAACACCAAGGACATGCAGGTATTCGGAGTATCCCTCTTCCTGGCACCATCATGTCCTGTCAGGTTTTGAGTAAAAAACAAAAGTTGTGGTGAGCCACAAATGGGCTGCAGAGAAGAGAAGCACTCTGTGCTGCATTTTCTAATCCTGAATCTTTGCTGCAAAGTCCATTCCAACCACTTTTATCCTGAAGTCTGAAACCAAAGCCTGGATTTTGCAAAAATCAAAGCATATTTTTCCAGTGCCTAATCCATTTCCCAGGAAATCATTGCTTTACTAAGACATAGAATTCTTTCATGTTCAAAACTTTCCTGGACCTTGCTAAAGCCTGAAAAAACTCAACAATGTTTGTTGATTGAATACATGAGAACAAATTAACCTATTTGCTCACCAAATGGCAAATACAAAGCTGTAGAATTTCTTTTTAGGAAGATGAAATGCCAAGAAGTATTGACCATAAGGTACCATTTTTTATTCTGGGGTTCCTAGTATTGCTGAATTTTGATGATTGAAAAACAGGAGACTCTAATAAATGAATTTCACTATATGCCTCATTCATTTGACAGATATTTTATTGAGCACCTGTTATATGCTAAGTGCTGTGCAAACTGGCATAGGCATTGGTTAAAAGCTATCAGAAAGATAAAAGTCAAGTATGCCCAGGTGATTCCAAATGTGCAACAAAGACTTGGGATCATACCTCAGAGTTGTTCCTCCAAGCTTTAGGAGGTTTGGATGTTTGTCTTCCAGATTTAATCCATCACAGATTGTGGGCTGCTCCCGGTGGTATTAACTCCCCAGTATTTCTGTAAAAAGTTGAAGTGTGCAGGGAGATGGTGATCACCCAGGGGATGTGGTGTCTGGTATCTGTTATACAAGTATCCAATCTTATATGAAATAATATTTCACCTAATTGGCTTGGTTCAAATATGTGTAGAGTGGTCGTAGGTCATTTAAACTCTTTAAACCTTAATTTCCTTGTGGGTAATAACTTCTTTGGACAGCAATCAGGATTGGATGTATTAGGTGTAAAGCACCCAGAATGCTATGTATTTGGTTTTTTTGGTGGAGAGGCAGGTACTGGGGTTTGAACCCAGCGGGGCTTAACTTCTGAGACACATCGCCAGCCCTTTTTATATTTTATTTAGAGACAGGGTCTTGCTGAGTTGCTTAGAGCCTCACTAAGTTGCTGAGGCTGGTCTGAAATTCAAGATCCTCCTGCCTCAGCCTCCCAAACCACTGGAATTACAGGCATGTGCCACTGCACTCAGAAATGCTGTGGATTTGTAATAGACAATAGAAAGTTAAATATCCTGACAGTGGGAAGGAGGGAGGGAGAGAAGGGACTGCCTTAAACTGCCAGAATCTACCATAGATAGATAGGTGTCCTATGGCTAAAATCATAAAGAAACCAGACTTCAGCCATTCAGGTTGTGAGATCAAATGTAGTGGACAACACAGAATGATTCTGCAAAGGAACCTTTTGTTTATTTAAAGGAAAGTCCAGATCTTCAGGGCAGCTCGGCATTCTTCTTCTCTATTTTGTGCGTCAAATGGCACCAGGGGGTCAGTGTTCAAGACACCAGTAGCTGAAGAAAAGCTGGCTATCCATGGGGTTAAAGGTCAGCTTGTTGGCACTGCTCCTGATCCCATGGGGCACAGTGATTGACAAGGCAGTACCAGCACCAGGGTCATTTCCAGAGAGGAGAAGGCAGGAACACAAGCCAGGTGTGAGTGCAGATCTGAAAACTATCCTGTCAACTCAGGCTCTCAGGATCCTTGTAGATGATGAGCAGGTTCGAATCTAAATTCTGCAGCTGGACAGGCCAAGTCAATTGGCTGCATGGAGTAATTCTCTGGAAATTGAGCAATTATTTGAACATCCCCTAAATTGCACACACACATGCAAATTATATGCTTGTTGAAATGACTCGAAGCCTTTCTCCCAGTGAAGAATTTTAATAAATAGGAGTTTGTTGCAGTGTTAAAAAAAAAAAAAGCCAATAAACAAAAGAGGGTCAGAGAAATACTGATCATAAAAGTGTTATGAATCAAAGATTGTGATTAATCCAATCCAGTGCACCCAAGAACCAGAAGAAGAAAAATATAATTATAATAATTTAGAAGACCTGGGGGAAAGTACTCTGGGTAACTCAATTTTGTGTTTCTTGTCACATCCCATTGTTGAAAAGCCTTGTGGATACGAACCCCTTCTCCCACTTAGATCAGTGCCCACACAGGTTGTTCTGGGACAGTTTTTCTGAGACATGTACTTGCCAGCCCTTACCCTGGGTAGAGGAGCTCTCTGCCTCTTCTCCGCTTCTCTAGCCTGCATGTTTGGGTGGGGAGCAGTGGTCTGTGTTGGGTGAATGGCAGAGTGAACCCCGCCGTTCCTTGGGGCTGGCTGGATCTCCCTCTCCTCGCACTGGCTTGCTTGAACCCTTTTTCCTTCCCAAGGGAGGGCAAGACTCAGCCTATCTCATCTCTCCACACAAGTAAAGGGCCAGGTGTCCTGTGGCTAAAATCATAATAGGGGCTTTTCCTCATTTCTCAAAATCAAGTTTAATGAGTAGACTTTTAGACACTTCAGTTATTTCCTCCATGTTTTTTTCTCCCTGGCTCCTGAACTTGCTGATATTGCTGCTGTTGCCACTAATACTAATAATAGTTAGGATTTGCCCAGTTCCTGAGTGCCAGGCATTGTATCGGTCCTTTACCCACAGTGATCTGCTGAGCTCTCACGACCACTATAGGAGGCAGCACATTAGTATCCCCATTATATAGATGGGGAATCTGAGGTTCAGAGAGGTGGTAACATGATATGACTAAGGTTCCACAACAAATGAATTTGAAAACTGAGATGGAAACTCACCAAATCTGTTTTTAGCACCTCTCTGGCATGTGGGCACATAATAGCATGTTATGAGAGTTGAAATTGATTTACAAGTAGGTTAGAGAGCACCATGATTACCAGGTTCTCTACCCTGTGAATAGACCGAAGAGTCTAGAGAAAGGAGTAGGGTTCCAGGATGCAAAGAGAGGGAAGGCAATTTCAAGATAGGGAGAAGAAAAAACTCACACTATGTTCAAAATGGACTAGGGTCCCCTCTCAATTCTAGAGAAAAACAAAATGTGGGTCTTCTTCCCAGCATAAATGTGCATTTATCGAGTTGAGTTCCAGCTAAGGGCAAGTACAAGAACACAAAATCCTTTTGCTAATCTCTCCCCAAAGAAGGCACAGATGAAAGGCAGGTCCTCAAAGCCTCTGAAGCCACCAAAGCTGTTTGCCAGAGAAGAGATAAATCAAAAGGGCTCAAGCTCTGGTTTGAATTTAATAATTATAAATGACTAATCAGGGACCATTTGCTGCCGAGACAAGAGCTGCACTCTCTATCAGTGTGTTTCTGTTGCTCTGGTCACCTGGTTATTAAATAGAAAAGCCCTGTGATTTAATAACAGGGTTGTTCTGACACTAATCAATTCAATCTCAGCCGTTTGAAATTAAGTCAGGCTTGCATTTGCTCTCGTCTCTGTGACAGAGGTGGGAAGGACACACCGCAAAGGAAACTGATGGTATCCCAGGGCCACCTGTGTGCAACCCTCTGGGGCCAGAGGAGCCTCAGCCTGTGTCCCAGGTCTCTTATCCATCTTCCTGCAGGATTCCCCTGCCTCTCCTACCTACCCTGCCTGCCTCTCAGTGTCAAACAGTGACAAAACAGTTATGTCAACAACAATAGTAGTAGTAGGAAGAATTGAGATAATGACCACAGTAGCAATGATAATTACCATTTATAAAAATCTCCCACTGTTTGCCCGGCCCTGTTCTAAATATGTTATGTCCTTTAAATCTTCAAAATATCCCTGTGATGGAGAAAATAAGTTTATCATGGATTTCATGGATACTGATATATCCCACAAATCTAGAACCCACCTGGTTCAAAATAAGTCCTCAATAAATATTTATTGAGAGATCGAAAGACTAAAGTAGCCTGTCCTAGGTTACACCAAGTAGCAAATGGTAGAGTGGGATTTTGAACTCAGGCATCTCTCCTTTGTTCCTCATTTCCTTGAGATATGTAGTTGAATGCCTTGTGAAACTTTATATATGTGAGTGTGTGTGCATTGTATGTCTATATGCATATATATATTTATATGTATATATAAGTATGTATATATATATACATGTGGGTGTGTATGTACATCTATCCAACTTTTTTTTGCAGTGCTGAGGATCAAACGTGTTCTTGAACATTCTAAGCAAGTAGTGCTCTGTCACTGATACCCTTAGTCCCAGAGCCTTTACACACACACACGTATGTGTGTGTGTATATATATATACACACACACATACATATAATTATATGTATATATCATATAATATATATATGTGTACATATATATGCATATATATACATATAATTTTAATTTTAATTTTTTTTTGCAATGGGGATTGAACCCACGGATGCTTTACGACTGAGCTATATCTTCAGCCCTTTTTATTTCTTTTTTTGAGACAGGTTTCACTAAGTTCCTGAGGCTGGCCTCCAACTTGCCATCCTCCTGCCTCAGTCTCCTGAGTTGCTGGACAGACATAGGCTATGACACTTGGCTGCCTTTAAAACACACACATGCATGCACCCCCACCCACACATTGTTTTAAATAAATATTTAAATGTATTTTATATTATTTTAATATATTAATTTAAAGGAAACCACATATTTTTGCATAGTACAAAAAGGGAAATAGTATTATATGGCAGAAAGACCACTATTTGGCAGTCAGGCTGGCCTAAAGATAAAGAATGACCAACATTCACTGTCATTGTGACCTTCAGCAAGTCACTAAGACATTTCTGCCCTTCAGCATCCCTCTATGGTCAGTAACACTACTGACACTAGTGTTTAAACGGGGTCATGGAGAAACTTAATGGAGCAGTCTGCTGGCTCATAGCCAATGCCCAGTTCCAGCATCTGTTTCCTTCCACATGTGTATTGAAAGGCACC
Organism: Sciurus vulgaris; assembly: GCF_902686455.1. Taxonomy (NCBI): domain Eukaryota; kingdom Metazoa; phylum Chordata; class Mammalia; order Rodentia; family Sciuridae; genus Sciurus; species Sciurus vulgaris. The sequence goes on from NC_136477.1 coordinate 48,879,361, forward strand.
TGGTGATTCTCCTTTGACCCTGAGGCTCAAAACCTTGAAGGACTCCAAGATTTGGGGCCCAAGAGAATTTAAGCAGGCCAGGTAAGGAGAAGACATTCAGGTTCGGACAGGGGCCTCCTCTTCTGAGAAACCATAGGCTGGCGATTGGATCAGTGCTCATCCTATAGAGTCTTCCCCAGAACAGCAGAAAAAACTGTTTGTTCATGGACCATTTAATGATGAAATCTAGACGGCAGCCTTGTGCTGTCAGCAGGTAGCCAATCCTAAAACAAGAGTCCCATAGTAGCCCCGGGAACAATAATGCATCATGTAAGTGGGTCAAAAGGCTGAAGAGTAAAGGTTGATGGTCGAGGCTGCAGGGTGGTGTGATGAATCTTCAGCACAGGTCACCTGATCCCCCAGGGATCCCACATTGCTGCAAAACCTCATCTCTGATACTGCACAGGGACTTGCTCAAGTGCACCTTAACAAAGGGGCCTTCTGGTTGCTTTTTTGATTGGAGAAGCAATGAGAGGATTTTCCAAACTCTTCTAGACAGTATCTTGATCCAATGTGTAGCCCGCAGGGTTAAGGATTCAGATGCTCCATTCAGGCCTATTGTTGACCAACTGTCTTCTGTCACTGTCCTTCCTTCTGGTCCCCCGGTAGGTGTGTAGGTGTTGGGACCAAGAGCTCAGGTGCCTATTGTGGTTATTTATGGTTTGGATGACTGAATGTTTCCTTTCTATCTGAGACTTTGTCAATCTTGGATTACATGTTCCTAAAGTACAGAGACTAATTGCTTTTAATGTGAGAATGGGGACATGGATAGATCCATTGGACAGGAACGTGCTTCCCTTGAACAGATGGGTATTCCTTCTGGTAAGAGGTGTGGAACTTGCCAGCACCCCGCTCGAACGGACCTCTGAGCTGAGGTGACTTCCCTTCACACGTTTATGTATTTTAGGGAAAATCAATGCCCCCACTGGTTAGGGAAACGCTCTTGTTTAAAAAGCAAGAAACTGAGCTTCAACTGGCAGCTTTTAAGTCTCCAAGGAAATTTGAGGCTGAGGAATCTCAGCCTTCAGTGACCTTCGCTTTTGAGGTTTTGATTTAATTTTGGCAGCCAGGTGGTTAGCGGAAGCAAAGGGTGGCACCTCAAGAACACTGGCCCCCTTTATTCATTCTGTATTTTAGTCACCCATTCGGAAATTATTCACTGACCTACTGGTCTGCACAGGGCGTAAGAAGGGGGGCTGGTGCGGTGGGGGGTAAAGTTTGCTGAAATCAGAGAGTGCAGGCTCCAGCAATTATTGGGCTCACCCCAGGTGCTTTGTTTTCATGATTGAAAGGGAAGTGGACTGTGCATTCGCTTCAGTAAACTTGACATGAATAACAAGGTGGGTCCTTGGCTCCTCAGAGTGAATATATGGGAACCTGTCAGACTGAGTGTGTAAATGCACAGTTCACACATAGTGACCTTCCTGCCTAGGCACTCCTCCATGTACCCTGTCTGTGTTTTCTGATGCACAGAGGAAGTAAAATGGCTGTGACCTGATAGCAGGCTCTGATAACCTTAAAACTAAAAAGGACCGCAAAAACGACAGAGGACTGTGGTCTTCAAAGTTCTTTTATTCTCTAGTATAATAAAAGTTCTAAAAGTGTTTCCTCCCACATTCCTCATGCTCAACCCCTTCTTACACATCCTCTGTGGGTACTACAGATGTGCCTGTCCAAACTCTGGGGCAGGACAGCTCAGTTGGGAACCACCTAGCTTGAAGTTGGACAAACCTAGGTTTGAATTCAAGCTCTACCTCTTGCCAATGAGGGTAAGTTCCTGCCCCTATCTGAGCCTTTGTCTCTTCTAATGTAGAACAGAGATAATACCAGTTCCTGCCTACCTCATGGGGTGGGCACGATAATCGAATGAGATGCTGCATACAGGGATTTAGCTCTGAGAGTGACATATCGTGAATATTTAATAGGCTAAAACTACACTATTATCAGTCTGACTATTATCACAGTTGATCACTGTGATAAAGGTTTGAAATGAGTGCAGTGTTCTGTAGCACCTCTGCTTTCTGAGATCTCACTCGTCCATGTCTTTGTGGTTTGTTTACATCTGGTGGTTTTGTTCTACAGATCATTGGCATGAGTTCAGCTTCCCAATTTTTTAGAAATTTCCAGCTCTTGGGTGGTACCTGCATGTCCTTCATCGTCATACTGAGCCAGCCTGGATGCTGGGTGCCCATTTAGTCCCTTCTGCCCTCTCCACCTGGGTTTCTCTGGAGTCGGGTGAATGGTGAAGAAGACAGACTTCACAAAGGGAGCAAGACCAAGGGCATCAACCCAAAAAATCAAGGAATACTATTTTGGCCAGGCACAGTGGAATAGGCCTATAACTCCAGAGACCTGGGAAGCGAAGGCAGGAGGATCGCAAGTTTGAGACCAGCCTCAGCAACTTAGCAAGGCCCTAAGAAACATAGCAAGACTCTGTCTCAAAAAATTAAAAACAAATAAAAATAAAAAGATGTCTGGGATGTAGCTCAGTGGTAAGTGCCCTTGGGTTCAATCCTCAGCACCCCATCTCCCTAAAAGATAGTAATTTGGGAGAAGCTGGCCATGCACCAAGTACAGAACCAGGCTCTGGGAACATGATCATGACAGACCACATCCTGCCTTCATGGACTAAGATCTCATGAAAAGGTCAACCAAAAACCAGGAAACAAATTAATAAAATTATCTCTCTGGTCTCTGTCTCAGCACCTTATCTGATTCATTCACAGGAGAGATTACAATATGTAATTATTTTGCTTGCTTTTTTTTTTTTTTTTTTTTCTTCTTAGTACTCGGATTTAACCCAGGGCTCTCTACCACCAAGCTACATCCAAGACCTTTTTTACTTTTTATTTTAAGACAAGGTCTTGCTGAGTTACCCAGGCTGACCTCCAACTTGCCATCCTCCTGCCTCAGCCCCCTGAGTTGCTGGGATTACAGGCATACACCACCATACTTAGCTATCTTGTTTTCCTTTGACTCCTAGTTAGAGTGAAGGGAACATGCCTGGCTCATTCACTGCTATATGCCAGAACCCAGAGCAAATCTTGCACAAAAAGTGCCTAGTGACCTTAGAGCAAATAAACAATGACTAAGCAACGCTTTGTGAATTTTTTGCTTGAAGCTCAAGAGTTCAAGCCTCAGATTTCTTCTTTGTTACTAGCAGCGGTCAGCCACTACAATGTGTAATGAAAATTGATAAGAAAATCCATTCTCAATCCATGCAGCTTTTATTTTGTAAAATGTGTGGGTTTCTTGAGATCATTCTGTCCCAGATTAAACAGCTGTGGCTTAATTAAAAAGGCCACTAGAGGATATTTGTCTTCTAGACTTGACACTGGAGGCAGGTGGACGTTTCTGGCTGGCACTGCTTTGGGGGCAGTGTGAGGCTGGGTTCAAGAGCTGGTCTGGAGGGGGCTGCATGGCTGTGAGAAGAGATTCTTATCCCCTCGTCTTCACCGGCAAAAGAGGCTACTTTCAACTCTGTAGCAGCTCAAGGCAAGGGAAGCCTGACTCCAGAAGGTCATGGGTGATTCTAGACAGCAGGACCTCCTGAAACTGCCTCCACACCTTTTCCCTGGCACTCGTGTGCTACTTATTGATTTCTGCATTCTCCTGCTAGCTCTGCTGTGTGATCCTAGTCAATGGGACACTCCAGGCAGACACTCCCAGATATTCCAGGGGGCAAGTGAGATGTGACCTATTTGCCTCACATGCTTTAAGCAATCTGAGTGCCCCAAAATTTAGAATCCTGAATTCAGTGTTATGCTATGGTCATGTGACTAAGCACCAATTGCTTATATCTGCCCACCTTAATTTATTTATCTGTAAAAGGGAAACTACCTCTTGCCATACCTCCCTCAAAAAATCACCATGTAAGCCAGGTGTGGTGGCATGCTTCTGTAGTCTCAGCCCAGCAAGAGACTCAGGCAGGAGGTTTGCCTGAACCCCCAAGCTTGAGGGCAGCTTGAGTAACATAGCTACACCCCATCTCAAAAACAACAACAAAAAATATCACCATATAAAATAATCCAGTGAATTGGTTACCCTGAAACCAGAGTGCTGTTTTTAATTGTACGGATGACAAATCAAGGGCCAGGTCCCTGTTCAAACATGAAGCATCCTCAGACATGGGCAAATGTGTATGGGGTGGTTGTCAGAATCTTTTCAAGGCTCTCCTGAAGACCCCAGGTGAACTATTTGACTTTATAACTGTACTTGGTAAGCCAGGTGTGGAGGTGTATGCCTGTAATCTAATCAGTGTGGAAGGCTAAGACAGGAGAATCACAAGTTCGAGGCCAACTTCAGCAACTTAGCAAGACCCTGTTCAAAATAAGGGCTGGGGTAAAGTGTCCCTGGGTTTGATTCCCGTTAATGGGGGTGGGAATCACTTGGCAAATTTTTTAATGTAGGTGCCTGGGCACCATCCCCAAATGTCCTTGAAAGCATCCTTAGGGATGACTCCTGTCATCAGCAACTCTGTTATTTCTCGGGTGATTTGTAACACCCTGCACTACTGCTTCAGTGGAAAAATTTATAGGATCCAAACCTTCTCGGCTTTCCATAGAACCATGTTCATCTTTGGGAGTGTAAATAACTAGGTAGCTGGCTACATAAAAAGAGGCCTCCATCCTCTCCCCATCTTCATCTGGCAGTCTCTTATTCATCTTTAGGCCTGTTCAGATACTTCCTCCCTGGGAAGACCTCCATCACTGTGCTTCCAGAGTCCTCTAACCCATATTTTGAGCACCGAATATGTACCAGGTGAAAAGTGAAAAGGTGCCCAGACAAACCACTCCAGACAGGAACTCACACAAGAGATTTTATTCAGCAGACTAACAGTGTCTGCCCTGAAGAGAGAGAAAGCGAGCGAGAGAGAACATGGCAGGGGAGCTTCGCTTAAATAGTTGAATTTCCCGGGCTAAGTACGATCTGGCCAATCGCTGAATAGTTAAAATTCGGGGATACGGTTTAAGCCAATGGCCGCCGAGCACAGGCTGACAGGTGGACCAATGGCTGGCTAGGATGGCAGACTGACAGCTGGGGGTGCTGTCATATCTCTTTGCCTTTCCCCACAGGCTTGCCCTGTACCTGACCACCCAGGAAGGAACCCCACGAGGTTGTAGGGTTTGCTGGTCTTAGGCAGCCCTAGAGGAGAGCCAGACTGCAGGGCAAACCCAGCGCCTGCCTGCTGCCTTCCGTGGCCAGCCGACACTGACCGGTTCATGTGAGCACAGTGCTGCGTAGGCAGCTACGGACCTGCTGGGCCACATCTGCCCACTGGGCAGTCCACTGAGCAGCCCCCTGAGCACTATACCAGGCATTCTGCTAAGCACTAGAATGCATTACTGTGTTTACTCCTCTCTAAGAATAGGGCTGCTGTCATCACCCCCATTCCCCAACATACACACCTTGGAGTTGAGGAAGGGGCTCAGAGGAGTGAAGTGACTTTCCCTAAGATGTTTGAATGTTATTCATTATAGTTCATGATATTCTACCTCTCCTACATGTGAATTTCTTAACCGTGGGAGTTGCCAACCTGTGTTTCCTAGGAGCAAACACAGACACTGGTACACAGCAGATGTTTAACAAACCTTTGATGAATTGAAGTGGACATGAGCAGTTCTGTTCACTCTCCAATCCCTGCTGTAGTTCAGCCTCTGGGTTTTGATAGAGAAGGAAGCACTGGGCTTCTTTGGGCGGGTCAAAAACCCAGATGTGTCTGGACTGTCCCATAACTTCATGTTACCAATTCTGGTCTTTTGGATGCTTTCTTGCAAGCAGCATCAGAAGACCTAACAAGTCACATTTTAGGGAAGGACAAAGAAAACAATGGCCTGACTGGTTGAGTTGGGGATACAGAAGAGAGGTGCATATATCTTTGATGGGCTTTCTTGTGATTTATGGGTGGAATTTCTTTTCTTTTTATAAAGGGGAAAACATTTTTCTGCATCTAACTTAGCCATAAGCTCTGGCCATAAACTCATAAATTCATTTCAAATATAATTGTCTTTAGTTCAATAACAACTTTTCTGAATCTCAGTTTTTGTGACTATAAAATCGGAAGGTTGGAGAAGACATCTAAGGTTCTTTCCAGCATCGTGGTTCTGTGATTGCATCAGAACTTAGGACAAGGTTGAGAACACACTTACATTACCCAAGTACAAAGCAGTTCTGAAAATGGAATATCTTTAAGTGAATTATAGTTTCTTTCCAGTCTAATCTGTTACTCCAAGTTAGTCAGAATCTGACTCTGGTATGTACGAATGTTTTATGGAGGCCTATAGAAGAAATAAAAAGAGTCTGTAGCAGCATGAACAAGAATAATAATGAAAACTGATATCCTAGAGCTTAATAGCTTCCCCATAATTCTTAGAACTATTCATTTATATAGTTTGGGTAAAGCTTTTGGGCAGTGTGGTGGAAATGATAAGGTTTGGCATATGATATTAGATTGCTTCCTTGCTTTCCTTAGTCAAAACCATGATCCCTGTTTACATTTAAACTTTGTTTTATTGTTTGTTTTGCAGCGGAAACGGAAGCAGAGCGCCCAAGATGAAGACGCTGTTAGCCTTTGCAGCCTCGACATAAGTGTAAGTGCAGTTCTTTCGGCTTCCCGTCTCCCTTCTCTGAACATTATTTGTTAATCTACTGTGTACTTGAAGTAAGCTTCCCGGTGCAGTATGGAAGCTGTGACCCGGGTAAAATTTAAATTTACTGGAGAATGTTGTGTGGCCAACTCAAATTTCTGGGCCCAGTTCTTTAACGCCTGTGTCTTTTCTTTCATAAAATGACATATGAACTTAGTGTATCTGGCTAAAATCTAGATAAATCCTGCTGTGCAGTTATAGGGGCTAGTTCAAGAAGATGAACCGATGCTTGTCCCCTTTGGGGGGGAAGTTAGTGGCTTGACCCAACTCAGGCAGCAGGATGGCCCAAAGACTGGAAGAGAGCTCTAGCACTGTGATGGAATGGGTGACCTTGGAGAGAATAAATCTTAGTTTGAATCAAGACTCTATACTTAACCATTTGTGTGGCATATGAGCATGAAAAGACTTCACCTAACATAACTTTTTGTTCGTTGAATAAAACAATGAAAGAATACCAAGCACATTACCTGGTATATACTAGGTACCCATCAAACATTAGCCTTATTGTGTTTTTCTTTAAAAGCAGAAGGTTTGCAAAATTCAACTGGTTGGTTGAATGCTGGTAATCACAGAGGTCAAAATCTTCCTTGAAGGCTTAATTTTAGCAGCTTTCTGTGCATAGCCTCTTTGCTTCCCTCCGATGCAACTGGGAAGCCTCCCTGGGCCTCTCATGCTCTCATTATCTGGGGTGAGTAGGCAGGTGGGTAGGAACTCAAGCCTTCCCTGGGTTCCTCCTGTCCCCTCATCTATGCATTTTTCTACACTTTCTTAGGATTTCACTATTTCACACTATGTTAGCTCTCTAATTTTAGGCCCAGTGTCTCTCCTGTACAGAGACCATCACAAGGTACTTTTATGAATGAGAAGATTTCCAGGCTAAGAATTAAGAACTGGGTTGTGGTTTTAGCTCTTATAACTAACAAGGTCATTACCCTCTGCATGCCTCACTTTCTCCATTTGTTAAAAAAGAAAGGTTGGGGATCAGGTATTCTAAAATCATCATGAAAATTTGAGACTCACCAAATATGGATTATTAGGTTCTCATCTGATGACATTTATTTACTGGTATAAACAATGCTCATTAACTAAAAAGCTATTTTTAATTATGACTGAGTTTTCTGTGATGCAAATAGACATCATGAGTGAGCCTGAGCTGGCATATAATTAGAGTTCTTGAGCACTTTGTTTCACCATATGGTGTTTATCTGTTCTAGTCTTTGGACCATCAGATTGATGGAGTTGAGCCAGTTTACTAGGTTGCCATGAAAACAGGAAAAAAAGATGATCTTCTTCAGGGTTTTACTTAATTCACTGAATATTCAATTCAGTGACAATGAAACTGTGGAACTTCCTTCATCAGTAACCAGATTTTTTTTGTGTTTGGATGTTTTTAATTTTGTGGAAATTTACTTTTAGAATTTTAAAACTTTTAGGATTTAAAGACCCCTTAGCTGGACATGATGGAACATGCTTGTAATCCCCGTAGCTTGGGAGGTTGAGGCAGGAGGATCACATGTTCAAAGCCAGCCTCAACAACTTAGTGAGGCCCTGAGCAACTGTCTCAAAATAAAACATAAAAAGGGCTGAGGATGTGGCTCAGTAGTTAAGCACCACTGAGTTCAATCCCTGGAACCAAAATAAAATAAAGACCCCATAGCCATCATGCATTCTAGTCCCCTCACTTAGCAAATGAAGAAATCAAAACCTACAGGGGTGTAGCAACTCAGGTGAGACTTTACTCAGATAGCATACAGTTTCCCCCAACTACATATTAATGTTTATTTTTCAGGAAAGCATATCTCTGGATGGAGTGTGTGTGTGTGTGTGTGTGTGTGTGTGTGTGTGTTAGCAAAGAACCTCTAAAGTCCCTCATATGAAAGGATTACTTGCAATTATGGGTTGTGACTTTGTTTTTGTCCTGTTTGTCATCAACGGCTGCCTTCCTATCAAGGTCACTTAAGTCTCAGGTAATGAATGATTTCTAGATAACTAATTCTTCTTGTGCAGCTGCAGATGATATTTCTTTTTTTCTTAATCATTTCAAATATTATGTTTTGGTGTAGTAATGAGACCTTTATAGTAGAAGAATGTACCCATTACCACCAATAGGGCTATACTTAGGGATTTACCTATGGACAAACTCATTTTTAATTTGCTTGACAATTTTTCTGAATGTTGGTAAACAGATTTCCAGAACTGGGGCTGAGTGTTCTTGATGTATTACTGCATAGTATTATATTAGTAATTGTAGAAGTTAGAAGAATCTTGGAAGTGCATGTAGGGACATGAAAACTGCTATTTGGCAGGTTCTGCTGATCCTTAGAGTCATATGGAGATGACACTTGTGTGGCAGAGTCCACTGTGGCCATGTAAGGGGTTTACTAACTCCAGTACATCACCAACCCCATGAGCACATAGTAGAGATGAGTTGAGTTGGATTAAGTGGTAGGTGGAGCAACACATGACAAGATGTTTTGCCATAAATGCAATAATATCTAAATAAATATCTGAACCCAATACATTAATTAGTCTAATAAATAAATGGTCTTTGTAGGTTACTCAAAAGGACTTTATCTTTGAATATTTATTTATTTATTTATTTTGGTACCGGAGATTGAACCCAAGGTGCTTTACCACTGAGCCATATGCTCATCCCTTTTCATTTTTTATTTTGAGACAGGGTCTCAGTATTTGCTGAAGTTGGTTTCAAAACTTGCATTCCTCCAGCCTCGCCTTCCAAATTGCTGGGATTATAGGCATGCATTGCTGTGCCTTGGTTATCTTTGTAAGATGGTAATATCCATTGAAGTCCTAGTCAGTCCCTTAACTAACTAGCAGCAGTACTAAAAAGTGCTATTGTTTTTTGGGATGTCTCTCTGTGTTGCCCAGGCTGACCTTGAATTCCTGGGCTCAAGTGATCCTACTGCTTTAGTCTCCCAAGTAACTGGCACTACAGGCACACACCACCATGCCCAGCTAAAGAGTTGTTTTGAGTCTGTTTCTATGTGTAGTGGAAAGTATCTGAAAAAAAAAAAAAGAGAGAAGGGGAAAAAAAAAAAAAAAGGTAGGTTCCAGTGGATGACTCATACCAGAGGATGTGAGGGTTTAGGAAAGTAATTGGTAACTCTCAATTTTTGTTCCATTTAATAAGTGGAAGGACAGTCACCAGATGTATGCTTTGAATAAGAAATTGCTCAATGAGGAGACAGGGGTCTTTGGGGGATCGAGTCCCAGCCCAATACTGGGTACATAGTGGACTCTTGGTAAACATCCTCCGTTGATTTTTTTTTTTTTTTTTTCTTCCTAACAGTGAGCTTCCTGATTTGTACTGATTTTAAAGAAATACATCTGTGACATAAAAAGCTGGGAAATATTAGTACAGATGAAGTCTCCCTTTGATTAAATAGTGCTGTGTAGCACCCATCAGGTATCTGAGTAAGGATGACATAAGCATTCCCACTGACATCTTGTTTTATTTTAAAACCTAGGATGATGATTCTGATAGGTGTTTAGAGGGGCGCTTTCCTGCTAAATCTCTCTCTCTAGCCTCCTGTGAAATGTGGACTGAAGAGAACAAATGGGAGTGGGTAAGCTAAGAAAAGAGCTTACTGTCACAGACGGGGATCCTCAGTCATTTGGAATAGGGGTGTCACTGATTCTTTGGAGCATCTCATGATAGCCCTGGGCTCTAGTAAATCTTACAAGTTCATCTGTGATTCCAGGGCATTTGCAGACCCCAGTCACAGCCCCACATTAGAGCTCCTCTTAGAGAGGAAGCCGGCAGTGTTCTCAAGTCTAGTATCACCAGAGTTGTTCTCCACCTTCTACTCCAGCATTTGGGTGAGAAATGGATTTGGACTGAAGAATTCACAGCTAGTTGACAAAATACATCAGTTTCTATTTTTTCCCACCACTTTCACCCAGTGTGTTGGCCGAGCCCCCAGCTTCCGGCAGAATAGAACACAAACTATTCCAGAAAAGAGAAAAAACAAAAAAAGGCAACAGTTTTGAGAACGTTTTGCAGAGAGAGAAGGCTCCAGCAACCGCCTACAACTCTCCTCTCACGTCAGAGGATATGAGTGGGACGATTGTGGGGAGATCGCTTCCCCCACTTTTCTAGTTTAAATTCTAAAGGGTGAGAGATGCCCTAGTGGTGAGTTGCGGGGTTCATGGCATCCCAGCAGAGAGCCTGGGTGGAAGAGCAAGGTGCGTCTCCATTCAAGGGCATAGCTCAGCACCAAACAGCCTTTCTCAAAAAGCAAATGAGCTCTGAGCTGGACATGAAAATAGTTTCCAATGATAAAATGATGTAAAAGAAGAAAAGGAACATAGGTTCTTTCTAGAAAATCTAGAAAAATGTGAACAGCAAAGTTTGACAGCCTACCACAGAACAGTAATTTTTTTTTTGGGGGGGGGGTACCAGGTATTAAACCTAGTGTTGCTCTACCACTGAGCCACATCCCCAGCCCTTTCTGTTTTTTACTTTGAGACAGGGTCTTGCCTCAGCTTCCCCTGTCACTGGGCTTGCAGGTATGCGCCACCGTACCTAGCAGCTACGTTTTGATGTATTTCCTTCCTGTCATTTTACATACCCTTTTAAAATGTTTTCATCATGAAATATTTCAGACATACAAAATAGTACAAAGAGAATGTCAAACCCCATGTAGCTACCGCTGTAACTGAAGAAATATTTTCTTATCAGTGAAGCTGAAGATCTTTGCAAACCCCTGGCTTGGCTGAATTTGAGGTTTTTTGCTATCTCACCTGTCTATCAACTTTCTACCTAGTAGTTTATATAACTACATACAACTTTTTAAAGTTGGAATAACACAAATTAATTTATTCCTGTACTTTTTGCTTACTATTTTGAGAGCATGTCACCATATCCTGAAATATCCTTCAAGAACATTATTTTTAATAACTACAGAATACTTTGTCAAACAATTGCACCAAAATTTTGTTCGACCCATCCTTTCTTAGGCACTTAGGTAAGTTCAGATTTTCACTGTTAGAAATAACACTGACAAGCATCCAGGAACATCCTTGGGTGGTCCCTTTTATCAAGTAGGATGAAGTCTGAGACATGAAATCCCTGGCTAAGAGAGTGTGGATAGTTTTAAATCTGTGAACAGGTTTGTACCCTTTCTGGAGGTGTGGTGGACATTCGTGTGTGTGTTATATGAAACCTTACAGGAATGGACCATTTTTAGGTTTCTCTGGCCCATCTTTCTTCCCACTGCATCTCTAGTCCCTTGCTAAGACTGTGACTTGATATGGGACTTTTGTTTAACTCTGCCCATTAGGTCTGTCTCTTGCAGGGCCCAGGCACCTTTCTTGGCTGATGGCAATGTCCTCTGGTAGTGGGACATGCTTCCATGCTGGGGGGGCCTTTCCTTTGGGTACAGTGGCTGACGATGGATCGGGTGGGTTGGGATTAGCATTCACACATCCTTCCTGCAGTTTTTTTTTGCTATTTTGCAGACACCAAGATGAGCCCTATTTAAGCTCCTGCCAAGAAATATAGGGGAAGAACATGCTCATATCTCTCAGTGCTTTTTGAGTTTCATGTATTGTTACAGCATCTCCTCTCCCCTTTGAGAAATTTAGAAAGAAGTTTGTGTGATAGATGCTCACATCTTACCCTTCCCCTTTCCTCCTCAGAAGAAAGTTGCGGAATTGCTGAGCTGTAGTGCCTAGATAGTGAGAAGTCTTCTGAAGCTCGCTAGTGCGATTGCAGACCCTCCTTACTACTTGGCACTATTCAGCATCTTGGTGGCCTCTCTACTGGCCTCCCTGCCTCTGTTTACCACTAGTCATCTTTTCTAAAGTATAAATCTTGGATTGTCTGCCTCCAGGGTCTTCAGACTCTAACGACGCTTCCGAAGCCTGCACCACCTGGCCCTTGCCAACCTGCCCACCTTCCTCCTCAACCATTGCCTTCCACCTTGTCACTCAGGGCAACCATGCTGGTTTCCTCCTTTCTTCGTTTCTCAAACTTACCATGCTCTGTTGTGCACCAGACATTTGCACACTTCTATTTCCCCATGTCTGGAATGCACACAATTCTCCCTTCTACCCACACTTTGCCTGGCTCTTGCCCACTATCCCTTCACATCCAGCTCCCCTCTAAGAGGCTCCCAGACTTGCAGGATTCTTCTAGCCATTCTGTATTCTGTCCCTTCACCCCCTGCCATCCCAGGCACATGTCCCTGCCTTAGCCTTTATCGCACAGCTGTTATGTCATCTTCCTTCTCATTCTCCCCAGGGAAACTTGTGTTCCCTCTCCTTATAGCCCCAGCACAAGGGCAGGCCCTGACCCCATAGAGGTACTAAGTAATCCTTGAGAAAAGGTAGGCTTAAAGTCTTCCTTTGTATCAATGACTGAAGGATTGGATACATGTTATAAGTCATGGCATTTTGAAAGGGAAGGGATCAAATTTTAAAAAATCTAAGACAGAAGATGGGATGAACATATTTACCCCAGATGTATAATGCCAGGAAATCTTCTGGACTCCGTTCACTCAGCAGGCTGTTTCCTGAATTTATTACAGTGTATGGTATGGTCATGCTCTGTTTACAAGTTCACCAGTAGCCCGTGAACTCCTTTCTGACCAAATGGTGTTTCGTCATAGGTGCTCCATAAACGTGTCTGAGGAAGATGGATGAAGGATGGATGAAGGATGAGTGACTGAGTCTCAGATGAGTTAATCAGATGGGTGTGTCTTAACTGCTCAGTCTTATTTCTCCAAGCTTGGGTTTCCTGGGGTAAATAGTAATCATCATCATCATCATCATCATCATCATCATCATCATCAGAATCTCAGGGAAGAAAGAACCAAATTGCTGGAGTCCTTCTTTATGTAACATAGCTATGGGAACCCCATTAGGTACATGGTAAGAAGGGCACTCAGTGAATTGAGTTCTCACTATGTGACAGGTGCACTGCTATTACACATTTTACTGTTTAATACTTACCCTTTAGAGATGAGGCCAGTGGATGTCTAGAAGTTATGAACTTGACTGAAGTCTGAAAAGATAGCTAGTGGCAGAACTTTTGGATCTGATTTCCAGGCCTATGCTTTCAATCACAGTGCTAATTATAGTTGTTATTATATGATCAAACAGCATGACTTGACTGTTGATATAGATTAAGCGTTCATATGCTCTGTGCTTTCCAAATACCTGATTTGAGTCTCACAGCAGCAGCCATCCTGTGACCATGGGTGTTCTCAGACCCCCAGCCCCATCCTTTTTTGTTTTTTGCAGATGAGGAAACTAAGGCTCAGAAAGAGGGAATGAGCGCCAAGGCATAGATTATAGATTCAAGTCCAGGATGGTTGAATTCCACAGCTTTTCTACACTACCTCCAGGATAGAAAAGAAAAGAGAAGAAAGCATTTGGCACTGTCACTTCTAGTGCCAGATGATTTATAGGGCATTTAGCTGGTCATATTACCAGACGAGCTTTGAAGTATGTGACAGACATGCCTGAATTTTCATTACCTGGATATTCCAGTTATTTACTCAGTTACATGAACACTCAAAACATGAGCATTGATATAGATGGGGGAGAAATCCTTCCCATTTTGATTAAACTAATGATGTTTCACTGCTAGAATATGTTCAAACAGACACAGAGTAGCAGTAGGATTATTTTATCTCTACTCAACAGAGTCCAGATAATTAAAAAAAAAAAAAAAATACCATTTCCGAAGTTTTGTTTCTCCTAGTCCAAGAGATTAACTAACTAGGGAGATTAGCCTTGCCCTGGTCAGCATGAGACCTTGATGAATTATGTGGGAGAGTTTAATAATGTTCTTATCGCCTAGGAGACCAGGCCTATCATGGAGAGTGAGTCTTCATTAGCACAGGCTTTTATTTAACCTGTTGGTGTTTTTCTGTTTTGAATGTGTGATCTTTTCATGCCGCCTGTGAAATCATTTGGGCCTAACATAGCAGAGACCCTCCCTTCAGTCTGAAGGTTGTTCTGACGCTGCTGTCTCTGCCATGAGCTTTTCTCTTTGACCTGACTTTTGAAAAGCACAGTGACAAAGAAATTCCAAGGAATTTCAGGACACACTCTCGGAAGTTGATGGCCTAACAAAGCGCAAGCAGCATATCCATCTTTTACTGTTCCCCTTGGGGTGACAGCAGTAGTGTTCATGTTAATTGAAGATTCTTGTGCCCCAGAATATTTGTTCGTTTGAATTTGTTATCAGAATTACAAGCATTGGGAGAAAACATCATTCCATACCTGTTTCTCCATCTATAAAACTGAAATCATAACCGTATGCTGCCTTAAAGTGACAAAGATTAAAATCAGTTACTTCACATAAAGTCTTAGAATCTGGCCCCACAGGTAAGCACAAAAATGGGGCTATCATTATGTTGATTTCATAAAACAAAATCACTTTCTGGTTAAGTTTGAAGGTCTTTGTTGTTGGCACAGGTATTTCATAAATAGAACAGATTGTGAAATTAAAAAAAAATATGAAGACATGTATTCAAGAATTTTTATTATAGCATTAATATAATAGCTAAAAGAGCAGCATGAATGTCTGAATTATTTAGAGACTTGTAAATCTATTATAGACTCTAAGTATATATACAATTGCAGAGCAAGTGTATATGTCATGTTCCTGTGTGTGTGTGTGTGTGTGTGTGTATGTGTGTGTGTGTGTTTGTCTCCATGTAAAACAAAAAGGGAAAAAGCATGGAAAATCGTATACTGGCTGGACATGGTGATGCACACCTGTAATCCCAGCAGCTCAGGAGGCTGAGGCAGGAGGCTATTAAGTTCAAAACCAGCCTCAGCAATTTCGGAAGGCCCTAAGTAACTTAGTGAGAACCTGTCTCAAAATTAAAAAAAAAAAAAAAAAAAAAAAAATTTATAAAGGATTAGGTATGTACTTGGTGGTTGAGTGCCCTGGGTTCAATCCCTAGTACCAAAAGAAAAAGAAAAAGAAAATCATACTCTGTATGGTGGAGAGGGTTTAGGTTGGGAGAATGAAATTAAGGGAATGATTAAGTTCCAGGATCTTAGCCTTTGGCATCTTGTGAAACATATGAACACCTCCTTCTCTTAACAGACTATTTATGTTTGCTTAAAATATGCTTAAAATGCAGAAGGTTACAACAAACCAGTTATATTGAAATATAGTTATAATAATATTTTAAAAATCAAATTAATGTCCAAAGTCACATATGTGCTTCTTAATGCATTAAATAAACTCTGGTAACATGTCCAATCCTAACATGCCTTCAATGAGATGTAAGAGTTGATATTTTGAAAAGTCTGCACCAACTATCTGTGAATAATATCTCAGGTCTGCAAATGGTTCTGTGATTCGGTCTCCAAACATACTGAAAGGAAATGCAGATTTTCAGTTGTTGTGCTGGAATGTTGCCTAAGCATGCACAAGACCCTGGGTTTGATCCCCAGTAATGCAAGGGGAAAAAGTTAATTATTGCTAAAAATAAAGATTTATTTTTTTCCATCCAACCTTGCAGATACTCTGAATTGTATCAGAGTGTGGGCTGAGGATCCTAAATTAGGAATCCCTTCTGAAGAGAATCTGTTGTGATAAATTTTTCAGTTAATTACTTTCATAATACAAATGAATGAAAAAATGTGGCAAATGTAGTAGATTTTTGACCTGTTGGCATATGAGATTGTTAGTAAAGGAGAGAATGTAAAACATTATCTAAAAGTTGTTTTTAGGAAGACCTTGTGATAATCACCAAATCAATCAACACTTAGTGTTCAACATTTTCTTTGAGATTAGCTTAGTTGACAAATTCTTTGCACTGTTTTTTTTTTGAAATAGGTGATTTAAGCTACTGCAATGTTTCAGTAAATCTTTTCTACTACTTGTATTAAATTTTTTTTTAGAATATAAAATGTTCTTATTTTTAAGAGAAGCATGCTGAGCTTCAGTGTCCTGATATCTGCCATTTACTTTTGAATACTTTTGCATAAAATATAAATAAATATTTTACAAAAACAATTTTATTTGTAGTTATGCAAATAATATTGCATACATTCTCATCATTTAAAAAACTGAACATCGAGCTGGGCATGTTGGTACATGCCTGTAATCCCAGTGGCTTGGGAGGCTGAGGCAGAAGGATCACAAGTTCAAGGCCAGCCTCAGTAATTTAGAAAGGCTTTAAGCAACTTAGCAAGACCCTGTTTTAAAATAAAATATAAAAAAGGCTGGGGATGTGACTCAGTGGTTAAGCACCCCTAGGTTCAATAATGATAGCAAAACAAAACAAACAAAAAACCTGAATATCAGAGATGGAGCTAACAGTTTCTCCCCTGTGTGCTAGTCTCACCTCCTCAGGTATAACCCTAGTTTTGTTTGACACCTCCTTCCAGCTTTTAGGCATAGTTAGATAGATAAGATAGAAAATAAATAGGGATATGAAGATTAGAATGCAATGACTATTTAAGGACACCAAAGCAAAGCAAACAAATAAAAACCAAACCATTTCCAAAATGTAGATCTGAACAGGCTATGACCATTAACAAGGAGAGAAAGTTTTGTCTCCATCATGTATGCTTCATTTAAAGGGTGGCATTTGCAATTTCTTAAATTGATATTCCTGTTAGTATATATGTGTGTGTGTGTATGTAAAGTATATAGCACATATAGTAGTTGTGAACTTAAAGAATAAGTTTGTCATATGGACAAAATTTTTATTTCATCTCCCTTTACAAATGTGCACTTTGCCAATGACCCTGGAGGCTAAGGAAGAACAATAGCAAGTTCAAGGCCATCCTCAGCAACTTAGTGAGCTGCTGTCTCAAAATAAAAAACAAAAAGGGCTAGGGATGTAGCTCAGTGGTAAAGTGCTTCTGGGTTCAATCCCCAGTACCAAAAAAATAAAATAAAATAAAATAAATGCACTTTGGGCTGGGGATGTGGCTAAGTGGTAGAACTTAGACTAGGTGGCTTGCCTGGCATGTATGAGGCCCTGAGATCAATCCCCAGTACTGCAAAAAATAAAAATAATGAAAATTTTAAAAGTACACTTTATTATTAATACCATTTTGACTGAGGTTATTTGCAATAAGAAATACTAATTCAAAAATAATATTTTGCTTATGTTTTTCTTCTTGACTGTAGCCTGGGTCTACCCACCTGAAAATTATGTAAATAATCTTGGTTAGGAAGTTCCACTGGGGCTTCTATTCCCAGCTAATTGAATTTCTTCTCCAAATGACTTAAGTAATTACATCAAGCCTCATCTTGGATCTGGTTATGTACTCCTGGTTTCCATAGCAGTGACTGTTTCCCTTTCTTCTTATTCTTGGTTGTGTCTGATACCTGTAAATGAGATTTTTTTTTTTAACTCCATACACATCTCAAAATATCAGTTTCTAAAATTGGAAACTTCTACTGAACACCAAAATCAATATCTTAAGTGTTCTCTTCATCTTTGTGTACCAGAGGAAAGAGGCCATTGTACTGGCCAGGTCTATGTAAGTTCCTTTCAAGAAAATGCTTATGCCTGTAGTGCTAATAATTTCATATGTGTATTCACTGAGTGCACACATGGATTCTGTCATCCGGCTATTTGAGCTCTGCCTTGCATCAGGCACAGGCCACCGAGGGGGAGACTTATTCCCGAAAAGGAATAAATTCTAGGTGATGTACAAATAGTAGAGTACCGGTACATCATTTGTACCTCATTTGCAAATATATTCTGGTCATTGCATTCAAATGCAAATGTGCCTTGCATTTTGAACATTCTCAGTATTGTGAAGAAAATAAGGGAGGCCCCTTAGAGAGGCCCAACATTGTAGGAACTAGAAATGTACCAGTTTTTCCAGCTGGGCTCTTCCTGACTCTCTCCAGGGTTGGTAGAGTACCCTTCCCTGGGAAAGTGATGCAGGACAGTACCAGGCTGACCCACTACCTGGAGCTTCCCTTTTATCTTGTGTGTTTAGTCTCTTTTACTTGGGAAAGGTAAATAAAATATTGACTTAAGATGCCTTTTATAGTCTATAAAATTTGAAGATAGTAGAAAATTAAATAAGAGGTGTTGTATGGACTCAAATAGATCTGACAGTCCCTCAGCTCAGTCATGCTAAAAACTTAGAAGAAGGGTATGTATGTTTGTTTAAATTTGAAGATAATCCAAAAGGCAGATGACTCGTCTTCAAATGGCAGAAACAGTTGCACCTTGAAAAAGATGCCTGCCTTAGTTCAGGTTGCTATAACAAAACACCACAGAGTGGTTAGCTTATAAACAACAGAAATTTATTTCTCACAGTTTTGGAGACTGAAAATGTGAGATCAGAGTGTTAGCATGGTTGGTTTTTAGTGAGGTCCCTCTTCTGGGATGCAGAAGGTGAACTTCTTGCTGAACCCTCACTTGGCAGAAAGCGAGAGAGTTCTCTGGGGTCCCTTTTCTAAGGACACTACTTCCATGATGAGGGCTTCACCCTTGACCTAATCACCTGTCAGAGATACTTTCACAAATGCCTTTAATTTTACCATTACACTGCAGATTAGGATTTTAACCCTGGATTATTTGGAGGATGCAAACGTGAGTTCCAAATCACAGATCACACCTCATCAGCCACCTGTCTAAATGTCATTAAAGTCATAGGGATTGAATGACTTCCATATGGGACAGAAAAAAGAGAAAGCCCCTTCTTCACTGGTGTAGCTGAACAGGAAACCTTGGCTTTGAACAATCATTAAATCATGTTCCTTGATGGTGAATATTTCTTGTTTGGCCTTTGAACAGAAGAGGGGACTGGCTGTACATTTTTCAGAGCTGTTGACAACTTGCTGGTTTCGCTCCTCTCTCTTTGCCACAGCAGATTCGGTCTTTCTAGCCAGCCAGTGCACTGCCACAATGTGTTCCCTGCCAGACTGATGTCTTAAGTTTTGTCATATTTCTTGATGAGGATCTATCTCTGTAATACAACCCAAAACGGAGGCTGGAATTTAATTTAACTTATTGGCAGATTGCAAAAATAAGCCTGCCATGCACTCTGTCCCCACAGGGAAGTGGAGGAGTGCCTGAAATGAGAAATGACCCAGCTTCTGGGGACTCATTCTGGATAATGTGTCTGCAAACAGGAATGGCGTGAAGGGAGGTTATCACTGTGTGTTATACAGCCCAGGATTTGATTGATGGGCTCCCAGGAAACCACAGTAAGGAGCAGCATTGACTTAGGGACCCTGGAGGTTGTGTTTAGTTGGGGGCTTATGTTTGGCGAAGGTCTCATGTTGTTGGTGGAGGAAGCTGGGTGGACTTTGAAATGTTATTATATTAGATGTGATGTGGTCTCAAAGAAGTAGGTGTGCAACTGTGGGAAGAAAGATTTCAAGTCATCACCCCTTCAGTCTTCTGTGGGGAGGCGGGTGTCGAGAACCTTTCTCTTAGGAATGTCTGTGTTAAGTGACACTGATCAGTGAGCTTTCAGACTTACAAGTGACTCAGGAGACATTTCTAGACTCTAAGGTCTTTGAGGGCTTTCCATGTATTCGCTTATTCTGTTTCTTGTTTATTTGAACATTAATATTCCTATTGCTTGAGCATCTCACACCATGTCGGTAGTGAGAAAATAACATGATGAACAAGCCAGGTGAGGTTCTGGTGATATATGGCCCAGTGATGGAGTCAGTATTAATTAATGATCATAGTAATGAGAATGTAATAACAAGTGGAAATGAAAGCTTTGAAGGTGAGAGAAAGCGACACACTGGTCAAAAAGCCTCCTCTGGGGAAGTGAGATCTGAAAGAAGGAAGGGTACTAACTAGGTCTAAGGAGAGAGTAAAAGAGTTGTGAACCATAGGAACAGCATGTGCCAGGGCCCTGTGGTAGGATGGATCATGCTGCTCTGAAGGCAGATGTGGTGGGTGGATGGAGGATCCAGGAGACTGGAGTGGTGAACAGGAATCAGACTCTGCCAAGGCTGAAGGACTTAAAGACTTAAAGACTTCAGCCTTTAAGAGCAGTAGGAAGTCACAGGGTGGATGCTGCTAAGCAAGGTGTGGTTTGTGTTTTGAGAGAATTCCTCTGGCTGTTGTGTGGAGAATGGATCAGAGGAAGCCCAGGTTAGATGTGGGTGACAGATCAGAAGCTGCCTTGCTTTCCTGATGAGACATGGTGTCCGGGACTCGGGTGTCCCTGGGACAGCTTGGCTTGAGAGGCTCATGGAGTAGCTTTGTGTCTTTACTGCCTGGTTTTGGGTGGCCATTTAGTGAACATTCCTCTTTCAGGCATGGATCAGGAGAGTTGGGTTTTATTTTGAATTCTGTCCTTGTATAGCTGTCAGACCTGTCACTTCACCTCTCTGGGCCTCAGTTTCCACATCTGTAAAATAATGTAGCTGGATCCCATCCTTTTCAGTGCTCGTACTCTCTGGCTCTGTGCTGCTATGTGTTCTCAAGCAGATGACCAGAAGATAAATTGGCTAATAACGGAGATCGATATCTAAGTTTGCTCACATAACCATCTCACTTCAAGTAACTCCAACTCCCTGGATGGTGGAAGAAGACACATACAGTTACAGGGTACCACTGTGTACTTCACCAGTTCATGCTATGGCAACTGTAAGACTGTTCTTTAATTAGGATGCCTTTGAAAACCCACCAGATGTGATTTATTAGAAAAACAAAACCAACCTCTTCATAGGAGTAGGAGTGAAAGCAGAGATTCTAATGCAGACACCTAGGGCACACAGCCTAAATGAAGTGTAAGAAGCTCAGGGAGTTCATCGGATTCTTACGTGCTATGATTTGGGAGTCCTTGGTCAGCAGTTGTAACTGACACCCTCAGCTGTAACCACAAATATTTTCCAGTGGAGGAGTGTTGATAACAATTTCATTGACAAAAAAAAAAAAAAAAAAAATCTAGTAACAGGGTCAAGGCAGAGGCAAGGGGTATAATTTGCTGACTAGCCTCAGTCAGCTACCCACAGCAGCCTTGTCCTGTATGAGTTTTTAAGTGATGCACCTGGCACAGAGGTTCCCCAGGGCCTGGGGGTGAGGGCGAATCAGCCCTGGGCTTCATGGAGCAGCCACACATTAAAACAGGAGCATCCCCCTTGCCCTTCAGACTGCAAATGGGCTGCTTTCTTTGTGCCATGTCACCCAGCAAAATAAACCTGATGGAAGTTTTTTGTTTCACCCCTGGAGCAAGAGCAGGGATTTGGGGAAAGGATCTGTCCCCAGCCTCCTGAAAAGTGGCTTGCTGTTGGCTCACCAGCAGCTCTTCAGTGGATGTGCAATCCAGGTGGGCACAGGGTTAGGGACGGGTGGAGAGGAGAGGTTCTTGGATGGTTTTTCAGTGTTTCACTCGTGCGCACAGTACAGCCACCCCTGCCCTCCACTCCCACTCCCGTAACCTGGCTTGGCTTCTGTCCTGTTCTACTTAAATTCCCAAATGGAAAGGGTAGGTAGTGAAGGAGTCAGGATCTTTCTTTCTCTTCCTTTTGCTCCCCCATTTCAAGTGGTGGATGGGAATCTGGTTTTGCTCGTGTATTTGTGCACTTTGTTGCTACATATGGGTTTTGGGGGTTAGTTGGGAACTATTCAGGTGTAGACCTGCTATACCTGTATATAAAATCTACTTCATAAATTAAGGACATTTGGCAAAGAAAGAGTTAGGGAAAATAAATAAGCAAATGAACAGGTTAGAGGTTTTCAGTAGCCTTTAGAAGAGAGAAAGGCAGAGCATGAGGGGGTGCTTCTAGAAGGCAGGAGTTTTAGGCTGAGCACATGACTCAGCAGTGGTGGACAGAACTCCTCGCTCCCTGCAATGATCTGATTAGCCTTTACTTAAGGGCCCAGCATGTGAGGCCTTTCCCACCTTGTCCCTAGCCCCTTAAAGGGTACAAACTCAGGCTCCCTTTAAGAAGGAAGTGATGGCTGGGTGCAGTGGTGCATGCCTGTAATCTCAGTGGTTTGGGCTAAGGCAGGAGGATTGCAAGTTCAAAGCCAACCTCAGAATTTAGCAAGGCCCTAGGCAATTTAGTGAGAACCTGTCTCAAAATGAAAAAAAAAAAAATACTGGGGATGTAGTTCAGTAGTTAAATGCCCCTGGGTTCAATCCCTGGTACCAAAACAAACAAACAAACAAAGCAAGTGATCCATAGCCCCTTTTTGCCAATGTGTCAAGAGAAAAGCCCAGTTTTGGGGGCCTGGCTGAAACCCCTCCTCTATACCATTGCCCTATACTGTCCTCTGGGTCAAGTTTCTTTTCTTGCCCTGTTAGGAAGTACATTTCACCTGGGAAATCTGGGTTTTAAATTTTGAGTATCTGAGGGGCCCATGTTGGTTTTGTCCTAAACTCAGATAACAGAATTCAGTTCCAGTCTCTTCCAGTACTAAGTTTTCTTGATGATCTAGGGCCATCCCTTGACTTTGGAAAGATGAGGAAGCCCTTTAGATGCCTCCCTGTTCCACCCACCTCTGAAATTGATGCCAAATCAGGCAGAAGGTATGAGAGAGGGAGGGGCCACCTGGGCACCAACCCCCATTTCCTGAGGGCTCACTCCTGCCAGACACTGCACAGCAAGCTCCTCGATCTGTCTGCAGAATGGGCCTGGGAGCCAGTCACCTGCACCCTGTCTTACAGGAAGCCCAGAACGACACGGTGTCTTTCCTCCCATCCACTCAGATCCACACAGGGGTCTCTCCCTTCCCTGCAGCAGCCTTTCTCTGTTCTTCAATAGCCATGATTCCGTAAAAGCCAGCTGTCACTCTTCCTTCCAGCTGGCCATTGCCAGCTTCTGAACAGGAAATGACCCTGGCATATTTTATTTGCTTCACCCCCCACCCACCCATTAGGCTGATCTTTTGAAAAACACAAATCAGATCACATTACAGCCTAAATCAAACCCTCCAGTGACTTCAGGGAGCTTCCATGGGGTCTATAACTTGGACTGGGAAAAAAATTAAATCCTTATTTTTGCTACCCTACAACTGAGGTTTCCTTTCATGTACATGAGGACAACTAACCACAGTGAGAGCAGGAGTTACCTGTGGCTGTCACCAAAAGAATGCACTGATATTTTCTTCTTACATTATACTGGTTATGTACATCTTGAAATATCATTTGCCCATGATTATTCAAAATGACAATAGTGATTGGACCTGATCTCTTGTTTAAAGCATGAGCAAAGAAACAATATAATAAATCAGCTTTTTAATACGTTGACAACTGTCAGTATAATCAGAAGTAGCTTGGGGGGGTATGTGATAATGAAGTCTGCCCTGGGTTCAGGCAGGAAGGTGGTACATGGGCTAAAGTATTGAAAAACAATAATAAAAGTCAACTGAATGTCTGCTTTCTATTGCCAGTCTAGGCTGGTGCCTCCAAAGTATGCTTGTGACAAAATATTTCTTTCTGCCAGGATAAACAACTCTCTTCTCCTGCCCACACCTCATCCTTTATCTTTCATAATCCTGCATTTAAAACATTTTGATAAGAAGTCAGTGAACTTCAGCAGGCTGCCCCAAAAGATGGAGGCACAGATACAATTGAGAATGTCTGACTTAGAATGAATTAGAAATCTTCTTTCTTCTAGGACCTTCTGTGCCTGGTTTCCTACCCACCCACCAACCTCTTCCCTCCACCCTCACCCTCTCTTGATGCCCTCGAGTAAATCAGAACTTCCCGATGCTGCTCAAACAAGCCAGGTTGGTTCTTGCTTTTCTTCTTCCTCCAGATCTGGCTCCCATCTTGTTCTAGGCTCAGTTTTCAACCTCACCTCCGTGTAAAGGCCAAGCCTGATAAGCCAATCCAAAGGCAGCCCCACCCTCCCTTTAAGGGCTTCCTTGGGGTGGTTGTTCCTCTCTGAACCATCTGCCATCCTTGTTGTCTCTGTCCTCTCATCTACAGTTACAAAGACTGCAGTTGTCAATTGTCATAATCCCAACACCTGACAGTCACTGGCAGGAACTTGGTGTCTTTTGAGCTGAGTCTGTGTCCCTTGAAGTCTCCATGGTGGTAGCCAGTTGATGATATACATATATATTTAATCGCTAACATGTGAAACCATTAAGTTGTTCCTTCAAAACCTGGGAAAATGTATTCAACTATCAAATGTATATAGATACAGTGAATAGTCAGTGCAACTGGGATAATGAAGGAAAGAGGAAACCTTTCAAAATCTAATTTATAGGTCAGAAAATGGTACTATTCAATTCCTACCTGCCCCCATATTTCTTTGATGTTTATGATGTTTATGAGTTTGGAGAACGCAGCAAAAATCCCAGCTCACAAAATTTTAGACAGTAAGGATGATCTATATTTCAGAAGAAGAAGTATAGAGGTTGGGGTGGGGGTAACTCAGAGGTAGAGTGCTTGCCCAGCATGTACGAGGCTGTTGTTTTGGTCACTAGCAGTGGGTGTGGGGAGGAGGGAGTACTGAGGTAGTTTGATCCCTGATTGACAGTTACTCAGCTCTTACCAAGCATTCAGGTCCTTCCCCTCTCCCTAACTTCTCCACACCTTCAGGCTGATGTCCCTCATGATTGCTAGATGACTGCCAATAGCCACTGGGGCAGTGTGTTTACACTTTCTAGAAAACAAGTCTTTCCCTTTAGTGTAATTGGGTGTGTAAGGTCACACTTCCATTCCTAGGCCAATAATAGCACCCCAGAAGTGCCACACAGGTGGACTCAGACTAGGCAGTGGGGATGAATGGGGTAACTACTTGCAGAAAGTAGAGGTCTAGGGAGGAAGAAGGGGAACTAGATGTTAGGAAAGCAACCCACCCACACTGTGCACTATAGGTGTGACTTGCTTTAAAATCAAATTTCTTTTTGTTCTAGTGTTGAGGAATAACCACTTACAATGGCAAGAAGAGTTCTTTTTATTTTTCATGCTTTCAAATATAGGGGATTTCTTATTTTCTCCTAGAAAAAAAAAAAGTTTTAAATTATTGCCTTTATCTTGGCCTTATTATCAGTCATGTGTTCTGGCAGCTGAAGAAATATAGCCCATGGCAGTAGACTGGGATGTTTCTGTAACAGGCTTTGTTCTCCATAGTCGATTTTAAAGGGGAAATGTATGCCAGGGATTTGGGAGAGCTCTAATATAAATTTCCCCAGAAATAACATTGCTTAGACCTTATTCAGATGATGCAGCGCCAGTTGTTTGATCTTGGGAAGCAGAGCAAAGCCTATCACCGAGCACTGGAAAGCCTATAGATTTTTTTTGTTAATTCCAGTTTTATTGCAGCAGAAGTGTCAGTACTGTCTTGATGGACACTATGAAATTAAAACCAAGAAGAAAGCAAAACAAAAGGCCTCTCAAGGGGCAGTAGAATTGGGTTCACTTTGAAACAATTTATAAAACAAAAGATGCAAATAAATGAGGGGCTGTAGAAAGGTCTGGAATGAGAGCTATCCAAACTTCCTCAGTGGAGAAGGGCACTCCCCAAGGGTGGAGGTAGAGGTTGAGGTTAGGATGTGGTGTGGAGGTGGGGAACAGGGAAGGGGGATCCAGGGGACTCTGTAAAGAGAATGTGTGTTCGTGAATTACTAATGCAATAAAACATTAATAAAAGCTTATTAGCAATAAACGCACAAGTGAAACTGCAGTTATTAGACTTGATGACTTAAGAATCCTTTGGTTCCATGTTGGCCTTTGAAGGTACTGGGTACGTGTAGGTCATTTTCTTTCTCTTTATCCTCATCCTTCTTAATTATTCCTTTGCCTCTTTTTTCTGAGTTATGTGTTTTTTATGTGACTTGGTGTCTTCCTGTGATGCCACCTCAGGATTTGCAGGTCATGGACTCCAGTCATCTGGCTCTTTTCACCAGGCATCTCAGGGACAGCAGGGTCAGGGCCTCAGCCCATGTCTTCCCCCTCAGATCAGAGCCCTGGCTGGTCTGCAGCCTGCTGCTCCTTTGATAACAGAACTGAATGAATTGACACAACCTGGACAAGGAAAGAACCCCTTTGAAAGCTAAGTAATGACATTGAAAGAAGTCCTTTTGTCCTTTTGGGGGTTTAGTGTCAGCATTTATATTGCCTTTTACAATAGGTTCAAGGGTAAATATTCAGCACTGCTTTTCTGATGATATCTGTGTCCATCTGTGCCATATATGTCCAAATTTGGGCACACTGTGGTTCAGCATTACAACTTTTTTCCCTTGGGGGAACGCTACAGCCATTGGTGGGATGAGGGGGACAGGCAACCTAGAGTGCTTGTTTTCGTTTGTTTATGGTACTGGAAATTGAACTCAGGGGCACTGAGCCACATCCCCAGCCCCATTTTGTATTTTATTTAGAGACAGGGTCTCACTGAGTTGTTTAGTGCCTCCTAGTTGCTGAGGCTGGCTTTGAACTCATGATCCTCCTGCCTCAGCCTCCCAAGCTGCTGGGATTATAGGCATGCGCCACTGTGCCCAGCTAGAGTACTTGTTTTTGCATCATCAAAGATCCATTTATTGCTACAAAGATGAGATATTATGGAAAGGGTTAGGAAGCATGGGTTTGAATTCCTATTCCTTCACTTTTTAGATATGTGGTCTGGGGAAAATTATATCCTCCAGGTAAAAATAGGAGCGCTAAGATTGCCTGACAACCTGAAGTCTCTCCCGTCTCCGTGGAAGGCCCCTGGCGATTGCAGGTTTGTCCCTTCCCACCCGCCTCTCACACCATCTCCCTCCTCATTGGTCACTCTCCCCATCTCTTGCCGAGGCCTCTCAGTTGGGATCCCTCCCCTGACTCTCTTCTGACCTCAATGCTTTACTAGGTTGAAGAAATGGCTCTCCCATCCCTGATTCAGCCTGTGGACGATGCTTAACTTTCTGACTACTCCACCCCAGATTCCTTTGAAAACTCTTCTTCCTATGCCCACTCCTTAAATAGGAACATCCTCGGGGTATTCTCTGAGGCCTACCAGACAGCTGCATTTGTCTCCCCAGATGTGACACTCAACACATCTAAAATGCAGCTCCTCGCCTGCCCTGCTCTCCCTCCATGCCCCTCAGACATTTATGTCTCTTGAATAGCCCCTCGAAATTACTAAAGCCAGATGCCTGGTAGAAACATGACCTCTCTGCTTTCTCTCATTTTCCACACTAATCCACCACCAGCTCTCCACCTGCCTGCCCCCTAAATATCTCTGGGTTCCTCCCACTTTTCCAGCCCCAAGTGCTGCCTCCTCTGAAGGGGTCCCTTAGTCTCTGGCCTGATTCTTGCTGCCAGCTAGGAGATCTGCCTGCAAGGCAACAAGTCTGTTCCCTTCACTGAAGCCCCTAGAGAGAGTGTCATCCTAAAACACAAATTGGGTTGACATTCCACTACTTTACACTTCCTGTTCCCTCCAGAGAAAGCCTAAGGATTAATCCTCCTTAATGTGACTTCAAAACCCTGCCCCAGCCCATCTCTGCATTCTCTCTCTCTCTCTCTCTCTCTCTCTCTCTCTCTCTCTCTCTCTCTCTCTCTCTCTCTCTCAGGACTGGGATTGAACCCAGAGGCACTTTATCACTGAGCCACATCCACAACCATTTTAAAATAAATGTTTTCATAATTGTAGATGAACAGAATGCTTTTACTTTATTTTTATGAGGTGCTAAGGTTCGAACCCAGTGCCTCACACGTGCTAGGCAAGCGCTCTACCACTGAGCTACAACCCCAGCCCCCAGCCAGTTTTTACTTTCTTATTTTGAGGTAGAGTCTTGCTGAGTTGCTGAAGTTGACCTCAAACTTGGAATCTTCTTACCTCAACCTCCAGAGTTGCTTGGATTACAGGTATGCACCACCATGCCTGCCTCTCTCTCTCCCTCTCTCTCTCCCTCTCTCTCCCCCTCTCTCTCCCTCTCTCCCCCTCTCCCTCCCCCTCTCTCCCCCCGCCTCTCCCTCCCTCCCTCCCTCCCTCCCTCTTTCTTTATTTGTTCTTTTTAGATATACATGACAGTAGAGCGTATTTTGACATATTATATATACATGGTTTCCCTCTCTTTACACCAGCTAAACAGATTGGGACTTCCTGACATAGTACTTCCCACCTGCTGGCCCTTCTGCCTGGAATCTTCTTTATTCTTTTTCCTTTATCCTCACCCTTGCCTGATTGTCATTTAGGTTTCAGTTGTCTGTGTAAATTCCCCTCCAGGGAAGAGGCCTTCCCTGTCCCTTAAACAGAGGCGCCCCTTCTGGAGGCTTCCATAGGAGCCTGTGTTTTCACTTGCATGTAAGTGCCTGCCGTGCCTGACACCACTTTTAGTACATAGTACGTGCTTTACAAACACTCAAAGGGAAAAGGGAAAAAGTCAAGATTCACAGTATGTGGAAAAGAGCATTGGAAGAAAGACCAGAATAAAGAAAACCCATTAGGAGATAGATTAAAGCAGTCATTTATTTTAGTTCTTAACATTTACCACATGGTCCATGATAAAAATGCAGCAAGGAACTTTGAATAGCAAGATAGCTCAGTTATATTTTTGAGGATGGAAGTTGTAAGTCTTCTTCAATATAGTCATCAGATATATTTACCTGTAGACTTTTGATTTGTCACTTGCACTAAATTTTCCTTTGAGGGTACTAGGTCATCCATACTCAGTGTCCCCTACTTAGATCCTGATGGCGAGTGCTGAATTGAAAAAAAAAAAAATTAGTAAATGCAGTTTATCAAGCATGTAGATCTTCCTCTTTGGATCAATTCAGTGTTTAAAAGTCTGCTGTTCCTGGAGGTCTTGTTTTCTGAAACACAAAACCCCTTGAACGTCAAATAAAGATTCTGAACTCAAGTACTTTCTAGCTATTCTTAGCCTTTATACTATTTTTGAAATGTGAGTTTGATCCATATAGTCTCTGAGCAGCCAGCCTCATATTTGGGAAGTAATTAATTCTCATGAGCCAAGGGAATGGCCGAGAGGATCAAGTGGACATGTCAGCTTGGGGTTTGAATCAGCCAGCCCAGCCCAGAGCTGAGGAGTTGATCAGCTGCATATTTCACATTTTCTTCTGCAAGTTGACCATTAAGAATGGCATATTCAACAAGTAGGGTTTTTTTTTAAACATGTGAATCAATTTGTGGCAATTCTGTAGGGATTTTCCCCAGCTTTAGGACCCTGAAACAGAAAACAACGGGCCATGATTTTGGTCTGCAGAAGTTAAGAGAAATGAACCCAGTTCTGTAGCTTTCTACTGATACATTTGAGAAAATAACAGTTTTGGTCTCTGTGGGTGTCTGTATGTCCATGTGTCCATCCTCCATGGTGACATCAGCATGACAAGGATCAGGCAGCTCGCCAGTCTGTGCATCCTGGGCACTAAAGTATGGATCAGGGTCAGATTACTGGTGGTCAGTGTCTGTTTTTATCTGGTTCCCTTTTATCTGGTCTCTGACATCTCATTCAACCCAAAGAATCTACTGGAGGAAGAACCAGGTGAGAACACCTACACAGAGTCTGCCTACTGTGAGATAAAATCACTTAAGAGCTCAAGAGAGCAAAGGATCATGAAAATAGGATTAGAACCTTTAACAGCCACGTGGCCCTTGGAGATCCCCATCTTTGGAGGAGGCCCAGGAGGAAGTTCCTTGTTTCTACACTAGGGTATTATTGCCAAGTGCGACACATCTCTATTGAGGGTGGGGGTATTCCCTGCCCAAGAAGGAACCCTGGCAAAGACATGGGTTGGAAAATGTTGGGGCAGGAGTAGAATGAATCATGTATGTGGGAGATGCACAGGTCCTCAGTGGTGACGACCTTGGGAGGGGCCAGGTGACAGGGCTCAGGGGCAAGGTTTCTGACCCATGTGAAATGTGACCCAATTCTCCTCTAATTAATGCTGAATCTTTGTGAAAGAATAAACTTCATAGAAAAATAACATATAGTCTGATGTTAGTGAATATTATGTACATAAAAAGAGGCAAAATCTGAAATGATTTGATGCTTGTCTCTAGAAACAGGCTTTGGGTAATGAAATTCTCTTCTTTTTGCTTGTCTATATTGTGCTGCTAGGGATCGAACCCAGGGCCTCACACATGCTAGGCCAGCATTCTACCACTGTGCTGCATCCCCAGCCTCCACCCACCCCCAACTTTTGGCTTTTTTTTTTTTTTTTTTTTTTTTTTTTTTTTTTTTTTTTTTTTTTAAGAAAAGAGTGCATTGGAAGAAAGACTAGAACAAGGAAAACCCATTTGGAGATAGTCCAGGTTAGAGTGAGAGCTGCGTTGAAGGAGGGGAGGAGAGAAGTGGATTTTAAAGCTGGATCTGCAGGGCTGGCGAAGGTGATGATATGAGGACTCCATAGTTTCTGTCAATAACTGGGGCTGAGATGGAGCAGAGGGTGTATGTTCAGGCACAGAGGAAGTAGTGACATGGGTGCCCTACGCACCTACCCCCAGCACACAGCCAGGACCTTGGGTGGAATCAAAGGGAAATTCCCTTGCAAGAAGCAGCATGATGGATCTAGTGAAGAGACCAACCTGGGAGTCAGGGGGTCTGGGTTTCTGTCTCCACTCTGACATTCACTAGCTGCATAATCTTGATCTCTTTTGTGTCTTGGTTGTCTCATCTGTATGACTAGAATGCTAATACCTTTCACATGAAATTGTTATAAGAAAAGGATTTAAGGGGCTGGAGAGATAGCTCAGTAGGTAGAGTGCTTGCCTTGTAAGCACAAGATCCTCAGCACCCCAAAAAACAAAACAAAACAAGAATAGGATTTAATGAGTTAATATTTGTAAAGTGGCCAGCACAGCACCCAGCTTATAGTGAGCTCCATATAATGATTAATTAAAAAAAAAAAAAAAAAAAATAGAAGCTAGGGTTTGAGGCCCCTTGAGGACCTGGAATGTTATTTAATTTGTCTCTCTCCATGTGCTTCCCAGAGTGCCAGGAGAGTATAACACAGGCAGTGTGCATATAGTTGTCAGATAAATACACATGGCAAGTTGGTTTTTAAGTAGTTTCTGACTATTCCATGAGTTAAATAAACTTTAGATCCCTTTGTTTCCTATGTGGGAGAGAAGGGGGAAAGGAAAAAAGAAAAAATCCACTTCATTTTAAGTTCCAAATAATCAAGTTTATATTTAAAAAATTGAGCTAGGTGCAGTGGCACATGCCTGTGATCCCAGAGACTCAGGAGGCTGAGGCAAGAGGATCACAAGTTCAAGACTAGCCTCAGTAACCCAGTGAGGCCATAAACAACTTAGTGAGACTTTGTCTCAAAAAATAAAACTGCAGTCCTGTTTGCCTGAATGTGATGGTCAATCAATTAAGAAAGAAATAGGGTTTAGAAACATTATCCACAAGGCCCCAGCAGTGTTATGGGAGAGGTGGTGTAGCCTGGATTAAAACCCAGAAGATGAAATTGGTATGATCCAAGACTAGGATCTGCATCTTGTAAGCTGTGTTTTGCAGAAGGCCCTTTCAACTGTCATGCCCTTGGCAGGCTGGAAGGTGGCTCTCTGAGGGGGAAGTAGGAGAAGATGAATGTGGGCATAGTATTTTTAGAATACATTGTTCTCTGAAATCTAGAAACAGCCAACTGAGATGAAAATGTGTTTTCAGAGACACTTTTCCACGCTATGTGCTACTTTAGGATTTGTGTCTAGAAATAGAAAAGTGCATTTTCTTTGGTAATTAAATTTCTTGTTGTTTCGCCCAGAGTTGAGGAGGGACCATCTATTTTGGGCTACTAGAGTTGGTATAACATCATCTTTAAAGCGACAGGATGTGAGCATTGTGGGAGGGATGAGTGAGCTCCAAGTGAGAGCTGCTTAGTTGAGATCAGGGTACAAGAATCAGAAAAGCAGGTGTATGATGGTGCCCACCTGTAATCCCAGCTTCTGAGGAGGCTGAGGCAAGAGAATGGCAAGTTCAAGGCCTGCCTGCTCAACTTAGTGAGATTTCATCTCAAAATATAAATAAAAATGTCTGGGGGTACAGCTTAGTGGTAGAGCACCTCTGGGTTTAATCCCCACTACTGCATAAATAATAATAATTAAAATAATAATAATAACAATAACAACAACAACAACATTAAAAGCAGATAAGGCTTATTGAGCTTTTACTGTATGGACTTAACATATGTTTTCTCTTTTTAACTACTCTGGGAAACTGCTACCATCACTGTCCCCATTTTATAGATGAAAAGAATGAGGACAAAGAGTTAAACAAACTTCATCAAGGTCTTGACATGGCTAAGATGGATCAAGACTATCACTAAACCATATCATTTGTGAATTTGCCTGGGAACACCTCATGGGCTGTGTGTCGTTTCTACTTTAAGTAAGCCACAGTGCTAACTTCTCGTGCAAACTTGTAAAGAAGAATTACATAAGTTCCTAGTGAAAAGACCTTCTGATTCTGTACTTACAGGATACTTAGGTGCTATTTAGTAAGCCCCGGGAACATACGGAATAAAGCAACTTCACAGAAGACTGGCTCTTCTGTCGGCAGGAGGCAAAGGAGGCTTGCTTTGCTGCAATTAAGATAAAAATAAAGCTCTTTTAATGGTTTTACTAAATAAAGAACTGGATACCTGCTGATAATAATTAGTGTTGAATTCAGCCTTTTAAAAAAGCCACTGGGATATCAACTGTATTAAGACATCTCTGTGGGAGAACTGAATGGTGATTGTTCAGCTGTGCTTCAGCTGTGCCCATGTAGGAGTATGTTCTCATCAGCCATGTCCTCCAAAAACTTTTATTACAGGATAACAGTAAGAAACTACCTCTTGCTGAGCTCTTACATTTTTTTTTAGGAATAGTACTATTTTTTTCAGAATAGTACCTTTATTTACATTTTATTATCTTATCATTTAAGTCTAAAAATAGCCATCTATGGGAGGATGTCTTATAGCCATTGTACAGTTGGGGAAACTGAGGTCTGATGAGGTCTGTGAATTGCCTGAAGCCCCAGAGCTCATGTGTTACCCAGCTTACAATTGATTCCCCAGATATTTAACTTTGTTTATTGTAGACATTTTCAAGCATATGTAAAATTTGAGAGATTAATATAATGAAGCCCTGTATACTGGTCACCCAATCCTAACAGGTGTCATAGGTTATCATTTTTCTTTTACTTATTCCCCCATCCACATCATCTTGGGGGGAGGGGTATTTTAAAGCAAATCCCAGTCTATTATTTAATCCATAAATAAGATCCAAGTTTAAATGTCACAATGTTAGTTAGCATTTTTTGTTTTAAAGCTACTTCTGACTCAGAAAGCAATTCCCAGAACCATACAGGGTAAAGTGGCCTGGCTCCATGGCCTCAGGAGTCTTGTTTCCTCCATGTTCAGGTGCTCCTGGGAGTTGCGATGTCACTGCCTCCATGTGACTGTCTCCAGTGCCCTCTAAGCTCCTGGAGGGCAGGTGCAGTGCCATCCTCCCCTGCAGTACTTCCCCTGCTCTCTGTGCTGAGTCTGCCCAGTCCAACTTCTCTTTATACAATCCAGGATAAGCACACTTAAGGACTTCTTAGCCTTTTAAAAACTCGAAGTTCATAATTTTCAAGCAATACCAGGAAAAAAGGAGAGCATTTTTGAAGGAAGAGGTGAGAAAATGTTCACTCTAACCTCAAGGTCCCTGCTTCCACCTTGGAAGCATCCTACAGGTAGAGCACAGTGGGCCTCTATGTGCCGGGAACTGAATTGAAGTATGGAGTGAGGCTGGATTCAGGTATGAGCTTGCAAGTTTGGGTCTTGGAAGTATGCCTCAATTTGGGTAAAGTTCAATTGGCTCCAAGTGGAGGAAAAATCTTTTCATGAAATAAATTTTAAGGAGTTGGGAAGACCTCTTCCCCCTGAATTAAAGTTTTGCTTGTGAATCTTTCTGTAGTTTACAACTTGGTGGGAACTTAGAGAGCTTGGAATACGCTATCAGGAAATGTATTATGTCTCTAATATACTGTGTTATCTTCGGCAGGTTACTCATCCTCTCTGTGCTTCAGTTTCTTGATCTGCCCAATCAGTAATAACTGAATGCCTATTATGTGCTGGATACTGGGCATTGAAGATGGTGTGTATGCAAATAATTTGTATATAAATTTTTTAATAATTACTGATACTTTGCTAAATGCAGGTGCCTTCAAAAGGAAGCACTTTGAATAGCAATCTGTTGTAAGACTGATTCTGTTTAGAGGTTTTTTTTTTTTTTTTTAATTTTCTTTTCTTTTCTTTTTTTGTACCAGGGACTGAACCCAGGGGTGCTTAACCACCAAGTCACATCCCCATCCCTTTTTACGTTTTATTTTGAGTTACAGTCTCACTAAGTTGTTTAGGACCTCACTAAGTTGCTGAGGCTGGCCTTGAACTCAGATCTTCCTGCCTTGGCCTTCCAAGCTGCTGGGATTACAGGCATACAACACCATGTCCGGCCTGTGTAGAACTTTGACAAGGAGAGGAAGAGGATAGGACACAAGGCTCTGGGTTCATTAAGGGCAAATTTGGCCCAAGGCTGGATCTGAGGAAGGTGCTTTTATGGGGGATAGGTTGTAAAGCACGTGTATGAGCAAGCCCTGTTCTAAAACACAACCAGACAATCTCAGCTGTACGGGAGCTCATGCAAAGCAGCAAAAACCACCAAATTAAAGAGCTGACATATCCTCTGAGCCTATTGCCAGCAATCTTTCAATGTGCCCTTTCAAGTAAACAACGCTGGGCCTGGAAGTTCTCTGGTCATTTTCACTTGCTGTAATAATTAACTCCTATTAATCGTTGTGAACTTGTAGCTCTCATTAATTATTGCTGAACTTGAAGTAACTATATATCTCCATTAGCTGTAAGACCATTATCTAGTGTTTTAATTCAATCCCTATTACCTGCAACCTCATTCTTCTAATTTCTGTTCAGTTGTGTTTGTGTTCCTGTGCTTCTTTGAGGCCTGAATGAAAGTCATAGATATAACCCCCTTAAAAGGGCTAGGGGTGCAGCTCAGTGAAAGAACACTTGCCTAGCATATACAACACACTGGGTTTGATCCCTAGCACCACAAAAAAAAAAAAAAAAAAAAAAAAAAAAAATACAAAAAACAAAAGCAACCAACCACAACAACAACAACAAAAAAAACCTCTTGGGTTGGATCAAAGAAGGAAATGTTATGGACCCAGATGGGAATTTTAGGAATAATAAACATTATATATTATTACTGTTAACTGTTAAATATTATTGTGTAATAGATGGATTATAGACTTTAGAAAGGCTGGGTTCATTTTCAAATGGTGCAAGTACTTGACCCAAAGTCACTAAGGTAACACAGAGATGTCTCTTAAGCAGTGGAGAGCGAACAGTACTGCACTTTTATTTCAGCATCTCAGTGGAGGTCTAGGGGCAGCTGTTGAGGGGCAAGCACTGTGCCAGATACTGGGCAATGGAGACGAATGAGCCATGGTCCTGCCACTGTGCAGTCACAGCTTCAGCACATGTGATTTGCTCTACCAGATGCCTTTATTCATTATTATTTTTTTTTAATTTATTTATTGGTATTGGGGATTGAACCCAGGGGCACTTAACCACTGAGCCACATCCCCAGCCCTTTTTTAATTTTTTATTTTGAGACAGGGTCTCACTAATTTGCCAAGGTTAGCTTTGAACCTGCTGGCAGTCCTTCAGCCTCAGCCTTCTGAGCCGCTGGGATGGCACGCACCTTAGACCCTTATTCATTTCCTTATACATTCAAACCTGGCCTTGGGTTTGAGTTTGGCTTTGATTCTCCAGGCAGTGTAGGTTTTGGAAGAGGGATCGGATCTGTTTGGGATGGTGTTTTATAAAGGTCACGATGAGGAAGTGGCTTAGTGAAGTCAGGGCCTAGTGGATGATAAATCAACTAGGAAGTCAGGGAGATCTCTCAGAAAGATCATCTACTCCAGAGGTAACATTTTATATTAGAATGTATGTTGTTCTCTCTCACTGAAGGGAAAAGAAAAATCAAATAATGCTGTAGGGCTCGATTCAACTCAGGCATCACCAAATAGGCCTCTTGGTCCAATTCTGATAAGAAATTTTGCTCTTTAGCTACCAGCAGCTAAAGGCTGCATATGATTTCTGTCTTGATTCAGATGAAGAAATGGAAGCAAATGTGATAAATTCGTTATCTATAGCAATATTAATACAAATTAGGAGTCTTAAAACAGCACACACTTGTCATGGAACATTTTTTGTAGGTTAGGATCGGAAGCAGCTTAACTAGGTGCTCGACTTCAGGTCTCACAAAGCTAAAATCAAGGTGTGGGCTAGGACTGGGCTCTCATCTGAGATCTGATTGGAGGAGGATCTGTTTCCAAACTCACTTGGTTATTAGCAGCATTCAGTCCTTAGGGTTGTAGGACTGAGGCTTGCTTGATTTTCTTATTGATTGAAAGCTACTTTCAGCTTTTATTTTAAATTTTAAAAAAAATTCTTTTCAGTACTGAGGCTCAAATTGAGGGCCTCACACATGCTAGGCAAGGGCTCTACCACTGAGCTGCATTCTAGTCCCTGCCTTCCACTTTGAAAGGCAGCCTTTTAGCTCCTTGTCATATGGGCCTCTTCCAACATGACCTGTTTCTTTAATGCCAGCAAAGAAGAGTTGCCTCAAAATATTAGTGTATAACCCATCTTAGGAAATGTAATTGTATACACATAATCTTGTACATCCTGCCACCTTGCCACGCACTGTATGACTAGAAACAAATCACTAGGCAGCCTATACTTAAGGGGAGAAGGATCAAGGCATGAGCATCAGGAGGCAGGGATCAGGGGACATGCTGGGAGGCTGTCTCTCATCTGTGATGTATCATGATTTGGTAGAGGTGATGGAGCAGGAGAGAGGGAGAGGAGAACATAGCCTGTGGGACTCCCAGAAAAATTTCTGTTGTCATAGAACCACCCTCTCTTTCCCTCTGACTTCGTGGAATCCTGGGAAATTGATTCAGAGTGCCTCCTCCAGCCCCCCAAACCCACAGGCTGATTGGTTTTAGCCCTGCTTCAAGGTTGAGACAAAACCTGTTGTCTGTTGGTTGGAATCCTGGGGGCAGCAGCAGTTGGTATGATTTTATTTTCCTTTTTGTCTTTGCCTGGACGATATTGTTCCTTTTATTTGTTTTTAAAGAGTCATTTGTGGGAAATTAAGAGAGACAGGCAGGATTCTAGTCAACATACTTACCAGGTTTCAGGTAGCAATTTCAAGCATTCTATATACTAATTCAATGATAAGCCTTAAGAAAAGGAGCTTAATGGCTTTGAAAAAACTAATCCTGGCACCATGATAGATCTATCTTGAGTAATCCCTCTGTCTCAATTTCCCTACCTATAAATCCAGGGTGCAGTATCCATACTAATAAGATATTCCAAGGGGAACTAGTAATTTTTGAAGATAAACTGGAAATTCTCCATAATAGAAATTTATTTGCATTTCACACTATTTAGAAGAAGTTTGAGAAGAATCTTTAAATAATTGCCATGTACCAAGGGCCTATCATGTGCCAGGTATTCTTGTTTCTTTATTTCTTTTTCTTACAGAATCAGGAGACTGAGGCAGGAGGATGGCAAATTCCATCCTCATCCTCATTTAGCAGTTTATCAAGACCCTGTCTCAAAATAAAAAATAAAGTGCTCCTAAATTCAATTCCCAATACCAAATAAATAAAGTTGCTAAAACAGTGTTAGTTTTATAAAAGTAGTTACAGAAATTTGAGTATGATGACATTTGTGTACTAAACTAAACCACCATAAAACATCTCTTTTTATTTTTCAAACATAAATAAATGTGTATGCCTAGGAAGCAATCTGAAAGGATAATACCTTAAATTCATTAAAATACTTTTCTCTGAGGAAGTGACCCAAGTGGCAGTCTAGAAAGAACTTCAATCTGTAACATTTGAAATTTTTGCTTTTGTTTTGATACTAGGGATTGAATCCATGGGTACTTAACCACTGAGTCACCTCCCCAGCCCTTTTTATTTTTTTATTCTGAGACAGGGTCTCACTAAGTTGTTTAGGGCCTCACTAACTTCCTGAGGCTGACCTTGATCTTGGGATACTCCTGCCTCAGCCTCCTGAATCACTGTGATTACAGATGTATGCCACCATGCCCAGCAGAAGTTATATTTTAAAGTAAAATGTGGAGCTCAAAGTCAGCCCATCTCATGGCTAGCCACAACCAATAGTTAACAGTTGCTTATAAGTCATTTCCACAATAGAGGAAATAAAATGAACTTAAAATTCACATCACCAAATGGACTTTTTGCTTCAGAGAGTTGTAAAGCAACTTGGATTTTGATGTCTGGCCATCATCTAAACAGGGTACTTGCTCAGGGGTCAGCTATGGCCACCCAGGGAGAGTTCCATGATGAGCCATGTTGGGGACAGAAGGATGAGTGAGCTGTCTGTTTGCTTCCAGACATCCTTCCTTACTTCACTTTATGTTGGGTAATCTTCCAGGGCTGGATGACTTGTGTGTGTGTGTGTGTGTGTGTGTGTGTGTGTGTGTGTGTGTGTGTGTGTTGGTGGGTAGGGAGAATGATGAGGGGGTTAATTGATGAAGAAGAAAGGGATGAGAAAAGAAATTCTTCTTTGAAGGATTTTAGACACCTGCTAGGTCCTGGGGATTAAATCCCAGGGTGCTCTTCCACTAAGCAATATCCCCAGCCTTTTTATTTTTTACTTTTACACAGGGTCTCACTAAGTTACTGAGACTGGCCTTTCAATTCTCTTGCCTCAGCCTCCCAAGTCACTGGAATTACAGGTGTGCAACAATGCACCTGGCCCTGCTAAGGAGTCTTTAATGGCCAGACCAACTAGTACAGTTAATCTAAGAGACTGGTATAGACTCCATCCATTGATAGGCCAGATAGCTTGATTCTTAAGAGAAACAGCACAAGAACTTGTGACTATTTCTTTTCGCTCTTGAAAAGTATGTGACTGATGCAAAATTAGCCAGGTCCTAAGCAGTAAGATCCAAGGTAAATCTACTAGTTGCATAGTTCTTTTGTAATCCACACTAAAATAACTATTGAAATAAAAATATGTAAATCCACATGTATCTTAAAAATCTCACATGTGACTACTGTAAATGAACTGTAGTTGGGAAAACAGTACCAATGGTGTGATGAACTTAGATTTGGGGAAGAACTAGGTTCAAATCTTGCTTCCCCAACTAACTAGGTGATCTGGGGACTTAATCTTAGCCTCAACTTCCTCACCTCACAGTGAGTTTGCTAGTAGTTCCTATCTTGTAATGCATTTGTGAGAATTACCTGAGCTAAAGTCTATAAAATATAATGTGACCAAGCTCAGTGGTTCATGCCTGTAATCCCAGTGACTCAGGAGGCTGAAGCAGGAGGATTGCAAATTTAAGGCTAGCCTCAGCAACTTAGCGGGGCCCTAAGCAACTTAGTGAAACCCTTTCTCAAAAAATAAAAAGGGCTTCAGGGAGATGTGACTCAGTAGTAAAGCACCTCTGAATTCAAT
This sequence comes from Sciurus vulgaris, assembly GCF_902686455.1. Lineage (NCBI taxonomy): Eukaryota > Metazoa > Chordata > Mammalia > Rodentia > Sciuridae > Sciurus > Sciurus vulgaris. The sequence continues at coordinate 48,919,434 of NC_136477.1, forward strand.
CCCCAGGGTTCCCCCTCCCCCCAAACCATCATCTGTGATATTGTAAAAAAGTTAGCAAAGGAAAAAGGTCTTTTGCAAATAGTGAAACAAATGCCAAGATCTTGATTAAATATAACCTTTGCAAAAGATGCTGCCATCCTTTCCTGATGGCTCAGTGCTCAAGTTCTTGCTTTGGAAACGTGTGTGTCTTTTGTTTGTTTTCATCCTAGGCTATTCTCTTTCAGTCCACTTTTTTATTAACACTTATTAACACATGGAATTACTTATTGCAAATCAATCTGATGGCTGAAAAAGGTAAGCATGGAACCAGAGTGATTACATAGCTGCCCTGAAATGCATAGACACACACCCAAGAATTTTTCTAATTAAGTGGTCTTTGTGGGGGTGAGGTCTCTGGGTATGAAACTATGTAACTAAAGCCTTAGAAACATCTCATCTGATGGCTGGTGCTTATGTTTAAATTTAGTATCTAAATACATGGGGAATGGCATACATAGGAAAGTGAAGTTCATTTCTCCGTTCAGCTTGCTGTGATGGAGAACGTGGGAGCATGATCCACGCAGAGTTGATGGCAGCTAATAGGGTAAGTTGTGTCTTAATTGGAGGACACTGAAGAGCTTGAATAGCTTGGACCAGAAGCTGCAATATAACTGAAAGGGGGGCTCCGTTAAGGAAGCCCACCTTGGGAAGCCAGCAAGTTCTCCTTGCCCCTCTTTGAAACTTCTGTCTGAGTAGTAGGTGGCATTGATTCAAGCTTTTCCTGCCATGACTACTTTAGGAAAAACTGAAGCCAAGACTGATCCTTCATCTCATTCTTGTATTGAGATGATATAGTGGGCTTATCTGGGGATTTTAATAATTTGCCATTCTGTTTTACCCTGAACTTGATTAGTACAGTTGAGGAGCTGGAGATATTCATGTCTTTGAGACAAAGAGAAGGATTTTCCACATTTTTGTACCCCAGATTGCTAATCAAAGTGTCCATAAGATCAGGTGGATGTAATCTGGGGCTCAAGGTTTTGGCATTGTATAATAACTGTCTATATGTTTGTAAGTAGGAACTTTGCTATTTTGATTTTATAGTTTTCGAAAATCTTTTATATCTCAGTAAATCTTCCTAACCATGAAATTTAATAAAGCAACATTCTAAAAATTCTCATCTAAAAAGTGAAAGTATTTTGGTCATTATCTGACAAAATAAGTAAATTAAAAAAACTTTTTTAATAAGTAGTATTAATTTTACATGTCATTGGGTAAATTTCCCAATGAACTCCTAGCTGTTGTTTCAGCCATTCAGAAATAGAATTTGTCTTAGCAGATTTAAAATTAGGTGCAGTGAAGTGGTCCCCGGAAACATGAGTCAGGGTAGAACTTCCATCCTGGTGTCTCAGACAAATTTTTATTGACTGCTTACAATGCTCTCTCATGGCACAGCTCTGAGTCCCTCAGCATACACACATTTCTAATCTCATGTGAGAGACAAGACAGATAAACAGTGAACTGTGGCTCAGAGTGTGTGTTGTAATAGAGATATTTTAAAAAGCAGACATTTGATGGGAGCAATACTTAGAACTTCCACCTTCTAATCTGTGCAGTGTGGGAACTGGACATCTCTGCTCTTTTTCAGCTTTGAAACCCTGGGAGCCTATAGGAGTGCAGGCCACATCTTGTCCTAGAACATTTGTTTTGCACAACCATTGAACAGTAAATATGCCGTGGGATCAAGTAAATATTTACAGCTCCCTGAGTTGTAGTGTTTTACCCCTATTGTTCACTGCTATTTGCCGGCTCCCCTAAGTGCTACATGGTTTTTTTGTTTGTTTGTTTGTTTCATTTTGTTTTTCCTTTCATTGAGTATAACAGAGCATGTATTGAATGGCCTTAAAAAGTAACCTCTTTGCAAAGTATGGTGGCCCACCCAGGAGACTGAGGCAAGAGGAGTTCAAAACTCCCTTGAACCCAGGAGTTTGAGACTATTCTAGGTAACATAGCAAGATCCATCTCCAAAAACAAACAATAACAACAAAAACCCTGGGTAGCTCAGCAGTGAGAACATTTGCCTAGCGTCCATGAGATCCTAGGTTCCATCTCCAGCACCACTAAAGCAGAAAAAAAGAAAAGAAAAATGTCACTTCTGTGCCTCAAAGTGCTAAAAATAGCCACCTAAGAACAAGGTGGGCTGTCGGAACTGCATCGCATCCCCCATTTCCTCTTAGCAACTTAAGGGAGAATGCGGAGGATGACATGCAGCCAAGATGAGATAATGCCTGGGGTCTGGTGGTTGAAGTCATCCTGAAGAGGCTTCCTGTCAGATAAAGCATTTCCGGGCACTGGGATCCTGCCCAGGGGTGGAGTGGGGGGTGTGCCACTTGCTTTCCCAGATTTTGCAAACTTAGGGACCAGCCTGACTTTCTTACTAGTCCATGAAGAGAGGCCACTCCCTTTTGCAGGGGGTAGGGGGGATGAAGGGGAGGGGCGATCCTTTGCCCTCTACTCTGAACTGTTAGGTTCTAAAGGCAGGGTCACCTCTAGGACCAAAGGGTCCTAGCAGTGGTGAGTTTATGCAAGCAAACCCTATCATTGAAAGGGACCCTTGGAGAATTAGGAGTAGGATACAGAGGTAGAGATAGTATAAGATAAACAAGACCCTATTCTTTATTTTTAATAAACTTTCATCAAAGGATAATTTTAGATTATACAAAGAAGTTGCGAAGATAGTTCAGAGAGTTCCTGTATACCCTTCACCCTGCTTTCCCTTATGTGAACATCTTAAATCACCACAGTACTTTTGTCAAAATCAAGAAAGTATCATGGGTATAGTGCTACTAAGAAAACAACAGAGTAGGTTTAGATTTCACCCCACATTCTTCTTTAAAAGCTAAAAATTTAAAGACAACTACATCCACCCACCCCTATGCCAACACACAAATATATATAAAATCCTACTTTAAAAATGTGCCTATGCAAGTGCATAAATTTATCTAGTTATATAAATAGGTAGCGTGCTCTTCTGCCTTTGTGCCAGTTTAGACAAATTACCATTTGTGTTTTGGGGGTGACTCACGTGACCATTGGTCAGTGTACTTTGCTGGATTGTGTTGACCTCTCGATGTCTTAGGACTGTTTGTGCTTTCCTAGTTCTCGGGTCGCTCATCTTAGCCCGCTCACTCCTCTCTCATTCCCAGGCTGCCAGCTGTTGTTTTCCTTTGCCATCAGCATCTCTGGTACCGACCTCATCACATCCATACTACAACTGCTGCCCTGTTAAGATTTTATGACCATGTCCTGCTTTTTGAAATTCTGAAAGGAAAAATATCTGTTGATAAAGTTCATGGATTACAATTTTTTAAAAAGCCTTCTTAATGATCTTATTTCCCAGAGGTTTTTGTTTTGTTTCAGAACTAGAGATTGAACCCAGTGGTGCTCTACCACTGAGCGGCATCCCCTGCCCTTTTAAAAAATATTTTATTTTGTGATAGGGTCTTCTTATTTGCCCTAAGGCCTGCAAACTTGTGATCCTCTTGCCTTAGCCTCCTGAGTTCCTGGAGTTATAGGCACCATTTCCCAGTTTGGGACCAGATTTTAATTAAAAAACAAAACAAAACAAAATGACGAAAAGTTCAATGATAATTTAGGTAATAGATCTAGATCTTAATATCTAAAATTATTTGAGTGAATGTCTATCTTAGGTAGAAATTTGTACTGAAACAAACAAATAAGTAAAAAACCCCACCCTATGTTATTTTCTTCTAATATGTTCAAATTATCTTTTAACTCTAAATATTGATCTATGCAAAATTTAAAATTTTACTTTCCCTCACAGGGTTTTTGTTTATTTACAGCTTTGTAAAAGTGTTTATTTACTATAAAAAAGTTGGAAAATAAAGATTTTTCTTCCTCTACACCATTATCTTTAAAGTCTATATAATATTATAGTTTATATTTACTTCATAGAGTAAGACATGTAAATTATTATTTTTAAAAAATAATCATCCTGTGATGGCAATCTTAAAGCTGCACTTTTGCACACATCCAAGAGACTGTATTCCTAAGAGTGGAGTTATTGAGTCAAAAATGTACCTGGGATGGTTATTAACGGTCTTTCCCACATTTAGCAGCATGTTAGAAATATAGGCTTTTCTGGCTGCAGAAGGAAGCTTCTGTTCCTGAAGTTCTAGAGTGAACTTATCCAAGAGACTGTAGCCCAGGACAGCTTGCTGGGGCAAATCCAGCTTTTTCAGGTGACTTGTTGACTCCTGGGAGGGCACGATGTGTCAGGACCTGTTGCAGTTTGTCATGACCTCATCGGCTGGAGGTGCTGGCCTCAGAGAGGAGGGTTTATGAGGGGGCAGGCTTCCACAGGCTCTGCCCCACACAGCACTCCTTGCCCTCCAGCTTCAGGGAGCTTCACAAAATAGCCTATTTCACGAGTAGTCACCCTCTTTAGTTCCCACTGGTAATTATTGGACCATCTTTTATCCTCAGATTTTCTGCCTGATGGACTATTCAGGACAAATTTCTTGGCAAGCTTTCTAGCCAATTAAAGATGGAAGGCTAATTCCATTGAACAGGCAATTCCAGGTGGCTCAGCTGGTGGGATTGTGGCACTGATGTGGGATTCTGAGGCAAGCATTGGGGATCATGAGACAAGGGCCTCTTTCCTGTGTGAACTCGGTTGGCCCTGCTCTTTTGAGGGGATGGTAACAGAGTGGGAAAAGTCTGGATTCTTTGCTTGTTTCTTCTCTTTCATTTTCAATAAAGTTTTTGGGGGGCTATGGGGATAACTCAGTGGTAGAATGTATGCTTAGCATTAAAGAGGCCATGGATTCAGTCCCCAGCACCACAAAAAGAAAGAAAGAAAGAAAATGTCTCTTATACTCTTCTTTAGAATATAGGAGCCACTGTTCTTTTTAATCAGCAATTTGGTACCAGTCTTTTCAAAAGCTAATGAGACATGTTTGAACCTTCTGACTTGGATTTTGACTCTTCACCTACCTTGCGAAGTCATGTGACTATCATATAAAGCATACTTTCTGCAGGTGCTGCATCTTTGGAAACATGAATTCATACTTCATACTCAAGAGAAAGGGTCTTCTGGGAGAGAGTGAAGTAAAGGCCACTATGGAATGCATATCGTCATTGACTCATGTACAGTGTCTTTTTGTTTCATGTCTGGTTGTATTTTAAGGATCTTTAGAGTGGGTTTGGGTTGAAATCACATCAGCAGCCCAGGCAGCAGAACTGTGTCTGATCTGTGCGGGGGATCCTGGGTGATGAATGAATCACTGAATAGATAAGTCATGGAATGAATGAGTGAGGCAGCTTATTAGAATAATCCCATGGTGAGATTTATAATGTTTCAGAACTGATTTTTAATTTAAAATGTTTACCCAACTAGTTACCATTTCCTTAAGTATTGGAATAGATTAAAGTTAACAGGACATTTCTATACACAAAGTATGCAAGAACCCAAATCCCCTATCCTATAGCAGACTCCCTTCCCTCCAGGGAGGAACTGGCCTTTATTCCTTTAGCAGATTTTCATCAACTCTTGATTGAAAACAAACATCTGTTTTTCAATTTGTTTCTTTCTAAAATCATTCTCTTGACCTCATGCAATCATGAGTATCTCTCTGAAGCACAGAGGATGAGGAGAGGCCCCAGAGTGAGCAGGTGGCTTGTGTTAGTTTCATGCAAACCGAGCACCTTGGCCTCCTGAACTGTCAGGAAAATCATTTTTGCTACAGAACTGCTCATGCTAAACACCAACCATTTTCCTGAGAGGCATGGTTTTTCTCCCCTTTGGGAAACTGAGGGAAAAAAAAAAAAAAGACTTAAGTCACTTTTTCTCCTTATAGGAAACAAAAAACTAAAGTCATTTCTTGATCTCTGAGAAATCTTTTTTCCCACAGGAAGGTTGTGTGGAGGTGCATGATTCAGTTTTTCTATTCTTTTCTACAGAGGTCAGGGGTGAGCAGTGGGTGACTCAGCCACAGGGCAAATTATTTATCAGGCCCCATTTCAGCCCTACAACCTGTGCTGTGTTGTACCTTCTGGGTCATTTTCTGTGTAGTATGAAAATGAGAGTGTAGAGGGAAGTGCACCTTAAGTCTTTCTGCTAAAGAGAAATGGTTCTTCTTCTGAGGGAGTAATATGGTCCTTTTCATGTGGCTTAGACTTTTGGAAATGGAAGTAAACTAATTAAAGAAATCTACTCTGAATTCTTTTATCTAACACTTAGCATGTCTTAGAAATTGTCTCATTTTAAAGCATGTTAGCATCTATCAGCCTCACTGAGACCTTGCAGCATTTCTGATTTAGGTCTGAGACAGGCCAGAGAATGTGCACTCCTCATAAGTTCAAAGGTGCCATTGATGCTGCTGGTGCATTTACCACCCTTTGGGAGTCACTGCTTTGCTGGAGGTGGTGCAGAAAACTTGTTTCCTGACACTGCCTCATGATTGGAAGGCTTGCACTGGCACTTAAGAATAGTGAAAAGTCAGATAAACTGAGCAATTATCCAACTTGGTGAATGGGTAGGTGTGATATACACAGGGACTGAGGAGTCTCCTGAAGTATGATTCAGACTTGTATTTAGTTTTCCATACATATGTTAAAAAAATCTGCACATCTGGCAAGATTATAAATGTGCACATCCTATGATCTTGCCTTATAAATAACAAGTTTGAGCTTTAGAGATACTGTCTCAGGAATGCAGAAGGAGGCTTATAGAGAGAAGTGCAATACATTTTATAACAGTAAAATTTTGTTTTGTTTTTGTTTTTTTATCCTAACAAAAAACAAAAGATGTAAGCATTCATCTCACAAGAGAAGAAATAAATAAATTATGGGGTTAGGGAAGACCTGATGCAGTTAGACTTTGAATTAGATCAATATTAAACAATGTAGGAGGAGTTCAGAAACAATGTTAAGTGGAGAAAATATTTGATCCTAAATACTCTCAGAAAACATTACTGTGTACTATTTGTAGACGCCTGGAATACAGAGGTCACAAGTTAGAAATAGTCTCCAAATAAAATATATGAATGGCCAGTAAAAACATGAAAAGATGCTCAGTATTGATTAACATTAGAGAAATACAAATCAAAACCACAATGATATATTATTTCATAACCACCAGGATAGCTGTAGTAAAAGGGGACAGAAAATAACCAGTGCTGGTGAGGAGGTGGAGAATTGGAATTCTTATATGGAACTGCTGGGAATGTAAATAGGGTAGCCGCTGTAGAACAGTTTGGTGGTTCCTCAGAAAGTTAAATGTGGACTTATCATATGACCCAGAAATTTCATTCCTAGGTACATAGCCTAACAAGTTGAAAACAGGAACTCAAATATATACTTGCACGTGAATGTTCATAGAAGCACTATTCATAATAGCCAAAAAGTGGAAATAACCCAAATGTTCATCAACCAAAGAATGAATAAGCAAAATTTAGTATATCCAAACAAGGGGATAGATATTACTCTGCCATAAAAAGGAAGAATACTGCAATATGGAGCCAACTTAAAAACACTATGTTAAATGAAAGAAACAAAACACCAAGGGTCTTATATATCCAATATGATTTCATTGACAAGAAATGTCCACAGTAGGCAAATCCATAAAGACAGAAAATAGATTAGTGCTTACCAGCAGCTAGGGAAGGGAAGATTTAGAAAGCATAGAGTTTCTTTTTGAATGTTGGAAATGTTCTGGGATAGTTGTACAACATTGTGATTATAATTATCACCACTGAACTGCATACTTTAAAATGTTTTAAATGATGAATTTTATGTTATGACTTTTATCTCAATAAATTTTTTTTTGTAATGATAAATTGACTGGTAAAAATATAGACAAAATTCTAATTGTAGGATAGTAGTAGGTGTCCCTGGGGGCAGCTAAATGTGGAATGTGGGAAAAGGTGACATCAGCCATATTGGCAATGCTTTATTTCTTTCATCTATTAAAAAAAGCACTGGAAACAAATTTTAAAAAACACTAAATTATTCTCAGTGATGGGAATGTTGATGTTTATTACATTATCCATAGTATTTTGCTATGATTTTTCAAGTTTCTCAAGGAAAAATCATTAGCAGATGTAAAAGGTCAGGTACAACTAAAATGATAGGGGCATGGACAAGGGCCTTCTTGGGCTGGGAATGTGGCTCAGGGTAGAGTGCTTGCCTAGCATTCACAAGGCCCTGGATTCCATTCCAAGCTTGGCAAAGAAAAAATAAAGAGGAGAGGGAAGGATAAGGAAGACAATGGAAGAAAAGGGCCTTCAACTCAGGCCTCTGCTTACCTCCTGAGACCCCAGTGGGTCTGTACACTCTCTATATTGCCTCCATTGGCCTTCCTAACCAAAATCATCACTGCAGTCCTGATTTAGTAGAAATGTTAAAGTTCTAGATTCCTCAGTGACTCATTCCAGAACTTTGCCCTCCAGAGTCCTCCCTGAGCCTGGGCCAAGTCTTCTTGCCTGTTCTTAAGTGAACCCCCTGCTGCCAAGCTCACCCATAAATTATTGAAGTTTAAGTTGAGAAAGAAAAAAACCAAGAGAGTCATTTCTGTTTCTGTGAATATGATGACTAGTTACAATGAAACTGGGAAGAAAACCTCAACCTTTCTTAAAGTGCTGATTATTTCTTCTGAAATTATTTCTGCCAGGAAATAAGAGATCTTTGTCTCTGACAAGCAGGCGTCAGAATAATGAATGACAGATGAGTACCACAGGCTGCTTCTCCAGGGGTCTAGTGCAGGTGTCGGCAAATTTCAACCAAGCCTGGCCTGCTGTCTGCTTTTATGAATAAAGTTTTATTGTAACTCAGCACATTCTTTTATTTACTTATTGTCTGTGGCTGCTTTCGTCCTGCATCAGCCACGTTGAGTAGTTGCAACAAAGACGGCATGGTCTGGAAAGCCTGGATTAACCATTATTTGCCTTTTATGGGAAAAGTTCATCAACCCTCAGCTATGGTTTAGAACATAATCTCTTAACTTCAAATGCCATTGGGAGGGAATGACGAGACAGTGAAGATATCCCTGCCTTCTTATTTTAGGTAAAGATGACACTGAAATGCAGAGGAGTGGGGTGAAAAGTCCAGGTCGTCAAGCCTTACTGCTTGGGAGTTAAGAGCAGGGGCTCTGGAGTTAAATGCCACTTACTGACCGCACGGCCTTGGGTGTGTTATTAAAGCTTACAGGGTGTTACCTTACTTCTAAAACAGTGTTCTTGAAAAGGGTAATGCGATAACTCAGTTATTTCATCAGTAAATATTTGCTGGACTCTGTTCTGTGCTGACCACTGTCTGAGATGCTAGTGAAACAACAGCAAACATGAGGGACAAGCTAGCTCTCTGCCTTCATGGAGCCTGTAGTCTAGCTGGAGAGATAGCAAACAGCCATAAATCAGCAAAGATACAGTCCAGTCTTGAGTCGGCTAGGGTTGGGGGAGGCAGGGGAGACCCAGAGAGAGATGGGAGTTGAGGATTTCCCATAGCTGGGAAGGCAAAGAAGCTCTAAGCAGGGGTCATTTAGCTGATGCCTCCATGACTACAAGAAGCCAGTCTTGCAGAGATTTGGGGGCAGCAGACATAGCCATTGCAAACACCCTGGAGTGGTGTGAGGCTGGCATGATCAGGAAGGAGGAAAGAGGAGGTGCTGGAGCATGGCGGTTGAAGAGAGAGAAGCAGGAGGTGAGGTATGGGAGTTGGCAGGACCAGGTCCTACAGGGTCTGGTCAGTTGTGACAAGAAATTGAGATTTGTACAGCAGAAGCCAGTGGAGGATTTAAATAACGGAGAAAGGGTGCTGTGATCTAATTTAACTCTTCAGAAGATCCTTCTGACTGCCATCATGCAGTGAGATTATACAGGTGCTGTTTGCATCAGGGAGACCAGAGAGCAGACTGTTGCACTGTTCCTGGTGAGTGGTGGTGGCAGATTGGCCTGGGACAGTGGCAGGCAGGCAAAGTAAAGAGAAATAAGTGGAGAAGGTGAAACTGATGGGATCTGCTGAAAGTGTAGTAGATGGAATAGGATAATATGTGAGAAACGCTTTGCATAGGACCAGGGATATGGTATCATTGTCATCACCATCACCACTGCCATGGTTACCACTGCTGTCACCGCCACCAGCAGAATCACCACCACCACACCAGGACCTCTCCTAACACCTGTACCATTGTCATCACTGCCACCATCCATCAGGTCAAGAGACAGTGTGGCATTATGGTTGAGAGTATGTGCTCTAGCTGCACCACCTGGGTTCATACTCCAGCTCTGCTCCTCACCAGCTCTGCATCCCTGGGCAAATGATACCTCTTCCTGTGTCTCAGTCACCTCCTTTGTAAAATGGGGTGATCGTGGTACTTTCCTAATGGGACACTGTGAAACTCCATAACATGCTAAACACTGTTGCTGTTATTTAGGGAACTGGCATACAGACCTATACTTAATAGAGATTTGGGGACATTGCTAAAATCCTGATTTGTGGATACCCTTCCTTGAAGATTGAAAACAAATCCTTCTTTATGTATCCCATTGATTGATGAAGCTGAGGGTGGGGTCTCCCTCCCTGACCTCTGAAATGCTACAATTTCAGAGAGACAAGACAGACCACTATTTGTTAGAACATTCTGGCTTCAGGCTTTTAAGTCAGCATTCCAAAAGTTTAAAGGCAAAATACATATCAGAATTTCCACAGCAAGAGTGTTGGGGCTCTGAGCCATAGCTGTGTGGAGGTTGGCAAGCTTGTTGTTCGCGTGACATTACCTTTTAAAAGCAGGCTTGGCCTGTCACTATGGTGCACACCTGTAATCCCAGCGGCTCAGGAGGCTGAGGCAAGAGGATCATAGTTCAAGATTGGCCTCAACAACTTATTGAGACCTTCAACAATGTAGTGAGACCCTGTCTCAAAAAAAAAAAAAAAAAAAAAAAAAAACCAGCCTGTCTCAAAATAAAAAGTCAAAAGGGCTGGTGGTGAAGGATCGGGGATATGGCTCAGTAGGTAAGCACCTCTGGATTCAATCCCTGGTACCAAGAAAAAAGGAAGCTTGGTAAGGACTCATTACTTAGCCATCATGAGCAGACCCTCCTTTCCACTGCAGGGCCACAGGGATGGCTGAGCTCCTTGAGGTTCCAGTTATGGACTTTAAATGACCCAGGAGCCTTGGTGTGTCTGTCACGCGCTGGACAGGCAGGCTGCTGGAACCAGTGGAGAAAACCCTGAGGATGTGCGCTCACCTGGAGCCCAGACAGCTTGCGCAAGAGACCACATTCACTGCTGCTGAGGCATCTTCCCCAGGCCCCAAGCAGATGGCAGTTGCGCCATGCGTAAATCTGTCCCAGAGAAACAGTGGTGAGTTCCCTCCCCCAACAACCACACAGGGATCTCTTCTGCCTCTCTGTTTTCTGGGCAACAATGAGAAAGATCAGTAGTAACACATGGTAAAGATCTGCTCAGTCCCTGCATGGACTTTATCCCTCCCACTTAGAAACAAGTCACTGCAAATGGTAGTTTTCTCTCCTGGCCCAGAGTTGGTTCTCAGACTTAAGGGCTGGGATTTTTGGAACTAGAAACTCTGGATATCTTTTCCTTCTGCTCTTTAGTTTGGGCACATTATTTCTTTGCTTTTAAAGCAAGGGAGGGACAAAATGGTGTAGTGTAGTGGAAACCCGTCTTTTGCAGCCAGTTAGACTTTATTTTTACCACTTAGACCCCGCCATCTTAATCCAGTCACTTAACCCCTCTGAGTCTTAGTTTTCTTCTCTGTAAAATGGCCACAGTATTACTTACATCCATGCTTGTTGTAAATTTAACAATGCAGGTAAGGTGGAAAAATAGGATCTTATTTTTATAACACCGTAAGCAGGGCCGCAGTGAGAATTAAACACATGTGAACGCTCAGTGACTGCCTGTCACACAGCAAGTGCACAGTAAGCATCTGCTGGTAATATTCAAGTAGAGATTTAAAAAGTAGGAAAACAACCTACCCTCAAGATCTTGCAGATACGCAGAATGCAAGTTTCATGTAAAGTGTAACAATCATTAACAGTGTTATAAAAATAAGGTTCTATTCTCCCAAGGGGACTCAGAGTGGGTTCAGTCCCTCTGAAACCACAAGCACTGAAGAGTTGAGGAGGGTCAGTTTCCCAAAAGAAAATCATAGAGCCATTATCGGAAGAGGGAGGAATTGGTGCTGAGCCAAAGACCCAGAGTGCACTGCAGCACAAGCAGCTTGTTCTTGAAGCTCTTAAGTACTCGACTCTGGATGCCAACAGTCCAAGCAATGAACATCTTGAATGGAGCAGTTGGACTCTGTTAAGCCTAGAAAAATGAAGGCTCACTGAGCTGCTGGCATGTGATCGTCATCATGAGCAACAGCTTTTGTCAGCCCTCACCAGCTTTACAGAATAAAACTAAATAAGCAGAAAATGCTGCTGCCCATCTGTCCTTGAGGAAGGGTTTCTGAGATTCTAATGGAATTTTTCAGAATAGGTACCATCATATAATCAGCATTCATCAAGTGCCAAATCCCACCCAAAAAAAAAAAAAAAAAAAAAAAACATAGAAAATTTTTCCATCTTCTCAACCACTGATCATGGTTTTGGTCTTGAATTAGGTGAGGTTCTGAAATGAGTGCTTTTGTAAATGTCATTTAAAAATTCATTCCAGGCTGGGTGTTGTGTACAGGAACATGCCTGTAACCCCAACAACTCAGAAGGCTGAGGCAGGAGGATCACAATTTTGAGACCAGCCCGGGCAACTTGGCAAGACTCTGTCTCAAAGTAAAAAAAATATATATATATGAATGAAGGGCTGGGGGTGTATCTCAGAGGTAGAGAACTCTTGGGTTCCATCCCCAGTATGGCAATTTTTTTTAAAATTTAACAATAAATACACCTTAGTATTCTGTAGCATGTGAAGAATGTGGCATGAAGTGTAAGCAAGGGTCATGGTAAATGAAGTGGTGCGGCTACCCTGAGGCTGTGCCAGGATGGAAGCTAGTATACACCATGCCCTGTAGTATGCCTTTATTGTCCATGCATCCTCATCTCCTGTAGTTTCCCCAACAACCCTATGGAGAGGTATTGTTTTCATCATTTTTTGAGGGTGAGGAAACTGAGACTCAGAAAGATTTGCTCATCAGGGTCCAGAGCAGATGAGTCAGAATTCAGACTCAGGATGCCCAGACTGCAGTATGTGTGCCCTCACCATGCTCGATAACCCTGACCTTGTTGCTTTGTGGGGTTTCCTCATTCTTTTTTTACAGGTGAGTATTTGGGATATTAGAAAAACCTCTGCATAGTGTTTTCCTCTGAGAATTCTGGCTCATTATGATGGCCCTAAACAATGAAAAACTGCTCAGATTTTTTTCTATTTCTTTCCTCCTTTTGCAGAGAATATTCACAGTTACTACAGTGAACTGGCCAGTGGTACCCTCTTTTCATTTTATTGGTAGGAAGAAAGGCAAGGAGGCAGGGTGCTGACCAAGTTGGCCATCAGCTCTGAATGTGGTAATTGTCAATAATCTTCAAAAGTAGTATCAGTCCATGAGACTGGGTAATTATAGACCTGTCTGTCAATGGTTCCAAGGCTGGACTTTTAAGCAATCAGGGTTTGAATCATAGCCTTGCCACTGTGACTGCAAAGATATTTAGAACCCATCTGAACTCAGTTTCTCATTCATAAAAGGGGTCATTTGTAGGACTGGATTCCTAGAGTTAAAGGAAACAGTGCTTTCAAAATACTTAGCTCAATGCTGCCTCCAATAAGAGGTCAAAGAAGACTGGTTGCTAGTAATACAACCATTTATTGCCATCTGACTCTTAGTATTATTTTCTATCCTTGTAGGAAATAATACTCCTTCCTCCTCCAAAACAAATACCATCACAACAAAATCTCCATCTTTATCACCAACATTTAATAACTAAATATCCTTGCCTTTACAGTGGTTTGCAAAGTACCTTGCAATTTCTTATCTTCCTAATTCCTGGAATTCTGTTTGTTTGAATTGATTAAAGTTCTCCATTGAGCAAGCACACTGAGTGTGTGTGTGTGTGTGTGTGTGTGTGTGTGTGTGTTTTCCTCGATGTCCTAAAGCCTTGAAAAACAGTAGTTTTTGTATAATCTTTGATAAAAGTTGCACGAATTCCCCAAAAGCTCTGACAGGCCAGTAGATTTAGCACTGCCTTCCTTTCCAGCTGGCTCTCTCGTTTTTTTCCCCTCAAGATCCTTTCTCTTTATTTAGCTTCAAAGGGAATTTCTTGAAGGGCTTTCTCTAAAATACTCTCACCTTCCCTATTCATAATTAAGCTGTTATCTTGGTGACAGGTACTGCCGAATACTGCCTAGAATCACAAATGGTTGTATGGTTTGGCTCACAGATTAGTGACTTTTCCAGGTGATAAAGATCCCGAGGGCAGTTTTAGAACTTTGTCATTAAAAAGTTGATTATTTATGGCAACCTTAATTTTGGTGGTTAAAATAACCTGGGATCTACTTAATTGTTTTTTTTTTTTTTTTTTCCCCTCCCTTCCTAGGGAACATCTCTGGAATTCATTTATGGCCAAAGAAATGCACAAGGGCACAGACCAGCTTTTTAATCAAGATAACTTCCCATCTGTAGAGCATTTCACAGATTCCAAAGTACTTCCACTTCCATAATCGGGCAATGAACCTGTCCCTGGGAGCTGGTCAGATGTGTCTTTCCAGGGAAGATGCAGGGGAGGAAGAGGAAAGCCAGTGTAGGGGTAGGATTGGTGACGATTAGCATTCTGGTAGGTGCAGATAGGATGTGCCTGGGCTTGACCATGATAAGATGGGGAACTGATCTCCAACTCTGGTGGTGATTTCTTTCTCCCCACTACCCCAGTCTTGCTAATAATAAATGACCTGAGATAGAATTTCACAATACTTGGGGATAATCTCAATCATGAAGCAATCCTTTGTAAATTTGTTTAAGCCGTTGTCTGTTTTTGTAGGATATTCAAGACATCCATCTCATATTGTAACCTTTTACTCCTCATCTGCCACAAGAGGAAACTGCAGGATAATCTTTGCTTCCTGATCAAAGTTAGTGAATTCCTAGCATAGATCATCAGAGAGATATTTTGGGGAGGAAAAGGGAATATTTCTTACTTTAGTTTCAGTAGGCTTCCAAAGAAGAAGAAAAAGAATGTATTTGAAGAAACTGATGGTTTATAGTATTTATGAAAACACCACTCCCCAAATTCTGCCTTCCATCTTTTATTTTTGCAGTGCTGGGGCTCAATCCCACCTTTTGCTTTTTTTAATTATAAAAATAACTATATGACCCATGATCAGGAACCCTCCCTTCTGATACAACCATGATTTTCATCTTGTGTATTCTCCCTGCAAAGCTTTTCCATGTGTGTATATGTATTTTATGGGTGTCCTCAGAAACAGTTTTAATTCTTCATTTTACTAACTTGGTATTTTCCCACATTGCTTGGCTTCCTAAGTGTACTTGTTGATGTTGACAGTGATTACCCAGTGGATATCCCATAGTTTTATCAAACATCTCATACTGCCTGACATTTGGATCTCAGGGAAATTTAGGGGAGGACTGGGAGTTGTGCACCCTAAAGCCAACCTGGGCTGGGTTTCCAGGTCTGCCCCTTCCTAACTCTGTGATCTCAGGGACTTGCTCTCTTTATCTGCACCATGGGAAAGATAGTACTTTCCTCAAAGGGTTGTTTTTAGTCTAATGTATAGA
This sequence comes from Sciurus vulgaris, assembly GCF_902686455.1. NCBI lineage: Eukaryota > Metazoa > Chordata > Mammalia > Rodentia > Sciuridae > Sciurus > Sciurus vulgaris. The sequence goes on from NC_136477.1 coordinate 48,935,176, forward strand.
AAGCCTTTGATGAGTTCCTGGAGCATATTGTAATCCCCATGTGTAGTAGCTAATCCATTATTTCTAACTCATCACTATTTAGATCAAGGTATACTGATCTTTTCGTCTTTTGAATTATTTCTTTTGGGGAATTTACATGTGTAGGAATATTAAGCCAAGATATTTGCATATCCATGTTGCTCTTAGGATGTATTGTCATTTCTTGATGTCATGGTAGGGTTTGTGTTTTTGTTTTGTCTTGGTTTGGTTTGTTTTGGTTTGGTCCTGAGGATTGAACCTAGGGGTGCTTAACCACTGAGCTACATTCCCAAACCTTTTATTTTTTACTTTGAGACAGCATCTCACTAAGTTGCCTAGAGCCTCACTAAGTTACTGAGGCTGGCTTTGAACTTGTAATCCTCCTAACTCAGCCTGCCGAGCCACTGGGATTACAGGCATGCACTACCGCTCCCATTTTGTAGTAGTTTTTGGCAGGTCTGGCTGAGGTTGTAGCACACATTGATGCCAAGTGTACCATTTTCACTGTACTCTCACCAAATTGACCAGAAGTTATGATTTTCTAGGTTGGATAATTTAGTGTATTGAACATGACACCTTGTGATTTGCCTACATTAGGAAAGTAGAGAGAACCGTATAATGAGCACCCCCCACCACCCAGCCACCAGCTTTTGTAATCCCTGGCCTCTCCAGTCTACCATGCCTTATTTTCAGTAGTATCCTAAGAAAACCTCACTCACAAGCACATTGGTATACATCTCGACCTCATAAGAATTTTTTTTTTTTTAACAAACTACCATGCCTTATATCTAAAAAGATTCATAAGGTTAATGTGTTCTTTCACATTTGATTTTGGGTTGCCTATTAGGTGATGTTAAGGAATTCTTTCTGAGTCGGAATTCCAACACGGTTCACCCATTTCTTGTGGCAGTTATTTTGAAAAACCTTTCCACCCCTTTCTTTACCCCTTCAACATTGATTCATTGGAGAAAATTGGTAATTATAAAATGTTATTATTATTTTATTTACTTTTTTATTTTGTGATACTGGGGATTGAACCCAGGGGTGCTCTGCCACTGAATCACATCCCCAACCCTTTTTTATTTTTTTTTAATTTTGAGACAGGGTCTTGCTAAATTGAGACAGTGGCCTCAAACTTGCAATCCTCCTGTCTCAGCCTCCCAAATCACTAGGATTACAGGCATGAACCTTGTTTATAGAATGATTTCTCCTTGGACTTGGGGATTGCTTTCTTATGGTATGTTTTAACTTTTTTCTCTAACCTCTGTTTTCTGTAAACTGGTAAGTAGATCTGGAGGCTTGATAAGTATCTTCCTTAATTTAAAAAAAAAAAAAATTACATATCTAGGGAGTGAACACCAGGCCTTGTGCATGCTTGGCAAGTGCTCTACCATTGAGCAACACCCCCAGCCCCTTCCTCGATTTTAACATGAAGTATTTTGAGGGGCAACACATCCTCACAATCCTTTCCTGAACGAAGTCTTAGACAAGAGTGCCTAATACCAATTGCGACTGGCCTCCCCGGGCAGCAGGAGAGCAGTTTAAGATATTCTTGCCTGTTAACTGTTTGAAAAACTTGGATATAGGATTAAGTGATAATATTAGCATAAAAATACTCTAGCTGTCATTGGTGATTGCCCTAGAACTCCCTTTCTTAATTCTAGTCCCCTAAGAATGCTTATAGAGAGGTAGGTGTGGTTAGATCCAGTTCCCCAAGGTTTCTAGATGGAGAGATAATCTGAAGATTTGCTTGACTACAATATGTTAAGTAACAAAGTTACTTAACCAGAACATGATTTAAAATGGTAGTAATAAGCATTGTTAGAACCCAAAAGAAAGAACATCTCCTTGGGGCTGAGTTGACCTGCACAGACTTCTTAGAAGAAAAACTTGGCTTGAGATTTGAATACTGGGTGATATTTTAAAATACGGAGAAACATGAGAGAAGGGCTATTCTGGATGTGAGTTCAAAGATACACAAAACTTAAAATATCAACAAGTGATCCACTCTTGTTGACAGCCCTTGAGACCTATCTTCTGAGACCTTCTCTTTCTTTTGTTCTCTAATTCATTTGGCAAATATTTACTGAGCACCTATTATGTGGCAATCATTCTGTGGCCTGGGGAATGTGGCTCATGAAGCAGCCTGATTTCATGGCAAAACATCAGTGGTGGGGGGAGTCAAAAGACCTTTTAAGTCCAGATTTCAGAATAGAAAAACAAAAAGAGTTCCTTAAGGTTCTTTTTCTATTGGCATTTCTAGCTGGAGAATTTGGCAGGTCTGGCTGAGGTTGTAGCACAATGTCATCTGGGAAGAAAAGATTTCTTAATTCAAATGGAAAAAGAAAATTGAATCATATATACATATATATATATGTATATATGTATATTCTTCTTCTTCTCCTCCTCCTCCTCCTCCTCCTCCTCCTCTCTTTCTTGTGGGAGTACTTTGTCCTTTTAGCTCTAAAACCTAAGCTGGAAACTAATGAAGCAGTATTTGCCACCTCCCTGGGCAAAGATGCAAATGAAAACAAGAATTCTTTAGCTTCCAGACAGATTGCCTTTGTTCAGATTCCAAGCTCCTCTGACGCAGGTGAAGGGGAGGTTGACCTGTGGTTATTCCTCTGGAAGAGGTGTGCTCATTTGCAAGAAAGAGACTGAAAGTTGCTTATGGTGGAGTGGGTAGCTGAGTACAAAAGAAATTGTTAGCATTCTTGACATATTCATACATTTTCAGCAGTAACTCATCTTCCATCATTTGATTCAGGTCTCTTTTCCTTTAACTTCAATTCTATCAGCATCTGTTGGGTGCTTGCTGTGTGTAATTCTGATTATTTCAAGAGGAGGAACTTTTGCTTCCTTCTCCATTCAGCTCTCCCACCCTGAATGTACCCCCAAATAATCACACAAGCTAAGTATATGCATTGTGACTGCTGTGCAAAAACAGCTTCAAGATAATCCTGACTCCTCCCCCAGGACTGCCCTAAGTCCCTCTTTTCCCCTTTCTCCTTTTTCTGTCACATTCAAGTTGGGAGGAACAGAGGGTCAACCAGTTCTGTCTGCTCACAAATGTATTCCACTCCTTCCCCAACCAGAATCCCAGGACAGAGGGTCAGCTCATGATGTCTTGGCTTCTCTTTTATCCCCAACCTCCTGGGTATAAAATGTGATTAATGTTCCACAAGACTTGGATTGAAAAAAGCTAATCCAGTACATTCTGTTTGATCAAAACAGAGCTCAGGAAAGTTAAATGACTTTTCCGTAGCTGCCAGAGTCTGTGGACAAACAGGGACTAAAACCCAGGGCAACTTTGCCTTGTAGGCATGGCCTTCCTATAAAGCCACCTGCCCACATTGTGGCCTCAGCTGCCCTGTGGATCTGGGGCATGCAGGGGCCACTTGTCCTTGGGGAGGGGTGTAGCTGTGTAGTTCAGACCATCAGTGTTTCAGACCAACTTGGTTCTCATGGCTGTTTAGCTATGTGATTCTGAGCAACTTACTTAAACTCTTCTAAGGTCTCTGCCCTCATCTATGAAACAGGGAATTACCTTCTTCCGCAGGTTGTGAGGATTCCCTAAGGTACTACATGTCACATGCTTGTTATAGGTCTGGCATAGAGCAAGTAACACCTAACATTATTTTCTAACTTTTCAGCACTCTTGGATGTGAACCTCTCAAACCATAATGGTTCTTTTTGTTCCATCCGAAGTTAAGTCAAACCTATCTGTGTTACCCAGTATACATGTATTTATTTATTTATTTATTTAGTAGTGCTGAGAATCAAACCCAGTGCCTCACATGTGCGAGGGAAGCACTCTACCACTGAGCTACAAATCTCAGCCCAGTATTTTTTTTGTTTTTTAAAGAATCTGATATGGAATTTTTGCTTGAGGGATGTGGCAGACATATCATCTCCTCTTAGAAATTATTTGAACCTCTGAGTTTCAGAGTGTTTATTTGACTGGCTCTTTGGTTCTTGGGCTTTGAAGAGATCCTCTCCTCCTCCAGACTTACCTCCCTGTTCAGGACCATAATAAACCTAGCTACTGTTTATGGAATCATTACATGTCAGCTCCTTTACCAGCCTCTCTAATCTTCCCCTCTCTGCCTTTTGAAGTGGATGCTGTTATATTCTAATTGTAGATGAGGAAACTGAGGCTCCAAAAGATTGAGTAACTTACTTGATCATTGAAGATATTTTGTTGGTGGACGATGGAAGAGCACACTTGTGTGCCCTACAATTGTCTCCATGGCAGATCACATCCAGGAAGAGCCTAGTGTTTGGGGTTGACAACTGACAGGGACTTGAGTGAACATCCAACTCTCTGATTGATAGGCTAGGGAAACTACTGAGCAAAGAAATTCTGGGACTTGACCAAAATTAGAGTGGGAATGTGGAACCCATTTGAACCCATGGTTTCTGACTCTTATTCAGTGTTTTGTTTTGTGTTTTCAATCACATTGTATGTGCTTGAATCCTCAATTCTTGGCATCACGGGCTGTAGGGTCAGGTCACCCTGATTTGTCAATGGCTTACACATTATTAGTGTTCCATTTCAAAACTGGAACTTCAGGGGTTGAGGTTGTGGCTCAATGGTAGAGTGCTCGCCTCGCACATACATGCAAGGCACTGGGTTTGATCCTCAGCATAACATAAAAATAAATAAATAAAATAAAGGTATTGTGTCCATCTACAATTTAAAAAAATTAAAAAACAGAACAAAACAAACTTGGAACTTCAGGTTCTAGAAGCAAAATACTAGCATTTGAACCCCAGATCTGCTGCTTAAAGCTTTGTGACTTTGGGCAAGTTGTTTAACTCTCAGTGCCTCAGTTTCTTCCACTATGAAAATTCTCATCTTATAGCATTGTCTTCAGGGTTACATAAGATACATTATGTAAAGTCAGAGAATAGTGCCTAGCCACGATCAACATCATTTATTGAGCTCTCATCACTTGCCAGACATATTTTGACACATATTTTGGATACAGCCTTGAACAATAGAGTTGTGATTCTTGCCCTGGTGGAGTTTACAGTTTAGTGGGGGAAACAAGTACTAAAGAAGAAGGAAGCTTCTGACTTACTGAGCAATTCTAGTTCCATTCGTTATTTATAGGGCACTACTTAGAAGTTGCTGCATTTTATCTTTTCCTTAGTTCTGATTTTTATAAATGGGCAATATCAGCGTCAATATTTTCTGTCAGAAATTTGGCTGGGGGATTGCACAGAGCCCTGGGCCTTGAGAAGCCTGTGGTGCCCAGCATCACATGCAAGCAGCCAGCTGTGTGTTACATCTAGAAGAGAACTAACTATGGGCCTGCCCCTGTGATCAAGCAGCCCACCCCACCCCTGCAGGGCAGAAAGGAAGTCATGACTGGAAAGAATTCACAGGGCCGCGAGTAGGTCCACGGAAGGAACATTGAGCTGTCACAATCATAATCGGCCTGTAGGAAGAAGACAGTAAAAACCAAATGTTGTTGGACAGATAACACAGACGCTATGCAGCCAAGTACCTATTTTTAAATGACAGTGGTGTATTTTAGGTCAGCTCCATTCCATTTGTAGTCTTTCTGCAAATTTTCCCTTATCGTTTCTTTTCCCATCATGAATCTTCCTCCCTCTGTTTCTCTTTTTTGCCTTGCCATTTGATATTAAAGGAATCTGTATGCATATGCATTTCCTGAAAAATGAAGTCATTGAGCTTAATTTTCTGATGAGCCCTTATGAAATATTACAATACTGAGCTAACCCAAACTCCAGGCTGCCTAGACCAAACATACTGATTTTTAACCAGGGTGCTTTCATCAGTATGGGACATTATCGTTTTTCTGTGAAGACTTTCCTGGGATAAAACAGAATTAAATCAGGATAATACTTATTTACAGACTTTGGTCTTTGCTGTTTTATGGAATCAGAAGCATAAGCATTTATATGTAAACTACCTTATTTTGCAGTTCAAGAAACTACGCCTTATAGGTCTCTTGCCTTGCCCAAAGCCACACAGCCGATTTAATGGTAGAGCCCTGATTGAAACCTACATCTTCCAATTCTGGTCAGTTTGCTCTTCACTGTGCTCCTTCCCTTATATGCCCAATAGTCAAGTCAGTATTTGAAATCATGGAATTAAATTTAAAAATTATCCCCTTGAAAGCAAGGAAAGTGGACAAGGTCCCCCAGTCCCAGCTTTCCCCCTCTAATTCATTAGGAAAAGGTGGGTTAATAACAATATGGGTTATATGTCAACCGTGTGCCTAAAATGCTGAAGTGTACATTATCTCATTAAAAATAGGTACTTGGCTGCATAGCGTCTGTGTTATCTACTTTTTTAATCTCATCAAGCCTTAAAATTCACATATCCCCTTTTTGCAGAGTAAACTGAGGTTTGACATCACTAAGTAAATCGTTCAAATTCATACAATTAGCAATTGAAAACTTGGTACTTGAATTCAGGTTTCTTGTTCGAGAGTTTTGTTCTCCTTTATTCTACCAGGAAATGAAGCACAGTCTGTTGAATATTCCACAAAGAAAGTTTTGCAGTAGGGTCAGGTTAGGAAGAAGATATCCTATTCTTCAAAAATTAAGATCACAAGGCAATGCATTTATAATAATTTTTCAGTTTACTGGAGCAGTGTGCATTTTTTCCTTAACTTTGTGACTTTCTAACTTAACTTTCCCCATTACAAGTTCCTCTAGGAAGTGAGAATTAATTTAGGGAAACGAAACCTCAATTATTCCTTCTTCCAGCTGGAACAAGTACTTGGCCTCCTCAGGACAGGTAGGGGAGGAAGCTGGCATCCCTCTGCTGAGCTTGTAATCTGGAGAAGCGACTGAATTCAGGAATGATGCCAGGTGGGGTGGGGGCCAGGGAGGGAGGAAAGGGATGTGGTATCTGCAGGAAACGTGATGGCACCTCATTTCACAGAGCCATGAGGCAAGCATTAGGCAAAGAATATGAGCTATTGTTGTGGCATTTTTTTTTTAAATGGGTGGGTTATTTTTTATAAAGTTTTATGAACAGGAAACTGAAGCAAAATGCTGATTCTTTTGGTTTTTGAGCTCTGCCAGCATCGTTTTTGGATTTACTTTTGAATTTTGATGACAGGCACTTCCTTTAACACTTCTGGGAGGAGAGTGTAACAAGACACCCCAAACTGCATTTCATAACAACAGAATTCAAATGAAGAGCTCTGGTTTCATATCTTTTTGATAACACCACCATGGGACAGAATTAGATCCCTCTCCAACCAGGGGACAAAGATAGTTATTTTAGTAACTGAGTGGTCTGCTGAATGTCTTCTCTTTTAAAACATTCTGAAAAATGTGCCTAACATGTGGAAAACCTCTAACATGCCAAAAACCTCTAACATGCATTAAAATGTGTCATGCTGTGGCAAAGAAAATATAGATCCTCCCCTCCTACCCCTCATAAAACCCAGGCTCCTCAGCAATTGTTTCCCGTGGAAAATGATTTCGTCTTTAAGTTCATGGTCCTATCTGTTGTGCATTGTGAATGCACTTAGCCAATATTTGAGGCATCTGGCTGCCAACTTTGGAGATGTTAGAAGCCTGTTTTGTTCCTGCAGGGCATTTATTCATTGCCTACCTTGTAAAAGTTATGTCTTACTGCATTTTCCTGGCACCAGAGCAATCCTTGTACCTACCATTGCATTTGGTGTTTCTGAGCCTGTAGGCAGCACAGGGTTATTAAAGTTCAAGGAAGAAGCCACGTGATGTTGGCTTTACAATTTTAATTCTCTCTTCTCTCCTTGCCTCCCTTCCTCCTACTCACTGACAGATGAGTTTGGTTCACCATGTACTGTCTCTAAGCCAGAATGAGTTCTCCAAGCACTTCTTGTAAGCCTCAGAGGCAGAACATGGTCCCCCTTTAGTGTAGCAGATTGCAGAGAAATTTTCTACTCCTCCCTTTGACGTCCTTGGATAAAAAAGTCAAGTCCTGGGCCAGGTGAGGTGGCACACAACTCAGGAGGCTGAGGCAGGAGAATCACTTGAGCCCAGGAGCTGGAGACCAGCCTGGGCCACATAACACCTATGAAAAAAAATAAAAAGAAAGAAAGAAATTTGAACTGAAACTTCAGATTAGCGTCATGTGTAATCTTGCACAAACACCAGGTGAAATTTCCCCCACAAGGGTCAGCCTCTTGGGGCCCACTTTATGGGAACAAAGTTTCAATATAAATAGCATGGCAAATTGAAAGGAAAAAAAAATATTTATTTTTATTTTTAATTTTTTGGTAAAGTTTAATCTGAAATCCAAAACCTAGAGAAGGAAAAGGAAGAAAGCACCTAATTAGGTTGGGGGCAAAGGAAGGGATGAGCATGTTGCAGGGCATCTTTGAAAATAAAAGATTTGTTATCCCTTGACCACTACTTTCAGTCTCCTGGCAAGTCCCCCTTGTTCAGGAATGAGCATCAATTGCTGGGTGTGTATAGAAGGCTGAGGGACTAAAAACTCTCAGGATATCTGAGAGGGCCCCCCACAGGCTTACACTGCAGGAGTTGTCTCTCAAAGTGGTTTTCATGACGTTTGGATCCTTCAAGATCTAACAGTTAAGAATCTATGTCTGTCTACTTTTCAAAATTTATGATGACTCCCTTAGGACTTCTTGGTCCCATCTCAGAAACTTCAAATATGATATGTTCCTCCTTGTAAAAAGTCTTCTCCAGATTTGCATTCTCCATGAACTGTTCTCTGATTAGCTCCATTTCTTTTCTTTCTTTCTTTTTTTTTTTCTCTCTTTCTCTTTTTTTTTTTTTTTTTTTTTTTTTTGGTACTAGTCATTGAACTCAGGGCCACTTGACCACTGAGCCACATCCCCAGTCCTATTTATATTTTATTTAGAGACAGGGCCCCACTGAGCTGCTTAGCACCTCTCTTTTGCTGAGGCTAGCTTTGAACTCACTATCCTCCTACCTCAACCTCCCAAGCTGCTAGTATTATAGGCGTCAATTAAAAAAAAAATTTTTTTTAGTTACAGATGGTTACAATACTTACATGCTAGGCAAGTGCTCTACCACTGAGCCACAACCCCAGTCCTTCCATTTCAATTTAATTTTAATTCCAACAAATATGAATCCCTTTTCTGATACATGCCAGCACAGTATAAGGAACTGGAACTATGTGATAAGCAAGATAGTTAAGGTAAGGTTCCTTTAGCCTTGTAGCTTGCAGTCAGGCTGAGTGGAGACAGACAAATCAGCTCGTAAGGGTGGGGTGAATATTGGTGAAAGAGAAGTAATGTGGAGACTCAAAGCAAGGGCTGCTCTCACCTGGGGGTCGTGGGCAACCTTGGATGAGAGGAATTACCCAGTCAAAGCCATTGGGTGGTTGTGACGTTATACCAGAATTGAAGAACCAAATGATAACGCAGTGATAAAGGTTGGGAAGCCAACCAGCCACTGGTGCTTCTGTTCAGCCTTCTCTTGCCAATGCTTTTGGTTTTGGCAGAATTGTGGACACGTGAGAGAACTATGTGTACTGAGTTTGGTTTTGGATGGGCGACAGGGAAAAAAAAAAAAAATTGAACAAAGCAGTGCTCCTTTAACTCAGCTCCCACTAAACCAAAGCTTTCAGTTAGCCCACCCCTCTAGCCCTTCTGTAAAACACATCTGCACCCAAGGCTCACAGCACTGGAGCACTTCAGCTGATGTGCTACTGCTCAGAAGCACACAGCAGCCAATTTCTGCTCCCACCAGCTGAGACACACTCACCGGGAGTCCCCAAGCCTGTTTCTGCTGGTTTGACTATTCTGTAATTAAGATCTTCTACCAAACACCCCCATCTCACCCCACCCAGGCCCCAGGACTTTTTTCTGGTAAACATCTCAAGCCAACTGCCCTCCTTTCATTCTCGACAGCTAATTTTTTAAAGACTTAAATGCAGTTGTGCCCCCTGGCCATGAAGATAAGCATGTTTTTAATTGGCACTCTGGATTCCAGATTGTAAATCAAGTCCCAAGCGCCAGAACATGTCTCTGGGTGTGTGGCTTAGTTGGCGATTTACTCAGAGTGTGGACTTGGATATTCATTTTTCACGGTATCCCTAAAGTACTCATGTTTACAGCATGAGGCCTGGCACACCGTGGTTCCTCAGCACATGATGGTTTGGATGAACAAATAAGATAAGGAGCTCCTTAGGCACATTCAAGATTTTGATGCTACAGCCATTGGACTTAATTACCCCTGAGCACCTCTGGCCTAAAGATCTATGGTGACAGCATTTCTGATGAGAAGGGTTAGGGGAACGGGGAAGAATGGATTTGTTATTGGGGTTGCTGATAATTCTGACTCATAACACTATACTTAAACAATGTTCTTTGAGGGTGTTAATCAAACAAACTTCAAGGTTAGATGATAAGAATATTGTTGTGTGTCATTGTTATCCATGTTTCCCTTCAAAGTACCCCCAATTGGTTTTTTTAAAATTTAATTAGTTATAAATGATAGTAGAATGCACTTTGATACATCATATATAATGGTGTATAATTTCTCATTCTTGTTGTACATGATGTAGAATCCTACCGGTAATATAGTTAGTTATGTATGTAGATGGGGTAATAATGTCTGATTCATTCCACTGTCCTTCTTACTCCCATACCCCCCCCTCCATTCACTCCCCTCTACCTAATCTAAAGGAACTCCATTCTTTGCTAGCATCCCCCACCCTTATTGTGAATTAGCATCCACATGTCAGAGAAAACATTTGGCCTTTGGGTTTTTTGAGATTGGCTCATTTCGCTTAGCATGATATTCTCCAGCTCCATTCATTTACCAACATATGCCATAATTTCATTCCTTTTTAAGGCTGAGTAACACACACACACACACACACACACACACACACACACACACACATATACACATATACCTATGCAAACATACATACACACCACAGTTTATTTGTCCATTCATCTATTGAAAGGCACCTAGGTTGGTTCCACAGTTTACTTATTGTGTGTTGAGCTGCTATAAACATGTGAGATGACCGCATCACTATCATATGCTGATTTTAAGTCCTTTGGGTAAGTCTTTTGAGGAGTGGGATAGCTGAGTCAAATGGTGATTCCATTCCAAGTTTTCTAAGGAATCCCCATACTGCTTTCCAGAATGGTTGCATCAATTTGCAGTCCCACCAGCAGTGTATGAGTATATCTTTTTTCTCACATCCTTGCCACATTCATTGTTACTTGTATTCTTGATAATTGCCATTCTGACTGGAGTGAGATGGAATCTCAGTGCAGTTTTAATTTGCATTTCTCTAATTGCTATATATGTTGAACAATTTTTATATGTTTTTTGACCATTTGTATTTCTTCTTCTGTGAAGTATCTGTTCAGTCCCTTTGCTCATTTATTGATTGGGTTATTTGTTTTTTTGGTGTTAAATTTTTTAAGCTCTTTGTATATCCTGGAGATTAACACTCTATCTGACGTGCAAGTGATAAAAGATTTTCTCCCATTCTGTAGGAACTCTGCTCTATTCTTGATTGTTTTCTCTGCTGTGAAAAAGCAAAACGTTCTCTGGAATTGTGATGTGTCTTATAAGCAATCATGTAATGTAATTTATTGGGTAATATTTTTTCTTTCTTTAAAATACGTAAAATAGCCAGGCATAGTAGCACACTCCTGTAATGCCAGCAATTTGGGGGGGGCCAAGGCAGAGGGAGCACAAGTTCAAAGCCAGGTTCAACAACTTAGTGAGACCCTATCTCAGGAAATAAAAAGGGCTGGGGATGTGGATCGGTGGTTAAGTGCCTCTGGGAACGATCCCCAGTACAAAAAAAGGAAAGTACATAAAATAATAGCACATATTACAGTCTGTGACCTCCTAGGTTCAATGAAATATGGTCCTTTGATTACTAAGTTTGTGGTAGATAGAAGAGAAAACCCTCCATTATCCAAAGCTAGCCTTCAACATTTTAGGTTCTAATTTTTCCATGGAGTGGCTAGTACACAAAGCCCACATAAATGCATGCATTAGCTATAGTCTGAAAAGAATTTTTAAAAAATCTTAGAATATAGCAAATTTGTTGAATTTTTGGCCCAAAGTAGGAAATACTCGCAAACAAATGGAGACTCCATAAGGTTAAAACCTCACTAGTTCTATACAGAAACTGTCCTAAGGGCTGGCTTATTTCTTATTTCTTTTTTTCTCTTTCTACATCTTTTTATTGGTGCATTACAGTTGAACATAATGATGAGATTTGTTATATATTCGTATACGTACACAATATAGCAATATAATTTGGCCAACATCAGTCCTCCCCATCTCTCACCCCATGGTCCCTTTCCTCTACTCATCTCCCTTATATTCATGAGATCCCATCCCCTGACCTTTCTTTTCCTTTTCATCTCTAGTTTCTACATATGAGAGAAAACATTTGAACTTTGATCTTCTGATTTTGGCTTATTTCAGTTAATTTGGTGGTCTCTAGTTTCATCCATTTTCCTGCAAATGACATAATTTCATTTTTCCTTATGGCTGAGTAAAACTCCATCGTGTGTATATACCACATTTTCTTTATCCATTCATCCATTGATGAACACCTAGGCTGGTTCCATAGTTTGGCTATTATGGATTGTGCTGCTATAAACATGGGTATGCATGTATCACTATAGCATGATGACTAATTCTTTAGAATAAATACTGAGGAGTGGTATAGCTGGTTCATATGATGGCTCCATTCCTAGTCTTTTGAGGAAGCTCCGTACTGATTTCCATAGTGGTTGTACTAATTTACAATCCCACCAACAGTGTAAAAGAGTTCCTTTTTCTCCACATCCTCTTCAACATTATTATTATTTGTATTCTTTTAAAAAAAAATTTTAGATGTTGATAGACCTTTATTTTATTCATTTATTTATATGTGATACTGAGAATTGAACCCAGTGCCTCATACATGCCGGCAAGTGCTCTACCACTAAGCCACAACCCCAGCCCCTGTTATTTGTATTCTTGATGACTGCCATTCTGACTGGTGCGAGATGAAATCTCAGTGTAGTTTTGATTTGCATTTCCCTAATTGCTATTGATGTTGAACATTTTTTCATGTATTTGTTGGTCATTTGTATTTCTTCTTCTGAGAGGTGACTGTTAAATCATTTGTCCATTTATTAGTAGTTGGCTTATTTGATTTTTTTAGTGTTTTTTTTTTTTAGTTCTTTATATATTCTAGATATCAATCCTCTGTCAGAGGAGTAGCTAACAGATTTTCTCCCATTCTGTGTGTTCTCTTCACATTCCTAATTGTTTTCTTTGCTGTGCAGAAGATTTTTTAATTTGATGCCATCCCATTTATTAACTCTTAGCATTATTTCCTGAACTTTAGGGATCCTGACTGGCTTATTTCTGTGAGTAAATTAAGCCTACTGGTAGTCATCCATTCAAAGTGGAAAAGATCAGGATTTTTATCGTAAAACCTCGAATGAAGTAGGTTTTTGATCATACCTGTTATACAGACAGGAATACTTTTTATCAAGAAGACAAACTCTTTAGGGTTCTTACTTAATCACTGGGTTTGCATTTCTGCCCCCAAAACAGTAAAATATGGTAGCAGAAGTTGTCTTAGGAAAAACCAAAATTTGAAAACTTTCTTCCCCCTCTTCTGGGTTCCCTTATTATATCTCCTTGAAACTAAGTTTCACGGGTATTTTGAAGTGTGCTTTTGTATTTGAAGCAGTTTAAGAAAAATTTCTGTTTCTTCACCCTCTTGTTCCTACATTCCTTTTTATTCTCTTGTCCTTTTTGGGTTTTATGGGATCTGTTTTTTGGTTAAAGGTCAGGCTTGGGCATGAGAGAAGATTTTGAGGTGTGACCGTGGTCTGGGGCTTCTTGGCGCTCCAGCATTTCTTTGCTCCATTTAAGCCTCAGCTGTCATCTGACACTAATCAACGAACAAGGTCTAAAGTAAAAAGATTCTTGCAGTCAAAACCAACAGATTCTCTTGGCTCCAGTGCCATTTTTCTCTTCCACTCTCTCTAATGCAGAGTTTCTCAAGTGGCACTGTTGGAATTTTGGACCTGTTCATTTTTGTGTATGTGGTGGGAGACTGTCGTTTGTGTTGTAAATGTTTACCTGGATCCATGGCCTGTACCCAGTAGATGCCAATGGTACCCTGGTGTCTGCCAGTGACAGTAAAAAATGTATCCAGATAGTAATAGAAGCTAGAGACAAACCTTAGTAGTAGAGTGTCTGCCTAGCATGCATGAGGCCCTGGATTTGATCCCCAGTACTGCCAAAAAAAAAAAAAAAAAAAAAAAAATGTATCCAGATATTGCCAAATGTACCTGGGGAACAAAGTCATCCCCGGTTGAGAATCAGTGCTGTATGAACCAGAGGGTAGGAAATGTACCTATCTGTGGTATATCAAGACAAGTTAATTTATTTTTTTTTAGTTGTAGATGGATACCTTTATTTATTTTCACATGATGCTGAGGATTGAACCCAGTGCCTCACCTGTGCTAGGCAATTGCTCTACCACTGAGCTACACCCCCAGCCGAGGCAAGCTAATTTGTATAGCTTTTTTTTTTTTTTTAATTTTCTTTGTTGTCAATGAATCTTTTATTTTATTTACTTATATGTGGTGCTGAGAATTGAACCCAGGGCCTTGCACATGCCAGGCAAGTGCTCTACCACTGAGCCACAACCCCAGCCCTATAGCTAATTTTTTATTATAACTTTTTATTTTGGCATTGCAACTAATAATCCTCAGGATTAGGTCAATCTGGAGGAAGAGAAAGATTTTATCCCATAACTGGTTTTTTTAGACTTGTTTCAGAAAATGAGATTTTTTTTAAATGGAAGAATTAAGTTTTCCACTTTAGAGTATCCAAGAATATATTTTCATAACTCCAACTTTGAGCCAGTGGTCACGTTCCTATGAAGGGGAAGTGTTATAATAGTGTGTGATTTTCAACATGATCAGTGCACCATTTGTGCCATTTTTACTTAACTGTAAGTCATAGTCCTGATCTCTCTGAATTCCCTGCCAAAACGTCTTCAAGTTTTTCTCCCCTCCCCATCAAGACTGAAGTTGCAAAGGGGAGAGGGAGCTTGATCATTAACTAGGAATGTTGCCCAAATGGAAGGGGAGGGGAGAGGTGTTGGAACACATGTGTGCCCAACATGTACCTACATGCCTACACCAAATTAGCAGGAAGAAGAGATGCCAGGGAAGCAGATGAAGGTATATACATGTTTGAAGGCTGGGCTTTGGGGATCAGCTACTGTCACTTGAACTTTTTCAAAGGCATACCTGACTGCAGAGGTTACAGCTGAAAGGCCATGTTTTAAAATGGACCCTATTTCTTGAGCAGGTGTGTATTAAATAGCTGCCTGGCATGGGGATTCAGGAATGAGTGAGAAGAGGAGGGGAGAAGGGTAGCTAACTAAGCATCTGACTGGTAGTAAGTACTTGGATTATATTTGATGAATGAATGATCGAACCAACTTTAAGAAATAAAGGAACCCCCTTACCCTGATCTTAATTAAATATGATACTGATATGATATCACTAATAAATATGATACTGATAGGACACAGCACCATCCTGCTGACTGAGATTATCACAGCCACTTTAACTTCTGAAGTTTTAACCTCATTTTGGGCCTGTTCTGTTCACAGTCACAGTGTAGGCTTTGAGGAATCAGTAGATGGTCTCCTCTCCATGCCTGCTCATCTGCTAGTCAAAAAGGAGCTAATCACAAGCGGTGGGCTTCTGTGTAGAGGCCCACCACTCCACCAGCAGCACAAATGACCCCTGCCTGGCACAGGCAAGACCGCAGCCCTGTGCTTGGCACCACTCCTGTAAGTGCAGAACAACCTTCTTTATTCTAGTCTCCAGGCTTCTGGCTCCTGAGGAACACTGCCTGGCTGTGAAGCGTTTTATGGGATTTTAACTGGTTGTGCCGAAGGCAGGTTCTGAAAGGCACTTTGTGCTATTACTTTCAGTGAAGCTGCCTGTTAGAGCAGTGTTGTTCCTAAGCCCATAAACACATACAGACATAAGCAGGATAGGGAGCCCTGAGCTCCTGGGGCTGCTTGGCTGGGCAGCATTGTGGGGCTGGGCCAGATTCCCTCAACTGTGACACTAACCTTGGGCATGTGCCTGAGATTCCTTCTATAAGGTAGTCTGTTTTCTGACAGTCTTTGGTTATGCACATCCCTGGTTAGAGTCCAAGGCAGATTGCCCAAACCCCAAATCAGCTAATAGTAGAGTAGCACGTCCCACAGGGTAGTGGTCTGGGCACAAGGCAAAAATTGCATGGGGTCAAAAATACCCTTAAAAATTCTTTAAATGTCCCAAGGATCACATACATAGCTTGTATGGACCCCAAATGGCCTGTTTGGGTTTATGGGTTCTATTGTACCAAAAATATATGTCCTTAAACACCAGAGTCCTGGTTAGTGTGGTGAGATACTTAGGCTCTGAGAAGTGCAGAAGAATCAGACCACCCAAGGGGACTCCAGGTCCCCTTCTTTCCTTTCACATTCATTTTGGAGTTTATACATTTTTTGTAGCACTATTTAAATTGTTATGGGTCATTAGCAATCTCTCTGCCTAGACGCACAGTGGAAAAGATGTAAGTTTGTTGTACATATATTGTGTCACTGTGTATATTCGCTGGTTTTTATTGGTTCAGTCTTTTTTTTTTTTAAACTGGTGATGGAACCCAGGGCTTCACATATGTGAGGCAAGTTTATTGCCATTGCACTACATCCCAGCCCTCTACTATATTTTTTATTTGGTTTGGTTTTTTGTGCTGCTGGGGATTGATTATCTTTTAAGGAGGAAAAAAAATTTATTTGGTAGATTTCTTTCTTTTTTTTTTTTTAGTTGGCAGTTTTCTTATCAACCAGTATGTTTATTCTTTGCTTGGCAATGATTGTTTTAAAACGCAATGTTAAAGCCCCTTCTCTCCACCATTTCTTAGGTTAATCTATGATTATTCTGGACTTATGGCATGTCACATTCCCTGTTCAGTCCTGAGGATCACCACAGTGAGCAGCCCAGTTTCAGAGCTGTGAGAATTTGCCAGGATAACTCTTCTTCACTAAGTGCTTTAAGCACATTTGCCAGCTGGAGAACAAGGCCCAGCAAGCTCTACCAGGAATCAGTTGTTGAAGGCCAGAGTCTTCTAGTTGAGCTGAAAGGTCTGTGAGGCCAAGAAGAGCAGGGAAAGGAAGAGAATAAGGAGTGGCTCTGGGTACTTTGGCTCAGATTATGGGCAGCCAGGCAAACCCTGAGTGAGGACTGTCACTGCCTCCCAGCCTGGCTTTGGTTGCACAGTTTATCAGGGACTCCTTTGGTTGGGTGTCTTTCTGTTCTGTTCCCCTTCTCCTCCATGATGCTCAATGCTTGGCCAAGCCTGTGGGATGGGGTGGAGGGTGCCTTGTGTGAGCTTACCCTCAGCACAACTCAGGCTAAAAGGATTAGGCTATGTTCTGGAATATCAGTAGGAAAAACCAGTGGTACTGAGGTGCTCATTCTTACTGCATACATCTTTAGTCACTTCCATTACTTCATCTTGTGCATTCAAGGCGGGGTGGGGGGCAACCTCAGATACTCTCTTCAGTCTCGATGGACACCCATTCATTCAAGAGCCCCCTTTACATGTGTAGAAATAGTAGACTGCTGATTGGTCCAGATTCTTCCTGCTTTCAAAGGTAGTTTGTCTACAGAAGCAGGGCAAGACAGTGGTGGATTTAGTACCTGGGCATGGATTTGATACCTGGAATCAAAGGGCTATGTATTGTGAGGTTTCCTGCCTGACACTGCTGGGCTTAGACGTCAGTTAGACTCAGAGAACATGAAATAGAGATGGATGTCTCCATTCTTAGTACCTATCCCACATCCCATAAGTAAAAACAAGAGACATTGTCTCCCCAGACCAACACCTGATGTGCCATGACTTTCATGTGAGGGCAGAAAAGAGTCAACAGTATAGCCTACAAAATAACTTTGGAGATAATAATTTTTAATTTCCCAATTGATACATGAGCATATTTTTCTTGTAAGCTTTTTTTTTTTTTTTTTTTTTTTTTTTTTTTTTCCAGGTACTGGGGATTGAACCCAGGGTTGCTTAACCATTGAGTTACATGCTACATTCCCAACCCTTTTTATTTTTTATTTTGAGACAGGGTCTCCCTAAGCTGCTTAGGGCCTTGGTAAATTGCTGAGGCTGACTTTGATTCTCCTGTCCCGCCTCCCAAGCTGCTAGGATTACAGGTGTGTGCCATCACACCCGGCCTATAAACATTAAAATAAATAAATAAATAAATAAAAAATAAAAAAAACCTAACTGTAAGTTTAAGTCCCCTTTGTTCACTAGCTTTAATTTCTTCATTCCAGGCTCCCTTCATCCACAGGGATTGGATAAAGGTTTGTTGTGGATTCTTCCAAACAGTATTCAATACTATTTACCTATAAATATGTCTCTATGAAAATTATCTGGTATTCTTTTGTAGATGTATTTTTAACACAAATAGTGATTATCTTTAAATAGCCCAATACACTGGAGATCTTACCATGCCACACCCATAGTTCCATCTCCTTTTTTGACTGCTGCTGTGAGGTATTCCATAATAAAGTTTATTTAAGCACTCCATATTTATATATTACCATTTTCCCCAGTTGGTTTCATACTGACCCAGACAGGGCCACAGTAAAGGACCTCATAATTGCTCCAGGGGGCATTTACAG
Organism: Sciurus vulgaris; assembly: GCF_902686455.1. Lineage (NCBI taxonomy): Eukaryota > Metazoa > Chordata > Mammalia > Rodentia > Sciuridae > Sciurus > Sciurus vulgaris. Next base: position 48,953,913 of record NC_136477.1, read on the forward strand.
TGTTATGGTTTCTCCAGAAAGGGTCCAAAAAGGCATGGCAGGGCAGGGTCATTGCTGCATAGCTTTGGACTGGAAACAAACTTTTGTCAGATTGCTCTTCTGAATGGTAGGCAGTCTCTTACCCTTCTAAAGGTCATGTTTTAGAGTGGATCCAGGGGAAAGGGCTTCAAGGGACGCTCCAAAGGACACTGCAGGGGTGGTGAAATGTTTTGTACCTTGATTGTGGAGGTGGCTCCAAGTGTATTTACGTATGTCAGAACTCAGCAAATTGCACACTTTAAACGGGTGCATTTTACAGTTTGTACTGTTTTTATTCCAGTGATATTAAAAATAATAATAATAATAAATGCCAGGGGCGATGACACAAACCTGTAATCCCAAGCTAGTCAGGAGCCTGAAGCAGGAGGCTAGCAAGTTCGAGGTCAACCTGGGCAACTTAGACCCTGTTTCAAAAGAAAGACCTGGGGTTGTAGCTTAGTGGTAGATCGCCCCTGGGTTCAATTCCCAATACTGTAGAGGGAGGGAGGGAGGGTGCAGGGAGACCACTTCTTTTTAATGTGGGCTTTTAAAACGCTGCTTTGGGGACTTTGAAAACTCCCAAAGGCCCCTTCCTTCCACTCTGCCTCCTTTTTACCCGCCCCCTCCTCCACGCCGAGAGTGCCGGGGAGCGCGAGTGGAGCTGTCACTGGGCCCGGCGATCGGCAGTAGCGCTGCCCTGCGGGGCCGGAGGGAGGTCCCTGCCAGCCCCGGGACTGCCCCTAGAGTCCCGCCCGCCCTAGGGGTGTGCGTAGGGCGGCACCCGTGCGGGACACATGAGGCGGGCGGAGCCGGCGCCTCCCCCGCCCGCGCTGGGCGTGCCCGCCGCGGCTCCGCCCCGCTCTCAGCTGGAGCGCCGGAGCAGTCCCGCCAGGCTAGAAGCCGGCTGTCGGTCTCCGCGACGCCGCCGCCACCCAGCACCGTGGAGCTGGGGCCCCCTTTCGCCTGGGAGTTTTGTGGTCGCCTGGGGTCAGCGGTGACATCCCAAAGGGCAGGCCCGGCAGCCGCCATGGTGGCCAAGGATTACCCCTTCTACCTCACTGTCAAGAGAGCCAACTGCAGCCTGGAGGTGCCCCCGGCAAGCAGTCTGGGCAAGGACGCCGAGGTAGGACGCACGCCCTACCTGGATCGCTGGGGGTTCATCTGCCTGCCTTTCCCCCTCCTCCTCTCTCACTCTCTTGGCGCCCTCGCTCTGCCCGCCTCTCTTCCCATCTCACACTGTCGCTCGCTTTCTCTCCATCTCTCACATGCTCTGTCCGTGTCTCCCTTTGGCCATCTCTTACACTGTTTCCCTTTTCATCCCTCCTTTGTGAGTCAAGCATGAGCTGCCTCCTGTCCCTGTCCCTCTCCCTGCCTTCTTGCTCTGGAATCCCTTGCCAGAGCATTTCCTGCAAGGCTCTGGGGACGATGATATTCTGTGTAGACCTGGCCAAGGGACTTTCTCCTACTACATCAGCAGGCCCAGATGTCAGGGGAAGAGCTATCTATTAAGCCGGAGTTTCCTCTTGACAGGAGAGCAGAGGAAGGTTCTTAGGATCTTCCCACTTCTCACCTGTCAGACTTGTCCTTGCAGCTGTTTGGCAGCAAAGATAGAGCACAGAGCTTTTACTTGTCACCTTTGGCCCGTAGGGGGTCATTCATCTAGGGATCTGGAGCTGAATGAGTACTTTGAGTGTCTCCTCACATGGATCTTAAAAATGAATTAAACTCCTTCTGTTGATAAAAAGCTGCCATGGAGCATTGGAAACATTTCCCTTTCTGGGAATTTTCCTGTACCTTGGGGATAATGAGAGGGAATCCTTCATCTTGTGTTTATAGTGGTCCTCTTCTTCCCATGTGTTATTTCTCTGACAAATAGCTCACTGGCCTTAAAAGTTGGGCTCAGTTGGGGGGAGAAAACAGTTCTAACATTTTGAAAGGGTCTTAGGGAGAACAGTTGTTTTCACTAGACCACAGCAAAGCTATTATGGTCTCCAAGCTATGGTGGAGCCCACAGGACCCAGCACACCCTCAGTGGTTCCTATTTCTGCTTTCCCCCACGTCACTCTGAGAATATAACCACTGCAAGGGGCAGGTAGAGGAGTCTGGAGGCAGGTATGCAATGACCTGGTCACAGTCTTCTTGGGGTTCCACATCCACCCACTGGAGCTGCTCAGTGTGTTCACTTTTCTTAATGAATTATATGTATTTGGGAGAGTGGCATCAAAGATTCATTCTATCAGGAGCTGCTCCAGTCTGGCAGGGCTCCCAATAGTCTCTGGTTGCATTCAACTTTCAGTAGGCTGAGAGCAAACTTCTCTTTCCTGCTCCTACTCCACACTCCATACTCCAGCTCAGTTGAATATTTCCACAAAGAGATTTTGTTCCCAGCAGCTGTGAAAGTGTGGTGGCCCTAGTGACATTTGGATTCTTATTTAAGTTTTGTCAAGTGGCACCTGCATTGAGTTCATGTTGTATAGGCTTGAAATGGATATAGTGTGTTTTTTTCAATGGAAACTTTATAATTTAATGAATGGAGGAACAGTGCAGCTTATTTCTTTAATCTTTTTTTATTCTTATGCATAGAATATAGATATGTCTGTAATTCACAAATATGCTGAAAGAAATGTATCATTAGGTGTCAAATATTAATTTTCTTTATTGGTAACTGGATCCAGATGATACAATATGACTTATTTTCCTTTTCTGAGGATGTCAAGTGTGAGAGTATGGATAGGTAATGATTTTTTCCTTTTGCACCTTGAGGGCAGTAGTGCCTCTTAACTTCATTGATCTGACACATCACTGATAATGGAGATAAGCAAAATTGGAGAAAGAAACCTAAGTCAGTTTAAGGGAAAGTTTTCCGGTTTCATTGGTAGCCCAAAAGGCAACCAACCTTTGCAGGGTTAGCTTCTCCATAAGCAGTTAAATAGAATCTATTTTCTACCAGTAGGTGTCATCAGTATTTTTAGATGTTTAAAAAACAGAATTCACTTATCTGCCTTTTGAAAAACATGGTTATATAATTGTTTATAAAGTAGACATTGACTCTTAATGCCTCTGAAAGGTTTTATTGTTTGTTTTGTTTTTAACATTGATCACTTTCTTTGTAGAAAGAATGTGGCTATCATAAAAAGAAAAATGGGCCTTTCCAAAGGTCTTTTTCAGAATAGTAGGACTTGTTGACCTTCAAAGGCACTTGTAAGCAGAGCACCTGTGTTCTGTAGATTCAAGTGGCATTCTGAGTTTTCTATAGGGAGGACAGTGTGTGGCCCTGCCAAGTGGCTTTCTAGCACTGGATTCTGTTTGCAGCAAGTGTGCTGGAGAAGGTCACTTACGAAAAACCTTGTGGGGAGTAAGCCTTGATGTGCATTTGATACCATACACTTAAGTAAAAAATGGTACAAAATCAAGTTCTTTTGAAAGCAAATAATAAAAGTTCTACTTGAGATTTAATTAAAATGCTTTGTAATTTTTAAAAAATGTCAATGGTAGTTTCTAGTGAAAGCAAAATGTGATAATGTTTATATTTTATTTTTCTTTAAAGGATCTATTTTAAACTTTTGAAAATATTGTGTTTACATGGATTGTGATATTGCTTGTCTGACATTTCATGACCATTAAAATAATGCTGTTTCTTAATCAGATATTTCCTATAACATGGATGTATGAGTTGAGTTGCAAATGTTCAATTTTAATACCCATAACCAGCTAGATTCTTCCGGCTATAATCATTAACCATGAAATATAAGGAGCTTAGGACATAGCTCTGGACTTTCACAGAGAAGCACAGTATGATGTTGGTTTCTTCTGATCTTGATACTGCCTTGCTTGATTTATCTGTTTTCATATTTATCGGTGCCATGAGGGGCTGTTCTCATGCCAGGAGGGGCTGTTCATTCTAGGCAGGTTGGGTGCTTTGAACACCTGATCAATTCACTAACTCTGTAAGTTAAAAATCCCTACTTCCTCACAGTAGGTTTGCTTTTAAATGAAGAAAGCGTAGGTGAGTGAACACTTTGGCTTTGAAATCTAGAATTTTAAGTCTTAAAACCTTTTTGGGGGGAAAGGGGGAACCAGGGTTTCACACATGCTAGGCAAGCACTTTTTCACTGAGCTACACTCTCAGCCCTTTTTATTTTTGAGATCAGTCTTACTGAATTGCCCAGGCTGGCCTTGAGCTTGAGTTCCTCCTGCCTGAATCTTTTTAGTCACTGAGATTACAGGTATGTGCCACTGCACCTGAATCCGTCTCATTTTTATTTTTATTTTTTTGATTCCAGGGGTTGAACCCAGGAGTGCTTAGCCACTGAGCTGTATCCCCAGCCCTTTTTTATTTTATTTAGAAACAGGGTCTTGCTGATTTGCTCAGGGCCTCACTAAATTGCTGAGGCTGACTCTGAACTCAAGATTCTCCTGCCTCAGCCTCCTGAGACACTGGGATTACAGGCATGCGCCATTGTGCCCGGCCTCCATTTCATTTTTAATAAAAAATACAAAGATGCACTTTCTGTTATTTCTAAGACTATTTCTGATAATTTGGTGGACAACGTAACTTTTGGCGTTAAGATTTACCATCTTAGACGTTGGTCAGGATTAGACCTGACTTGGTTGGTGGTATTTGTATTGCCTTTGTCTTTCAGTGATTGTAAAAGGTTGTAACACGTAGACCCTATGTCTGTCTTATGAATAATTGAGTATTGCCTTATGTCTCAAAGGTATAGACTCTGACTTTGCTTCAGCCAGTGGGTTTGCATGGCCCTGGGAATAATCATATGCCTCTAGAAATAACAAAGTTCTACCCCTTTTCAAAGTCTATCATGTTTAGTGTCTCACTTGAGACCCCAGCCATGTTCTAAAGTTAACATAAAGCATGGATTATTCTCTCCTCTTTTTGAATAAGGACACTGATGGAAGGTAACTTGCAGAAATACACAAAGAAAATCAGCATTTTGAGCCAAGATCTAGTACCAGGTTTCCTGACAGATTTAGTTCAGCATTCAGTATCCAGAATCACTGTGGCATCTAAGGGTATTTATTTCTGTGGAGGGAAAAGAGGGAGATACAATGCTTAACAGACATATAAAATGCTTTAAAATATTACCTTTTAGATGCATTATCTTGAATACCTGAGAAGGTATTTTTTTTAAGCCTCAGCTAAAAAAACAAGGTGAACCCTGCTATGATTTATTCCTCATCAGTCAACATGTATATTTGTAATTTTTGCACACCTAAGGCTCTGTTCCTTGAATGGTAACTGGAGAGCTAAAGGGTTACTGGTTTCCAGTGATATATACTTTTCTTGGAATCTGTAGTATACTGTCAGTATAACTGCATGGAAATGGTCACAGGGAGTTACTGCAGTCAGAATCCTAGGATGACTACATAAATAATCCCCATGAATCATGTGATTACAGAGATCTTGCTGGGTAGAGAGCCATGCAGAGTTAGGAAAAGGCTATCATCGATAGGATCTGGTTATGGTCATTGGGTCATAACTCTGAAAGCTCGTTCACATGGAAAAGTATCTTGGGGATTGTGGACATCTGGGATGCACATGAAGCAGGAACAGGTTTACTAAGGGAAAACGCATTGACTTTACACAAGTTGACTTTAAGTCAACTCTGGAATGAGATTGCCTAGGTCCCAAAGCCATCTCTATTACCTGCCAGCAATATGACGTTGAGCAAGCCACCATGCCTCTCAAAGCCCCAGTAGTAAAATGGAAATAGTAATAGTTCTACCTCCCAGGGCAACAGTGAGGTTCAAATGAGAGAATTCTTGTGCACTGCTTAGCATCCTGCCTGACACATAGTAAGTGCTCAATAAAATCACCAAGACTTCTGCATCTTCAAAATGATCCCTAAAGTGGTTTTAAGAAACATCATGATCACCATCCTGATTTCCTGAATGCTCTTTTAGATAGCAGTGCATTTAGATATAGCAGTACATCCTTCACTTTATCATCACAACAATCATAGGATGCTAGTATTATCATGCCCTTTTGTAGAAAAAGAAATTGAGGCTCTGAGCAGGGGAGTGATTTGCCAGGGTGACTGAGCTACTGGGTGGAGAAGCCAAGATTTACAAAACAGTCTGACCATGAAGTCTGTACTTTCCCAACCACATCACATCCCCTGTAAATGACTAAATCACAGGTCTCACCACATAACACATGCTGATGAACCTGCCTGCTCAAGCAAATTGCCTGACAGTGGAAGGGCCATGTTTTTTCTGAGTTATGGGTCGGAGATCCCATCCCACCAGTAGTCAATGCTTCATTGAATAGCTGTGACCCATGGTAGTGGGGGTTGCAAGCCCCTGAGGGTTTTGGTAATTTCTGTTTTGTGTTTCTTAAGACCAAGGAGCTGGGTTTTGGCAGAATTCTGCATGCTCAGCTCTGTAGAGGTAACACTGTTAGTTCTTCTGTTAGTCATTTTGCTTATCTACATTAACCACTAGCCTTCCAAGTAAACCAATAACTGGAAGGCCCAACTACCATCTGGGTATTTGCAAATTGTGTCATTTCTTTTTAAGTCACCCTGTGATTGCCTATAAAATCCTGGACCAGTGCCACTGTTTTCATAACTGCTGAATGAAAATACATTATTGATCATATCCTAATTTTGTAAAGCCTTATATAAATGTAATTGTTGGTGTGTGTGTGTGTGTGTGTAAGGGCTGCTGCATTTGTGATGTACGTGTGCAGTTGCCTCACCTAATTTGTCATCGTTGGTAATGGGTAGAGGTCACACACAAAATGAGGAAATTGCTGCAATTGTGTTGCCATTTATTCTTGTTGTGTTGGCTCATGGGTTGTCAGGAGCAAGGGCCCACCTTCCTTATTATTTTAAGTTAATAAATTGATATCGGTTACTGACTTAGAGTCTGTCACAAGTTAATCAGAAAAGGCTTGTGAACCTTCCACTGGGAAAGGAGTGGCTCTTTTTAAGTTTAGCAATACTTGTGCCTGGACCTTCTGTGTTTGGGTCATTATGTCCTTTTGCGAGAAGGCAACCCTGATTATTGGTATACTTCAATTAATTGGAGCTGAACCAGAAACCCTAACGGTAAATTCATGGGGCTTTTTTTTTTTTTTTTTTTTTCTTCCTTTCTGGCTCCTAAGATGAGAAGGAAAGGAGTAGCAAAACAGCCTCCCGCCTCCCTCTAGGGATTTATGAAACAAACAAAAGCAGCCTCCAGGAAATGACCCAGGGTCATTGCATCAGAGTACCTCAGAATGTGCAAGATCTGTTGCAAATCTGCAGCCCAGTTCTTATCCCATTGCTGGATCCTTTCAATCTCTGATTAAACACCTCCAGGGACAGAGAGCTCATAACCTTCCAAGGCCATGTGCTCTGTCTTTGTTCGGTATGGATCTTGAGAAAATCCTTCTTTAATTGTAACACTGGTATCTGGAGCTCACCTTATTTAGTAGTTCTCTCTCGTGTATCATTGCCTTCAATATTTGAGAACTGTGGGCTGGGGATGTAGCTTAGTTGGTAGAGTGTTTGCCTTGCATGCACAAGGCCCTGGGTTCAATCCCCAGCACCTCAAAAAAAAAAAAAAAAAAAAAAGAAGAAAATATTTGAAAACTGCTGTCTCTCCCTGCATCTCTCCCACTGCACAGTTCCCCCACTCCATCCACCCCAGGTGCTTTCCTTCTCCTGGTTAAGTGTTCCTGGTACCTCCCACTTTTGCAAATGTAGCATACTGTTCTCTCATCTTTGCTTATTTCTCCTGGGCATCCTCAGTATGCCAGTAAATCATGAGTATTGATCAACCCAGAGATACTTTGTAATGCCATATCAACAAACAAGATTTCTTTTTTTTAATGTGCTTCCTTAGACAAGAGTGTGTGTGTGAGATATTATATGTTATATTATATATAATGTAAAGAATTATATATAATATTTAATAAAAGTATGTATATTCTGAAAAATACTTTTGAAATAAAGATGACAGATTTAAGATAACCATCTTTGTCATATAAGTCATTTATATAGGTGTAGAAGAATACCCCAGGATGTCCCCTGTCAAATGGGCAGAAGACAGTTCACATTCAAGGAACTGTGAAAGTAAAGGTTATTTAAAATGTTCACTTTAATAGAATTATAGAAGTGAAAAAGGCAAAAAAAATCAATCAGTGCTAATTCTTACTTAATTGATGTTGCACCTGTTTTATGAACATGATAAAATCCAATGCTGTGGATGTTGCAAAATAATGCACTTCTTTGTGCATATTAAAAGTCAAAAAGGCTTCAAATCTTTGGACCCATTGTTCCAGCTTTTGTTATGAAAACTGTGTCCAAACTTGTTCTTAAGGACATTACTTGCATAATTTCATGCTTTATATCTGTGCATTTTATAGGTTTCAGATCACTTTTATATTCTTTGATTCTAATTATTCTCATTTCAAAGATGAGGGTTCCAAGGGTTAGAGAGTCTCTGTGATTTCCCCAGGATCGCATAGTTGGGTATGGCAGAGCTAGAGTTGGACATGCAGTTGTCTGATTCCAGCCTAGCATCCTTTCCTGCTTATTTACAGTAACCAGAAAACCATCAGCCCTTCTGTCCAATAACAGAGGAATAACAGAATAGCTCCATGGACCATGGACCATGGCTTCTGGCACAGGTTCCCGCAGCATCATTTGCGGTCATTACTGAGTAGCAAACAGAAATACCCTAGTGCCCCTGGAAACAAAGAGGAAAAACGTCAATGTGTGTGTGTGTGTGTGTGTGTGTGTGTGTGTGTGTGTGTGTGTTTATATATATATATATATATATGATGGAACCAGTGTAAACGTATTTGTATGCATATGGGATGTAGAGAATGGAGGAAGAAATGTTGCAATCAGAGAACCCCTCCCCTTTTCATTGTGCTCACTAAATAGCAGTGCCACCCCTTGTTCAGATTTCATATATGTTATCCCCTTTGAACCTTGCATCAACTGAGGGAGGTGGGTAAGGCAAGCGCTACCCTCTTTGTCAACCAAACGAGTTTTGGCGAGATTAGGAGTCAGGGCAAGATGACAGTTCCCTCTTTGCCCAACCTTGACCTTTTGGCATGCCATATTGTTGACTCAAGCTAGTCACGTTCCTGAGTGGGGTCAGTTGTAAGCAGCACTGTCTATTTGGAGGGTGTTCAAAGTGAACCCCATTAAAGTTAACCAGAACCTTCCACAGAGTGACTTCACCTTTGGGCCTGTGGACAGGTGGCCTTGACCTTGGTCTACACTCCAGAAGATCCAACCACAAGCAAGGACTTGCTTTATATTTGATGAGAGATAAATGTTATAATTTAAAAAGAAAAAGGAAAAAAGCCCACAAAGAACAAGACTGCAAACTTTTCTATATGCTGGTAGCATATTTTAAAGTGATATCTTGCCAAGCTGTGCAGGTGTAACATGTATAGAATAGGTAACAAATAGGCAAAATACAGCATTTCATGAAGGTTCTCTTTCATAAGTACCACTAGATGTTGGCAACTTGATTGAGTTAAATAAAACCCAGAGCCCTTGTCAGAATCTTAAAATATATATAATGGTAAATACTTAGCACTTGCCACCTGTTGTTAGATTTGGAAGTTTGCTGCATTTCCAGAGGAAGAAACCCCAAAAGGAAAAGGGAATAGGCCAGTGGTTGGAAAGAGATGGAGCTAGGCCTGAAGTGTAAGTGATAAAGCTTACCTCTGCCTACTTTCTGGTCTGAACCCAAGGTCAGTCAAGATCCCTTCTCAAGTGTGTTATCTTATATTGATATGCTAACTTTTTCTAATCCCCAAGTGGTGAGAGCATGCCAAGAATGACCCCAGGCAGATAGAGAAGGTAACTAGAGGTCACTGGTGACTTTTTTTTTTTTTTTTTTTTTTTGCAATCGTGGGATAGAACCCAGGACCTCCTGTGTGCTCTGCCACTGAGCTACACCCCCAGCCAATTCTTAATTCCTGACCTCACATGGTGGGGGAGGGGGTGTGGGGGAGTCTTCAACAACCTGTTAGATTTGGATGGTCTTGGTTCATATTTTCACATGCCTTGCCAACCATCTTTCTTGCTGGTTGGTGATTTTCTTGGGGACTTCTGGGTGTGATCTTACACAAAGGGTTGGAAACCACTGTGAAGAAAGAAATAAACTGTTAGAAACTGGAAAAACTGATGGTGGCTTAAGTGTAAGCCACAGACATGGTGAAGTGTCACCTCCCTCTGCTTCAGCTTATCTGAGAACTTTGAAGGAAGAAGCATTGAGAAGAGACTTTGTTTTATCTTTCTAGTCTCTGAATGCTTTATGTACATTCTCTTAGGGTCTGGGAGTGTAAGTTCAATTCTGGGATCAACACCAAGGAGCGGGAACTTGCCTTGGAAGTCATGTAAATGCAGCATTTATTTCTAAGCCAATTCTTAACACTCCCTACTAGCTGGGGACAGTGCACAAGTAGGCTCAGCCTCTCAGGAGCCTTTGCTTCTGGGATGAGATTAGATTAGATTAGATTAGATTAGATTAGATTAGATTAGATTAGATCAGATCATTATTTCCCAGAAGGTGGGATTCATACCCCTTGCAGCAGTTCAAGTGATGCAGAACAAGACACAAATTTTTTACGTTTTGGTATTGGAGATTGGACCCAGGGATGATTAGCCACCGAGCCACATTCCCAGTCCTTCTTATTTTTTATTTTAAGACAGGCTCTTCATAAGTTGCTTGGGTCCTCCTAAATTGCTGAGGCACAAAATAATTTTGAATCATTTCCTCATTGTCTTCCTGTCTTGATATGTCAAGCTCAGTTTGGAATTAGTATGTCTTTAACACCTATCACTTGCTAATTTTCCTTTTAAACAAAGTAAAGGCCTCAGGCTTGGAAGCTTGAGGCAAGCAAGAGTAACAAAAGCTTAACAGTGTTCATTTTTTAAAGTTTCTGTTTTGGCAGGTGGTAGTTTTCCAAGTAAAGTAGTGATATCATATATTTTTAGAAGTTTACTTAAGTAAAAAGTAATTTGAGGAACCATCCAATACACAATAGTGCAGGTGATCTGTTCTGGGGGAAAAATAACAACTCTAGGTGGTACCTAGAGTTCAGAAACTACACTTGGCATGTTCTGCAAGCTCTAAAAGGATTAGAACACTATATAACTAAGTACACATATTTAGGCACAGTCACAGACTAAACTTAAAATTTGGACATTACATATAGGACCCAGATTTCAGATTTAAGACTTTTAAGTAGATAAAAAGTGTCTTTAATGTGTCATAGAAAATGATTTTGAGCATGGTGGTACACTCCTATATTTCTAGTGACTTGGGAGGCTGAGGGAGGAAGATTGCAAGTTTGAGGCTAGCCTTGGAACCTTAGTGAGAACCCTGTCTTAAAAAATAAAAAAAAAGAGGGTGGGAGCCAGGGATGTGGAGCTCAGAGGTAAATTACCCCTGGGTTCAATTCCCAGTACAGAAAGAAGGAGAGAGGGAAGGAAGGAAGGAAGGAAGGAAGAAAAGAAGGAGGGAGAGAAAGGGAAAGGGGAAATTCTGGATTACATGTTAGCCAACTTAAAAAAAAAATTCTGTCCTAAGAACATTAATGACCTTTCTTTTCAAAACATCTAAGAAAGGTCCATAGTTGCAGCTGAAATCATTTAACCTATCATCTTCCTTTTCCCCTTCACGCTGAGAGGGAAGGATTGGGCAAGATTACATTTCACTTTGGGCCAGAGTGTGGTATTAAGGAACTTGAATTTCAGAACTAGACTAAGCTGAATTCAAATCCCCACTTGGCCACTGGAAAGCCTTAGACAGGATTGATCCTCTAAGCCTCAGTTTTCTCATCTGTAAAGTGAGAATTTCCAAGGGAATTGTGAAGATCAAGTGGGGCATGCGAAGGACTTCCACACAGCTAGTGTTCAACCGAGTGTTAGCAACAGCAGCAGCAGCAGCAACAGCAGTGTATTTTGAATGTAGATCAGCTGAGTAGACGCTGTGACTGGCAGACCCTATCAAGGAGTCTGCTCTGAGGTCATTCTTGTGCTTTTTAGGTAATAACCACTCAGTTTCCTAGGAATCTGAGCTGGCAATGGGCATTATTTATTTTTAACAAAAGATGTCCCAAGCACACTGGCAAGCGTCACATTCATTCCTGCCAGGTAGCATTAAAAAAAAAAAAAAAAAAAAACAAAAAAACACTTATGGGGTTTTCTAGTTGTTCCCAGAATGCCTTTCAAACAGGAGGTAGTATGTGAGCCCTGGATGGAGAAGCACCCTGGCCATTGGGGCACCTTCTGCTTGACATGCCTCATCTGAGAATCTTAGCTAAGGGCCATCCACAGACACAGACCCAGAGTAGGCAGATGAGGCTGGATTCGGTTGCTTTGAGTTCTTCATACCCTGTTCCATTAGCAGGGAGCTTTAATTATAAATAGATCCTTGGTTAGAAATGTGGGGAAACTCCATAGCATGATGGCTATGAGTTGGTAAAGGGTTGGACAAGTAAAAAATGACCACTAATATTATTTAGTTGTTACTAAATATATATTGAGACCTGACAGTACACATCACTTCCCCCCATGTTTAGAAAACAAAAGGCATGCTCTCTGCCCTCAAGGAACTTCTACTTGAGTTTGAGTCATTAGCAAAACTAACATATGGGTAATGACTGTCAACCTGGGAAAAAGCAGTTAGAGAAACAGGCCATCTCACTGGGAAGCTTGGCAGAGTAGACCTGTTGCTGGATGCCACACACCAGACCCCAGGTATATGCTTAGCAGACCTGCCCCCCCCCCCCCCCACTGGGGACATAAGCGTGACACCTATGTACCTGGTCAAGCTCCTTGAGATTCTCTGGAGGGACCAAGAGGGGCTGTAGATGCCAGAATGATAGGACTTGAATGTTGAATCAGCAGCTTCTACTTGTACACTTCCTGCTTCAGTCTCCACCTACCACTACCCTCTAGTCTTTGTTTCCTTCAGGTTCCAATCTGACTTAAGAAACTAACAGCAATGCTGTAGTTGAGAACCCAGGCCTGGCTTAATAGTAGCCTTATCCTGGCTGTGTGACCCTAGATAAATTCTTAACCCCTCTGAGTTTCAGTCACCTGCTTTGTGAAATGGGTCTATTAATAGCACTGACTTAAGAGAAGTTAAGGATTTGATGCTCAGAAAACACTTTGACACTGCCTGGCATAAAGTTGCCCTGTATGTTGCTATTATGTTATTAATAAGAGGAAATTGTGTGTCCTGGCAGGGAAGGCTTTCATGTCAGGTAGGTCTGGATTCAGACTGTAGTTCTGCCAGTTAATTACTGGGTATGACTTGGAGCAAGACGTTTCACTACTCTGAACACCTGCTTCCTCCTCTATAAACGTGGGTGAAGTGGTGGCTGCGTAGAATAGATGAGAGTGTACATGCCAGCACCTGATACTGGTGACGGTGGCTGGCTGTCTCTCTTGGTGCCTCTTCCTACCCTCCCCAGAGGTCCTTGTGGTTTACATAGTGCTTCAGAATTAGGACAATCACATCTGGATCAGGTGTGGGATGGCTTCTCTGTTTCTAGAAAACTGCTTGAATCTCTGAGTAGACAGGCGTTCTGGCAGCTCACTGAGGTTCTGCAGGGTCAGGAGGCCTTTGCTGCCCCTGGAAACAGCCCTGCTTTGTACACTCAGGAGTGCCACTCACTTCTCCATATGGTTTGCCACCTGCAGGTACTCAGAATACCAAGCAGACTTGGGTTTTTGTTGTTGTTGTTGTTGTTGTTTGTTTGTTTGGCTTTCTGACTTCTGAGTTTACTGTGTACTCTGTCTGACAATCATATTGTATACTTGTACAGTGCTGAAATAAGACTGAGGTGCTTGCTAGCACATACATGCAGGACTGGTCTCATCTTACATTCTGATATACAATAGAGTGTATCCAACAGGAGTCAACAGTGTTTCCAAGTGTCTGATGCAGTTTCAATCATTTCTATATTATAATAAATAGCCCTGAGTCCAATAGTGAGATGGAGGTCCAGAACCTTGAAATTTCTGTCTTGAGAAATGTTGCCGATCTCTCTGTCATATAACCAGGGAGACTTTAGCCAGGTGAGATACCCAGAGGTTTCCTAAAGAAATCTGTCCCCCTATAGATGGCCTTTACTGGAAAACACATGAGAATGTTGCCCCTCTCTGCACCCAGGAATTTTCAACAAAATCACCCTTGTCTCTTCTGGAAACTTGTTGGTACCCATTACTTCTGCATCTTCAGCAGCTAAGCCAACATTTCTTTACAAAACCAACAGATAAATCACAGATTTGTATTTACTTCTGTATTTTAAGTCAACTGCCATTGTCTACCCATTTTCCTGATTATCACTCTGTTATTGAAATGAACTGAAAGTGATGAGGGGTGCAGAGCCAGGTCCCCTAGGCTCCTTGCCTATGTCATCTGATACCCTCTTTTTTATGTTCACACGCTTCTAAATTTTAATAGGCTGTGGATAATGATACATTTGGCTGCATATTAATTGTGGAGAGTTAGAAATAACACATAATTACTATGTTTCAGGGTTGCAAATGTATGGCACTGAGAGCTGGTGTTTGTCATGAGCCCGTGGAAAAATCCACTGGTAGTGGGCATTTTAAAATTCCTGTCATTAAAAATGCACTACAAAATTAAAACTGCCTCAACAAGTCAGTCAGTCTTGTGTTCTGCTTGAGTACCCCTCTCAAGAAATAACATTTTGAAGCCCTTCCTCTGCTCATCTGTCATGGGGTGTGGAGGACAACAGAAGGGCCATGGGAATTCATTGTGAATTACCCACCTCGCTGTTTCTTGAACAGCCTGCTTTTAACCTTGTTTTTCTGCCTACCATTGCTTAGTAGGTGGCAAAATGTCTGAAAGCCTCAAATAAAAATTTTTAAATAAAAAAAAAAAATGTATTCCCAATTCAATCAATCCCAAGTGGTTGTTTGGTAGATTTTTTTTTTTTTTTTTTTTTTTCTGTTTAGGATAATCAGATTTGGGTGTATTTTGTTCTGTTTTGGGAGCAGAATGTTCTAAAACACCCAAGTGCCACCTTCCCTGGTTCTAAGTGTAGGCATATGTTGCTGAGGGCACATATGGGCTGAATGAACATCTGAAGGAATAATTGGTACTAGGAGGATACCTAGGGGTTGCAGGGAGCATTGTGAGCATTTTATGTTTCTCTCTGAAGGTCATAGCCCTGTGAGGTTTGTCTGTGAAAATCATTGTTCTTGTCAAAAATAGAAACCAACTGGGCAACAAGAGAAGAGGATCCATCTCCTCCTGCAGACCTGGTGCCCTTGGTCGCATGTCTCTGCAGGTTTTACCCAGGGGTCAGATGCGGGTCCCTGGACCCTGTGGTATCTTCAGTTTGATGGCAAACCTGTCAGTTTTGCTTTCCTGAGATGTGTTTGATCATTCCAGATTCAGCTAGAACAGTCTGTTCTTTCTTTGGGACATTGAGATTGAGATCCGTGAATCGTTTTTCATCTCTGTACTTCTTTTTTCTCTTCTGAAATGCTAAGATAATGCTGAGCTTTCATGTGGATGAAAAAGATGACATGTGCGAGGCTCTGGGTGGTCCTTTCTGGAAGCCAAAGGTAGCACGTTATTTTTGTGGAAAAATTCCATCTTGCATATCTCACATGGATTGAATGCCCAGGGTTCCTGCCATTGCTGAATCCCAGTATTGGGTCTAGCAAGACTGCACATTAGGATTCGGTGCTGCAGGCTTGTAATGCCCGTGACTCAGGAGACTGAAACAAGAGGATCTCAAGTTCACAGCCAGCTTCATCAACTTAGAGAGGCCCTAAGCAACTTAGTGACACCCTGTCTTAAAATTTAAAAAAAAAAAAAAAAAAAAAAAAGGTTTGGGGATATGGCTCAGCGGTTAAGTACCCCTGGGTTCAATTCCTAGTGCCAAAAATTAAAAAATACTGCACACCAGCTCTACTAGCCCATAATCAGTGCATCTGTTGATAGGGGCAATATTTCCATGCAGACCTCAAAACCCATCTACTAGGTTCCCTTCCCCGACTCAGGTCCTTATCTTGGGATTTCACCACTGACATTTTCCTCTCCTCTGACATAGCCTTGGACCTGCCAAGCCACTCCTGCCTTTGCTCTTTCCATCCAGAGCTTCACCGAACAGATAATAAAGCTTTCGGAAGAAAGAGAAGGTGAAATCAAAATGCATGGTCTCACAGCAGTCTCAGTGGCCCCACAGTGCCCTGGTATGCTTGTAGCAAGTGACTTTGGAAGCCTCAGGCAAAATCCAGTGCTGCAGGGAATAGAGACAGGCAGGAGATTTGGCTGGAGGAGAGACCACACCTCTCCTTGGACTTTGGAAATAAGGGCAGTGTTCTGATAATTTCTGGTGACTTCCTATGGGGCAAGGCTGTGCCAGGAACATCCCACACATTATCTCATGTGCTCCTCCTAGCAACTGTGAGGAAGTATGAGTGTCCTCTCTTCACAGTAGAGGGAACCATGCTCATAGAGGTTACATTGTTGGCTCAGAGTTTTAGGCTATCACTCTCTGAACAGAAAGCTTGTTTCATATTTTATCCTTAGAGCCTCTGCAAAGAATTGATACATTCTTTAGGCTAGCGTGGTAAGTGCTTTGTCACCTGCTGCAGAGGCCTTTGACTCATTCTTAGCTCTGAGCAAACCTAGAAAATGTCCTTAAAGTACTCTTGGGGTCTGCATGTACACCAGTGAACCCTAATACAGGGATGGAATCCTCCAGTGGTACCATTCTCTCCCTTCCCCTCCAGCCCAACCCAAGCGTTGAGTCAGGTTATCCCTTTAACAGAGATGAACATAGGCAGAACTTATATCCACCCTAAAGAAGTCATTAGGAAGTGACTGATTGAGGAACTCCAAAGCCTCAGAGACCTTCCTTAGCCTTGTTGGCATCATCCAATCAGGGATGTCCAGCTGCAGCTCCTTTTTCCAGACCTAGAGGTGGGTGCAGAATGATGGGCAGAAATGTATAGCATTTCTGGACCTAAAATTGGTCTTCCTGCAAGGGCCACTGAGACACAACTCTGCTGGCAGCCCTCCTGCTTCTTCAGAAGGTTAAACTCTTGAAGTGCCTCAACCCTGAGCAGCTGGCCTTTTCTGCCTCGACAGAGTAAGAGCGTTGCTTGAAGTCTGGAAGGCAGGTGTGCAGCCAAGGACTGCAGAGAGACCTTCCTCTTTCTCTGAAGGTCTGTAGCACCATGTCTGGGCATAACTGAGATGAGCTGAGGCAATGGGGACAGCATTTGCTAAAAGGAACTTACCAGGGGGGTGGGTGTGTGTTTCTGCCCAAGGTTAAGTAATAGTAACATCCTGTGTAAGAGAACTCTAACGTGGTTTTCTTCTAAACTCCAATATTTTAGGGGTATTTATTAGATGTGTTTAATCTTGGGCCAATTTAACCAGTAGCAGACTAATAAAATGACAATTTGGGCTTGTTGCCAGGACAAATGTTGACTTACCCTTAAAATGTTGACAAAAATGAATAACTTTGAAAGTAATTGAGGAGTGAAACCTTAGCCAAAACTACAGTCTGAAACAGTGGTTCTGTTTTATTTTACTGGCACTGCTGAGAGATTGTATTTGTAACCTAGGCTGCTGCTGTGCCAGCTCTGAGTCCCATGTTTTCCTAAATGATTTCCCAAAGTTCTCCCCCCACCATTCCAGCCCACAGTCCTTTATTTAGCAAAAAAATGATTTTCCTCAAGTCAAGCAAGTAGGACAGGATCCTTTTCCAAGATGGGGACAAAACTTCGATGATCAAGAGAAGAATAAGGGCAATTACTTGCTTGAGTCTTCTCTCAGAAACAAAAGTTAGCCATGGAGAGTCCTCTCTGAGTTTGTGGTAAAATGAGTGGCTTCTCCAAGGGGTACTGGATGAAATTCATCTCACTTGCCCCACACCCCATCTTCCTTCCCTTCATTTTGCCATTCAATTTGTTCAAACCTTGAAAGAGCTGTAGTATTTTGCCAGGGTGTATTGTGACTTGAAGGATGCAAGGGAACCTGGAGGAAAGGGAGCCAGGAGGGTCCCAGAAATTGTCATTGAGAATGAGTTCTTTCTAGCCTGTTGTTTTGTTGCATTGTATGGGAAACTGTGTTTCGGACAGAGACCCTGGTTGTGGCTTCAGAGACTCATGCCAGCATCAGCTGAGCTCAGCCAGCTGTCCTCCTGATGTCTTTCCCTTAACCAGCACTCCCATAAAAGCAGCCCCAGACTTTGGCACAGAAGCCCCAGCTGCTCACTTGGCTTCTGGTACCAATTGGCTCAAAGACAGGGTTTGGGTCCAGACATGCTGTACATTTCTGCCCTCCATGCTGCATGAGAGCTTGATATATGGGGAATAAATGTCATCTCTCCAAAGTTAATATGTTCAGGGTTTTGTTTTTGGTGGGCGGGATTGAACCTAAAACCTCGTGTATGCCGAGCACATGCTTTACCAGTGAGCTATACCTCCAGCCCCAGTATGTTCAATTTTATAGCCCTTGGAGTTGATGGTTTAATTTGTGGATTTGCTCACACTGTCCTGGGACTTCATCACCTGCGCTTGAGCACTTCCGTGAGCCAAGGATGGAGAAGTCATCAGAGCTTCCACCCAGCAGTGTGACAGCCTGTCTGTCACTTGGGCATGAGTCTGAATTAACTCAGGGTGTTCCCTGAATTTTATTTATCCAGGTTCTTCTTGTTCCCTGTTAACAAAAACAAAACAAATAAACCCTAGCTTTTGTTTTTTCTTTTCTCATTTAAGGAAGGAACTTGGAGTGTTTTCCTCATAGCACCTGATGTGAAGGGGGAGTTGAGCCCTTCCATCAAAGAGGAAATCCAGTCCCCCTTGAATGCCTAGCGCAAGGCAAAGGGCAGTCAGACTCAGCTGGCAAAAACAAACACAGGATTGTGCCCTTCACATTTGAGACCAGCCTCCACAACTGGTTTGGGGGATCCCTCCAGGAGCTGGTGGTTTGTCACAAACCATAAAGCCTGCCATCCCTTGTTGAAATCACTGATAAGGGTCTGTAGAGGAAATTTATAGTTCTGAGTTGGAGGACCTTCCACTCACCCTGTGGGTTAGAAACCAATAATTCTGAAACACGTGCAGCTTAATCAATGAACCCAGGTTTCCGTTGGAATTTGGGCCTCATTATTTGCCTTTCATCTTCTGGTAACAGATGATATCAGGTTAATTAACTGTGCCAGGGGAAAGAGAACAGGAAAAAAAATTAGTGGAAAATTTGGAATTAGAACAATCACTTCATTATTGTCTCCCCCAGCCATAAGATGAATAGTTACTTGTGAGCTCTAAGGAAGCTCCCCTTCCTGTCTCCACAATCCCCACTCCTGCTGGACTCCTATCCACACCCCCCATCCCTGCCACCCTCTTTCATTTTACAGAACCCGGGATTGGACCCAGGGCTTCTCACATGCTAGGCAAGAACTCTGTCACTGAGCTACATCCCCATCAACCCCATTTCTGTCTTGCCCAGACACTACATGGTACCTGTGTAGATCACCCATATTGCCCTGCTTGCTGATCACCTCTCCTGCCCACTTCATTGCCAGCTGCATCCAGCACTGACTCTGGATCCATATTCTGGTTTTCCCTGTGCAACCAGGAGGAAATGCTTCACCTAAGACTGATATATGTACACTTCAGGGAAGCCAGGTTTGCAAATACTGTGTAAACACTCCTAAATTTAATTTAAAAGACTACACATAGTCACTAAGAATCTCCTCCAACTTATATATTAATTACAAAGAGCACAGTAGTAACTTCACCCTGGAGAAACCCTCAGACCACCTGTGTTAGTTTCCTAGGGCTGCTATTACAAGGTACCACAAGCCAACTGGTCTAAAACAACAGAAATGTGTTGTTATTGTTCTGTAGGCTAAAAGTCTGTTGTCAACACAGCTGTGCTCCCTTTGAAACCTGCAGGGGCCTTCCTCCTTGCCTCATCCTGGTTTCTGGAGTTTGCTGGCAATCCTTGGTATTTGTAGATTGGCAGTCCTTTGGCTTGTAGATGCATGACTCCAACCTTTGCCTTCCTGTCACCACAGGGCCATCTTCTCCCTGTGCATTTCTGTCTAAATTTCTTCCTTCTTTTGAGGAGACCAGCAAATGGATTTAGGGCCTGTTCTAACGTGTTCTAACCTCATCTGAACTTGACTATGTATCCAAATATCCTTTTTCTAAGTAAAGTCACATTCCTAGTACCCCAGCTTAGAATTTGCATGTCTTTTTGTGGGGGCATAGTTCACTCATAACACCACCCTGACCAAGTGTCAAAGTTAACATCATCAGTAATAAGACATAGCAACTTTATGTACCTCTCTGATGGGTCGTTTGGAGAAGGGCACATCCTTCTGTCAAATTGTCAAACTTGTATAACCTGAACTTAATCATGAGAGACCATCAGACAAATCTAAATCAAGAGGTATTCTATAAAATAACCAACCAATCTCCTCACAAGTGTCAGAAAACTGGGAACGAAGGTGAACACCACATGGAAGCAGGAGGGTTATGAGTTTGAGATCAGTCTGGGGAACTTAGTGAGACCCTGTCTGAAAATAAAAAGTAAAAAGGGCTGGGAGTGTAGCTTAGTGGTGGAGCACCCCTGATTTCACCCCCATACCCCCCCCACATACACAAAGGCTATAAGATCCTGATAGACAAGAAAAAACGAAGAGATTTTCACGGATTGGAGGAAACTATGGAGATAAGATATGAAATATAATGTGGGATTCCAGATCAGATCCTGGAACAGAAAAAGGATGTTAGTAGGACACCTTGTGAAATCCCAATAACTCCTTTAATAGTTTATTGTGGTCATGTTAATTTCTTAGTTTTGATAAATGTTCTCTGGTTGTGTAAGCAGTTAACTTCAGAGGAAGTGGGGTAAAGGGTGTATGGGAACACTGTATTATTTTTGTAACTCTTCTGTGAATCTAAAATCATTTCCAAATCAATTTTTGAAAGATTATGCGTATATTGAGTGATTAGATAAGTTCACTCTTACTTAGAGGCAAAGATCTTAGAGGGGAAATCATCTTTAGTAAAATACATGTCAGGCTGCCATCCTGTTCTGGGTCCTGTTCATTTGAGAGTTCACTATTCTCAGAGCACTGTGCTGTGTGCTTCTTGTCATTAGCAGTTAAGCAAAAATAGCTTAGCAGAGGCATATAGTTCAACATTTGGTCCATATTTTGTCTCTGTCACCTTAGGTATGTGACCTTGTAGAAGTACTTGTGCTCCTTGAACCTCAGCACACTCACCTGTAAAATGGGGACAATGACATTAGCTCTCTCTTGGAATGTTTTAAAAATGCCACGAGCAAATCCATGTAAATCTCTTATTGCAGTGCCTGACATAGATTCTAAAGATTTCGCAGACTTTTCACTACTGTATCATGAGGTTATTTCCCCATTTTTTCACTTGGAAAAAAACACAAATAATTTGCTTTGGATCAATAAGCTAGTAAGTATGAAGACCAGACCAAGCAGGATGGATAGGCAGATCTATAAAATAAGATGGCTTATTCTTAACCAATTTGTCCCAATGCCATTAACCCAAGAGGGAGAATCTGTGGGAATTTTTTGAAGGACAAGCTACAAAGCAAGCTGTCATGTCCCCCAGAGGGGAGGGTTAGGACTCTTTGAAGTAGAGTTTGTGTCTTGGAAGGAAGCAGAGGCTGGAGAGGTCTTGGCCAGTGGTGAATGAGAGTCTCTGGAAGGGTAAGGAAGGACTTGGCAATGGGAGGTGTCAAAGGAAGTAAGAACGCAAAGGTATTTGTGCTGACCTAGATGTTTTAAAGGGTGAGAATCTTGCCCATAAGCTGTAGAACAGTGTGAACTGCTCTTTGGCCCTGGGAGGGGGATGATAAAGTCAAGGCAGTGGTACACTAATTTAAACTTTGAACTTATTTGGTTGGAGAGAGGCAAAGGGGAAGTGATACTCTGGCCAGGATGGGAGGTTTCAGCCTCTTAAGTAAAAGACAGTGTTATTGTAGGAATGGAAAGAAAAGCATGAATTTAGGAGACAGACAGGGTGGTGGTGGGGGCAAGTGAACCATGCTCATAAATGAAAATAAATACAGCAACAAGATCAGAGGACTCCTGTCCATGGACAGTCTGATCTTGAAGGGACCTCTATTTTCTCCATGTGTTTCTGAAATAAATGAGAGTTGACCCCCATTAGATTGCTTTATGTTATGGAGTTAAGTGATCAGGAGCCTGTTGATGGGTTTCTTAATGAGAGGGAATAAAGAAAGGAGTCAATAGAATAAGACAGACTTCAGAGAGTCTGGCATCTGATCTGATGCCTCTCCATCAGGATGCCTGCCTTGGAATTTAAATGTTGTAAAGTAAAGTTCTCCCAGGTTTCACTATCCAAAACTGTGGGTCTTGGGCTGGGGAGATAGCTGTCGGTAAAGTGCTTGCCTTGCAAGCACAGGGCCCTGGGTTCGATCCCCAGCACCACAAAAAAAGAAGAAAAAAAAATTGTGGGTCTTTTCCTAGTGCAATCTGTATTGGTTAAGAGGTACTGAAATTCAGCAGTCAGGTTTGTTTTGTTTTGTGTTATATTGTTTTGTTTTTCCCTCATTTTACCAGACTTCTGTTTTGGATGATGTCTGTCTCTCTGGTGTCTTCACTAGGCCTGTACTAACAAATGATGCAAAATGCTTGGGTGACATCTGTTTATTCTAGTGTTTATTGGTACATTTGCAAAACCATATTGTGTGCATTAAAAAAAAAATAACTAAACATGGAAAAAAGTAACTTTCTAGCCAGGCACAGTGGTGCATGCCCTGTAATTCCAATGTCTCTGGAGGCTGAGGCAGGTGGATTTCAAATTCAAGGCCTTAACAACTTATCGAGATACTGTCTTCAAATAAATAAATAAATAAATAAACAAATACATAAATAGGACTGGGAAGTAGCTCAGTGCTAGAATGCTCCTCAGTTCAATACCCAATACCGTATTTTTTTTTTTTTTTTAAGTACCCAGGATTGAACTCGAGGGCACTCAAGCAATGAGCCACATCCCCAGCCCAATTTTGTATTTTATTTGTATATAATGTCTCATTGTGTTGCTTACCACCTCGCTGTTCTGAGGCTGGCTTTGAACTTGTGATCCTTCTGTCTCAGCCCCCTGAGCTGCTGGAATTACAGGCGTGTGTCACTGTGTCCAGCCACCACAAAAATTTCAAAAATACTTCCTACCATGGAGAATTTTGGCTTGTATCATGGGTGGGATTGCTTACTGATTGCTCTGTGTGGTGCACCTGGTTTTGACATTTATCAACCAGTTGTCAATTCTCACCCCCTTACCCCAACCTTGTTTTATTTTAAAGTAGATCCCAAGGCATCATGTCACTTTTTAATGTCTTTTGTTTTTACCTGTTAATGATCAGGGAACATTGTTGGTGTTGTGTTTGGACTAATTTCCTTAGAAACTTAGGAGAATAAAATGCAGCAGGATAGGGTTTACTCATAAAAACTAAAGTCATATACATCCCCTGATCACCACGGGAGGAGCCTGCATGGCCAGCCCCAGGGAGAATATGCAGATCAAGCTTATTCCATCTGCTGGAGCCTGAAGATGGCTAGGGGTGTCTGTTCAAGAGTGATGTGGTTGTGCATGTTGTCTTTGGGTGTCTTTGGGTGACCCCAAGCCAAATACAGCACACATCCTA
Source organism: Sciurus vulgaris (assembly GCF_902686455.1). Classification (NCBI taxonomy): domain Eukaryota; kingdom Metazoa; phylum Chordata; class Mammalia; order Rodentia; family Sciuridae; genus Sciurus; species Sciurus vulgaris. Next base: position 48,977,622 of record NC_136477.1, read on the forward strand.
TGGGTGTGAACCTAAGAAGTTTCTGTTTTTAAATAGTTTGAAAAAGGATAATATTTTTGACATGAAAATGTTCTGAAATTTGACTTTGCATGTTCATAAATAAAGGTGTAATGGACCATAGCCACATTCATAATTGTACATATTGTTTATGACTGACAGCAGAGATGAGTAGTTGTGATAGGCTGGGTGGCCCACAAAGTCTAAAATGTTTACTTTCTGGGCCCTCACAGAATAAGCTAGGCTTGATGTAGGACATGGGCTGTGGAATAAGCTGCCTTGGATAAAAATCCTGGTCACTTTCTTTTTTTTAGCTTAATGACTTTAAGCAAGTTGACTACTCCATGCCTCAGTTTCTTCAACTTGAGAATATGGGGATCATAATAGTAGTTAAATTATAGGGATACTGGTAAGAGTAAATAGTAAATTTTATATGTTAAGCATTGAAATGTATTCCTACAACCAGTATTAATCATTATTATTTATTTATGCTAGAGTTTCTCAGTCACTGTGAGACTTTAACCTCCTATTTCATATAAGGATAGTGAAAGCATTTAGAGGGCTACTGCAGGTACATTAGACAAACCCTTGGGAGTGCAGTTTCCAGCCTAATCAGGCAGGGTCCTATAAAGGCTTCCCTGATATTTCCAAATGCTTGAAAGGCTATTTTGTATGACCCCATCAACTCATGGGTAAAATGTCTACTGACTCAGTCAATTCTCACTTCTTCTTTGCAGTACAGCAGTCCCTGTGCACATGATTGCATCCCCTGCCCCTTCTGGGCTGTTTTTGTGGCCCAGTGAAGGTAGAGTCTCAAGAGCAGCTGCAGACATAACATAGATCATCGTCCTACTACTCCAAATCCCACTCTGGCTGAAAAAAAAAAAAAAAAAAGAAAAAGAAAAAGAAAATTGGTGAGGGGCTCCTCACTAATGCCATATTTATGTCATTAAAACTATTTTTGAAGGAATAAAAATATGCCATGTCATATGGATGTAGTAGGCATTTTCTTATGTTGCAATTGATTTTGGTTTTTAGAAGAATCAGGAAAATATAAAAATTATTGTATATCAGAAGGAATATCAAAATCCATTTAATAAAAAATCATATTTAAAATAAAATAACATGGAGTACTCTATTCCATTTTGTTTGTAATTAAGCCCAAGATGTATTTTAAATTGCTGAATCTGTTCCTTTTATGAAAAAAGTTTACTTTTTTGCCTGTCTTCTCTTTCCCTTCTTACCTCATTTCCCTTCTTCTTTTAGTTTCTTTCTCCTTTTCCCCTTCCCTGCCCTCTGAATAGAAGAAGAAAAATCATTTGATAAATGTCAATGCCAATGCATAATAGAAATTCATGGCAAACTTGGTACAGAAGGGAACTATCCATGCTCAATAAAGGATGACTCTTGCACTCTTTCAGCAAACACAATATATAATGATGAAATCTTAAGAATAATCATTTTAGAATTAAAAATTAGAGTAGTGTACCCACTATATTGGCTTATAATCAACAACATACAGGTGGTCCTAGCCAGTGCAATAAGACAAGAAAAACAAATGTTATAAAGTCTAGAAAATAAGAAACAAAACTATTTTTATTCATGAAATAATGCCTACATAGAATACTCATTGTCCCTTCCCCCTTTTTTAACCTCTTTAGCGATATGCCCTTCTGCTCTGTCTTAAAATTATGTGGTGGAGCTGGTGTGTGCCCTTGAAACAGGACATCTTGTTCCTGGGGTTAGCATCGACCTTGCACAACTTGGTCTGGCAGCTTTAGTTGTTGGACTAGGAAGCCTCTCTGCAGGTTTTGTTCTGTGTCTCTCTGCAAAGGCTGAAAACATCCCTGGTATTGCATTTGCTAGTTGTCAGTAGAGCTATTTAACTAGAGTCTGGAAACATTTTCCCTGAAGGCTCTCTTTAGACAGCCATAAAATGTAGCTGGAGACATACTGAGTAAATGGAAAAGAAAAATCAAATTAGGCCAAGAATTTTTTTAAATCTCCTATTCTCACAGAAGCCCTCAAGGAGAACACCATAATTCATACTTCACTCATGTGGGTCAGACATAAAGCTCCAATAACCTGTAAGTGTTCCATTTTTGAACTTGCACCTGCCTGTATTGCTGGATCATAGCAATGGCTTCTGGTTCAGTCCTTCTTTACTTGGGAATTTCAGATTGCCAGATAGCAGCCTGGATATTCAATGGCAAATAGGCAATGCCTTAGGCAAGCATTTTTAGTTACAGTCTTGTGTAGCAGCACTGTGCTGAACCTACAGAGGGACCTGCAATTGCATCGTACATATATCTTTATAGCTACATAGATAAAGCCCATCTGACTGGGTCGTGTGAAATGGGCAGCAAAGTCAGCAGAACATTAGAAGAGATGACACAGCAAGTAGAACAGAACTGGATCATCCCTCAACCTGCCAAGTATGCAGTGTCTCCTACCCCCTTTTAAAGAAAAAAATCTAGCTCCTATTTGCCCTTCATCTTTTCCATTCTGATACAGAATTTGTGACCCAACAACTTCAGCCACAAAAATGAGAAACAGACAGAGGTTCTGGACTCTGAAGTAGATGCAGGATTATCTGAGACTAAGTCCTGCTACCCCAGGGAATCCCCTGACTCCTCAATTGCTGCAATGCGGTTTATACCACCAAAGGTAGAGATTTGTGATCCTGGCATTTCTAGATCAGAGCAGGAACCATTTAGAGAAATTCAGGGGATACTGAAGAGGCTGTGTGTGTGTGTGTGTGTGTGTGTGTGTGTACGCATGCGTGGATTCAGTGTGCTGGTGGTGCAGCTCTGACGTTTAAAAAAAAAAAAAAAAAAAAGTCCTCTTTTAGGCGCAGATGCTCAGGAGCCAGGCACTGGACAGGGAGCATACTGAAGGGCAATGTCAGCTGAAAGACAAAGGACTGTTGGACCTCTCTTTTTAATACTTACACCTTTGTAAGGCTGTGTCTCTTACGTTGGGAGATTTTTCCGTGACATTTTGGAGCTGAGCCTTCTGGTGGTCTGAGAGTTTTCTACTGCCTGTTCAGCTTAGCATGCTAAGAAGCCAGGGAGTCCCCGGCAGCCCGAATTCCTTCTCTCTCTTAGAAAAGTATCAAACTGCTTTGAGAAATTATAAAGTCATTCTTAGCCATACTGTGGAAATGTTTTGAACTTTTGGGAGGGGGTAAAGTTTTGAATTTTTCTACTTAAATACCAGAAAACTCAGGGACAATCTATTTCAGAGACAACTTATGATTTCTGAGGCTGGCAAGGGCATAAAATGACAGGAGAGCTTCTCAGCAGAATTGCAGATTCACAAAGGATTTTTCCAAGCACCTGCTATGTTCAGAATATCCTGCAGGGATGTCCTGAAGAATCAGAAGTTCTGGTTTAATTCCTCAGAACTTTGAAAGCAATGGCTGAAAAGGAAAGATGAGCGCCTGGGGGCTCCCTCTGCAAATGACTGAGGTTTGCCACAATTGGCTACTTTGGCTTTTTCCTTCAAAATCTGGTGTCTGCATGTGCTGTCCAGCATCTACTGCAGGTCAGATGGAGCTTAGGAAGACAAGGGTAACCGTTCTCTTTGTCTTTGTAAAATGTTTTGTCTGTTATTTCTCTTTTTCTCACAGCGTGCTGTTTTTATTTATGTAATTTTTGTCTGTAAAGTCATTGGGATGGGTAGGCTCCCTCTTACCCATCATCCAGTTTGGGAATATTGCAGATTTGCAAATAACATTTTCTGTGGAGGGATGTTCAAAATGTGTGGCTGTAAATAGTATAGAAATGAATACCCATGGTGCAATTTTCTCCTTGTATGTATTCTTTTGCCATCGGGTTTATATTTATAAATATTAATATGTGCATTTCAAATACATTGTAGATATAAAGATACTTTCATAAGATCCCAGCAATAAAACTTCCTTTCTTTAAAAAATAGATTTTTAATTTAGTGAATTAAGAAAAGCAATCTTTATGCCTTTGAAAAGCCACTTCGTAAAAGAAGAGTGGCTTTCGGGGAAATAGGGAAATGGTTTATAAAAAGATGAAACCACAAGCAACAAGACACCTGCCTGACAAGGTCATTGGATGGAAAATCAGAGGTCATTTTTCTCTACAGGACAGGAAGAATGATTTTACTAGGTGGAGGCTTCCGAATTAAAAGTTGGCAGATACTGTGGGTGAGGGAAAAGGAGATCCCTGCCCCTGTGCTGTTCTCTCAGAAGCTGTCTCTGTTGACATCCCGCGTCATTTATCCTTTCCTGGCTCCTAAGTGAGGTCACCTCTGCAGAACTGGAGTGAGACAGGGCACTTTTGATATTCCATAGTTCAGTGTGCAGCCATCAACTCGTGGAGAGGAATATGATTATGTGGTAGAGTAAGGTTGTCTTCAGAATTGACCTTGACATTTTCCGTTTTTTTTTTTTTTTGTTTTTGTTTTTGGTTTTTTTTTTTTTTTAATTTCCTGCAGGAACCTAGTAATAAACGGGTCAAGCCCCTTTCCAGAGTCACATCTCTAGCAAACCTCATCCCACCAGTGAAGGCCACCCCATTAAAGCGCTTCAGCCAAACTCTGCAGGTAAGATGAGCACAGTGGTTTTTTTGTAGATAGGGGCATTCTTATCCCACCCAGAATTTCCCCTGGTTACAGACTGATTGGATTCAATGCTCAATAGAAGAGTACAAGTGAGAGGACAGAAAGGAAGAAAAGTGTTCAAGTTGCAACCTAGAGTCAAGGCAGAGTCAGAACCATTTCCCTTCAATTTTCCCACACAATTGTGTTTCCAAGGCATATGCTACATCCAGATGTTCTCTTACAGGTTTTGTCTTAAAATATCTGTGTGCTCCTAAGAAAACCAGCACATGATATGAGCTGGTGGGTTGCAGAATCTGGTAGCAGGGTCAGCAAACTGCAGCATGTAGAAAAAGTGCAACCTGCCGCCTGGGTTTGTTTTTAAAACCTAAAGCTAAGAATGGTTTTATTTTTTAGAACATTTGGAGGGGACAGGGAACAAGAGTGGTATTTCTTGAAATATGAAAACTATATGAAATTCAGATTTCATTGTCTATAAGTAAAGTTTTGTTGGAACCCAGTCATGCCCATCTGTGCTTTGTCAGTGATTGCCTTTGCATCCCAGTGGCAGAGTTGAATGGTTGTGACAGAGACCATATTGCCCACAAAGCCAAAAATAATTACCATCTGGCCCTTCACAGAAAATGTTTGCTGACCCCTGGGTTAGAGCAAGGACCCTGGAGCAGAAGTACCTTGCTCTGTCCTTAACTATCTCATTCAAAGACTGTCATCTTGCTCTGGTAACTTAACAACTCTAGGTCTTGCTTTTATTCCTTTGGGTAAATTTGTCATAATTTCACCAGCTTTTTTGTAAAGTTGTTGCAAAGATTTATGTGATGGTATATTTAAAGGGCTTCCCATAGTCCTTTGGACCTTTGTTAGTCATCAATAATTTACTAATTACTTCAGTAGTAAATTTTGGGTGTTGTAGTAATTTTTTAGTTAATGGGTGTTTGTAGTTATTCTCATTTTCTTTCTTTTCTTTTCTTTTCTTTTTTTTTTTTTTTTTTTTTTTTGGTACTGGGGATTGAACCTAGGAGTGCTTAATCACTGAACCATATTTCCAGCCCGTTTTTCTTTTTTCTTTTGAGACAGGATCTCACTAAGTTGCTTAGGACCTTGCTAAGTTGCTGAGGTTGACTTTGAATTTTCTATCCTCCCCCTCAGCCTCCCAGGATGCTGGGATTACAGCATGTGCCACCATGCTCAGCTGTAGTTATTCTTAAACTCCTGATGAAGCTTATCTTTTAAAGTGAAAATTGAGATTTGTCCAAGATCTTAGACCCTAATATCCTCGTTTAGATTGAAGCCCACAGAAATCATGCCATGAAAAGACTCACCCAATATAGCTGAACCATTTCAAGTGGGCCATTTCTCATTTTTCCTGAATACCTTTGCTTGGCAATATTATCCTTGCTTTTTGCATCTTTAATTGTGAACCAGAACCCCAGACATGCCTCAAGTGACAAAAATCCATGACTTGAGAACTCTTTGGGGTTCTGACCCTTTCTACCCCTGCTTCCACATGGTTTGACCAATATACCATGACTCCAAGAGCCCATTCTGTTCTTGCCACTTTCCTATAGATGCCATTCCTCTCCAGAGCTCATCCCCTAGGTACCCATTCCTCTGTTAACTGTGCTAACAGTTGCTCCTGAGTGAAACCTTCATCACCTAATTTGCTAGGTTTGGCTTTGTTTCTCTCCCCTGGACCCTTGGTTATACCCTGATCTTTTTTTATGGGAGAACAGAGAAAAAGAAAACAAGGTCAACCAGAGGAGCCAGATGAATGGCTGCGAAGCTAGTGAAGGATGTGTTTACCTGCTCTCCCTCATGACCAGTCCTTGAGCCCCACTGGACAAGCTCATTGCCACCAGGTTCCCCTGGAAGATTCATCACCACCTGATTCCTACACATCTGCTCTTTCACTGAGTTCTGCTTTTTGGAAATTCTTTAGCCCTTCTTCTGCATTTGACTCTTTCCTCTGCATCCTAGTGACTGATTCAAGTTCACTCTGTAGCTATTTCCTCCCTTGATTTTGGAATCCCCACATTGCTGGCTATCTCTTCCTATTGCTTTCCCCCAGGATGTCCCACCCTGTGCCCAGGAGGCCCTCACTCATTCCATAGGCATCAAGTGACCCCTTACCATGCACCATATTCTTCTTCCTTCCTTCTTGTTGCTCTGTTCTGAATGGAGATACCTTCTTGTAGATTTTATGTCAGAGTTGGGCCTAATTCCTATGTGGCAGTAATGAGCTGGACCTGAGTAACTAGTCACCTGTCATCTACAGATGTTTTCTCACTCTCCGTCTAGCTCTGGTCCCTTTGCTTCACTTGCTATCATTGCCTTGCCCAACCTATAGACTTGCATTGATGCTCCTAGAAAAAGCAGCTTCTGTGTCTCCAACTGCAACCCAGCTCTGATTATACATTGCTTTGAGACCCTCCATGATCTTGCCTTCACAGTCTTTTCTTCTGGCTTCCCAGGCAATCTTTATTTCTTTTCTCCTGTTCCTGGGGATCCTACACAGGAAACACTGAAGGAAATATTTATCACCTTGGAAATTTGCATTGACCTGGAGAACTGGGACAAAAGAAATCATGTCTGAAATCCAACAGACTAAGACCAAACAAGGATGAGAAAGCCAGATCCAAAGGAAAGCTGATGTGTAAAAATTGGTTTCCAAAGCCTCAAAGGTTTTTTTTTTTTTTTTTCCCAAAGTAATTTTTCTATTTACTTTTTTCAAATATGATGAATTGCTAACTCCAGGCTGTATGTATGGGACAGAAACAACCTGGCAGAAATAGAACAGTTAATCATATGGTTATGCATAAAAGACACAGAAAGGACTTGCGTAACATGCTTATTCTCAAGTGTGTCCTGGTGAGGGTGGAGAGATCAGTGTATAGAAATGGGCCCTGTGGGTTGTGTGCAGCATTACACAGCATGTCTATGAATGATCCATGAAGCATGGAGAATGCCTTCTTGCCCTCTAGGTATATCTGCCACTCATGTTGGGGCATGCAGTACAACATTATTTCCATCCTGCATTCTGTAGCATTATTTCCAGTCCTAGCATCCCAGTAAACGGCACCTGACTTTACTGTTTCCCTCACCAGTTAGACTGGGAGTGGATGCTAATGTAGCTTGGGGAGCTGGGAGAATAAGGGGGACAAGCAGGCCTCACAGGGGTGCTCAGTGAACCAACTTCATATCCTTCCACCTTCTCTATGGATCTCCATATTTTTAATAGGGAAGAAAGAGAATCAGGAGTCTGGGCTGCCCGAGCCTCTCAGCAGCCATTCATCCTCACCCACATGTATATATTATTTATGCTTTTCTCTTCCAAAAATGACTTGAGGCTGTCTTGGAGCAGATTGGTTTTCCGTTGCAGAATTCCTTCTCCCTGGCTCCTGGCACCTTAGATATTTATGGATCCCTTTGAATATCCAATTATGTCTCTCAGGTCAGGTTCCTTTTCATTATAGGCTAAGAGATGACTGAGGCCTGAACACAATGTTTTCATCAATACAGGAGCACTTAGCAGCTCTTCCTCCTGCTCCTCTGGAGAGCAGTTACCCCAGGAGGATATCAGGAGAGCTTTGGATTGGCAGTCTCCCCCAAAAGACTAAAAGTCCTGTCACAAATTCAAGCAGTCCTTGGAGCAAGAACTGCAGGGTTTGTTCTCACTTGCTTCCCTGTGCCCATATAGGCTGGGGGCCTGGGCCATAGCACAAAGGCTGTATTTGTAGATGTCGGGAAGGGTCAGGCCGACTGCATGGTGCTCTGTCTGCTTCCTTTCCAGGAAGGTTAGCAGGTCTGTAGACTGAAGCACAGATGTCTGGATCCCTCCAGGCCTATAAATTCTCTCCCTGGCCTGTATGAGAAGAAAACCTGGCCCAGATCCAAAAGGGGCCAGAGTGCATTCCCCTGGTGTGGAGTGGGGAAGGTGAGCTTCCTGTGAGCTGGTAGCTTGATTCTCCCAGCCTCTCCTGTGCACAGCTGTGCACAGCTGCAGGACTCATTTGCACTGAGTCCAGTGCATGTGATAAAATGCTGTGCTCATTACCCTGTGATGTAGCCCTTTATTTTCTTTGGACATGAACTTTTTTCTCTTCTGTTATGAAAGTGTATGTTCATTATGGAAAAATACAGAAAAGAAGAAAGAGAAAAGAACACACATAGCCTTCCACTCTAAAACTACCCCCTGTTCATATTTTAATAATTTCTTCCCAGTATTATTTGGGGTATAAGTACATACCTTACATCCCCTGAGCCTACTTTGGGGTCACTCACAGTCTTTCCAGCTTTATCACTGTGTGATTGACTGCCTTTGGAGTTATTGCCTTCCAGGTGACCATAGATGATGAGTGACTTTTACATCTGTGTTGGTCTCTTGTGTTTCCAGGCTCTTCATTTAGGTGAAAAATGTTCATCTTTGTCACTGTTACAGTCTCTTGGGGGTGTTGCATCTTTCATTATAGTTAAATAGCCCTAGTTGGGTGCAGTGATGTGTGCCTGTAATCCCAACAATTTGGGAGGCTGAGGCAGGAGGATCACAAGTTTGAGACCAACCTCAGCAACTTGGTGAGACTCTATTTAAAAATAATAAAAAGGACTTGGGGTTGTAGCTTTATGATAGAGCAAACCTAGGTTCATTCCCCAGTACCATACGAAAAGAAAGAAAAAGTTAAATATCCCCATTTATTTCTTTTGCCTTTTTTTTTTTTTTTTTTTTGGCTTAGTATGTTTTGTTCCATCTCTGTTTTCATCTTCTTTTTGTCATTTACCTGAATGAGAAGCTTTTATGTCACAAGGACAAGAAGTATTATATCACAATTATTCTTGGAAAAATATGATCTTATGCACTGGGTATATATTATTTCATTGTGTTGATATGATTTATTTTATACCATTGGCCTATTAGTGAATAGTTAGGCTGTGGTATTTTTGTATTGCTGATTACATTGAATATCATTTGAAGGCATTTATTCTATTTTTTTAAATTATTTTATTGTGCTTTCTTTAGATTATATAACATAAAATTAAAAATTATAGTGAAATACAGAAAAGGGAATAATAGTCACTTATAATCCCTCCTCCACATCACCAAAAAAGTTTACATTAACCTTTCAGTACATACTCAGGTAGTTGTTCTTTTACTGGATATATAGCTGCTTGCATTATTTTTTCCTGTGTTGGAAATAAACCCAGGTCCACTTGTACATGCTAGGCAAGCACTCTATCACTGAGCTATATCCCCAGCCTCAAGTTCATAATCTTACTGTATATACTTTTTTTTTTGGTATCAGGGATTGAACCCAGGAGCACTGTACCACTGAGCCACATCCCCAGTCCTTTTTTTTTTTTTTTTTTTTTTTTTTTGAGACAGGGTCTCACAAAGTTGCCTAGGCTGGCCTGAGTCTTCTTGCCTCAGTTCCCAAGTAGCTCTGATTATAGGCCTGTGCCACCGCACCCAGCTCGTGGACCCAGTTTTTAATGGGTTCGTAGAGAGTTTTGCCAAAAGGATGTGGCAGTTTATTTAATCACACTCACATTGTTGAACATTTAAATGGTTTCCATTTTTTTTAACCTTTGTAGATAACATTGCTTTAAACATCCTGATCACAGATCTTGTGCCTTCTTGTGTGTGCTGGTATTTTTTTCTTTCCTTCAATTATATTCCTAGAGTGGAATTCCAGCCAAAGGGTGTGAACATGAAAAAGTCAAAAAAATTTTGTTTATGTTTTTGTTTTTGAACCCGAGGCCTCATGCATGCTAGGAAAGTGCCCTACCACTGAGCTACATCCCCAACTCTTTTTAATTTTGAGACAGGGTCTTGCTAAGTTGCTGAAGCTGGCCTCAAAGTTGGAATCCTCCTGCTTTGACCTCTCAAGTTGCTGGGATTACAGGCACATTCAACTATACCTAACCCCCAAGGTTGTTTCTCTCTGTATCAATAGTGCCTAAAAATTACTTAGAGTGTGATTTAAAAAAAAATTGGCAGTTGCTATTATTATCACTTATTATTAGAAACATTGGCTATTGCTGCTCCTAGGCTTTCCCCAGGGGCTGGCAGTGGGTACCTGCCTAGTGATGGGGTCCTGCCCTTCTTCAGCTGACATAGTAGAACATGTATCCCTTCCCAACTGTGGCCCCTGCAGGGAGAATTGCTTGGTGTTAGAGGGGTTCTTGGCAACCACAAGCCACGTGCTCAAGTAAGATTTGAAAATCTTAAGTAGTAAAGTATATGAGAGAGAGATGGAGAGAGAGAAAGTAAGTTTAGCAATGGCCTGGGGGTGGGGAATGTCAAGGAAGGCTGCCTTGCAAGGAGGGAGGGATTTGTGTTGGGTCTGGGATGACTCAGAGCTGATAAAGATGAAGGGGAGAAAGGGCATTTCAGGGTTGAGATAGGAGCAAGTAGACTGATGCCATCTAGATATGAGAAATATCCCCAGCACCACACACACACAAAAAAAAACAACACTAGATATGAGAACTAAGTAATCTCCCAAGTATACATGCTGTACTCTACATTTGGCAACCATGATTTTCTTCTTCAAGGACCTGCGACTTAGTCCCTTGGTCTGATGTCATAACTGAGAGAAGACTGTGGCCCCTAGTTGCTTGGCAGATGCAGAGATGAACTTGGGGTTTGTGTGTTGTTGGAAACAATCAGAAACCAGATCTACCTTGCTGTCTAGGAGGAAATGGTATAGCTGAGAAGAGACCTGCATTCCATATGAAGAAGAACTTCCAGTTCTCTGCTGTTCTTCGTTAGTCCTGAAATAACAGACTATCGTAAATAGTCGACACATAATTTAAAGCTTTTTTATTTATTAATGAGACCTCTCACTAGTTGAGTAGCTACTAAGAGCCTGGTTCCAAACAAAGCCCTTTATGTTTATGGCTTCATATCATCACCTCCCCAGGGTCTGCAAGGTAGGTTTCACCACTTTTATAGGGGAAAGACTTGAAAGTTTAAACATGTGCCCAGAGTCACACAGCTGGTAAGTGCTAGAGCTGGGACTCTGTGGGGTGTTCAGGGTGACTTTCTCATGCAGGCTTCTTACAAAAGTAAAAAATTGGTCATAATAAAGCCTGCAGTTTGCCAGAATCTAAAAATAACTACCAGGCTTTGGAGCTGGATCATCCTACCTCTCGGCTGTTCCTTACTTTGTTTAGGGGAAATGGGGGACAGGGAGAGTCATTGTTTCCAGTGAGTGGAATATTTTGTCATTAATATTAGCGTACAAGGGCCAGTTGATTGTGCCCCATTGACAATGTTTGGGTAGCTGCCCCAGAATTCTGGAAGTCTTCCTAATTTTTGGCTGGCTCAAAGCAAACTATATATTTTTTCCATACCGACATGAGCTACAATAGGTTTCTCTTTGCACTGGGTCTTTGGGGCTTGACATTTATTGATTTTCAATTGATTGAGTATCCCTTTACTATGTTTTTAATTGGCATTAATCTGAACCAGATTCTAGCTATGTGATTTTATGTTTACAGTGCCACTTATCACTGAGTGTTCCTGGTCTTGCATATTCGTCAGCTGATTTTGTTTTTTCTTAGTTAATATCTGTTCATTACAAGAAGTCTAAAAGATACATGTAGAAAATTATGAAGTGGAAGATTAAAATCCCATAATCCAGGGGTGTTTATAATAACCTTCCTTCTTTTGTCTAAATCTGCCTGTAAGGTTTGCCACTCATCGTTAAGCTTTCTGAAAAAGAATGTTTGTTTATTTTTTTAAAATATTTTTTAGGTGTTGATGGACCTTTATTTATTTATTCACCTATTTATATGCAGTGCTGAGGATCAAACCCAGTACCTCACAACACTAGGCAAGCACTCTACCACTGAGCCACAACCCCAGCCCTAAGAATGTTTTTTGAACAATCATGGAATATTCCATTTTACGGTTACACTGTGACTTACCTAACTAATCAGTGTAGTTGGGCACTTTTGGCTCTTTCCAGATCTTTTATAAATAGCACTGTCTTGCTAATGGTTTTTCTCACTCTTTAAGTTATTCTTAATGAAGGTCTTTCAAGGAGCTGTTTGGTCCAAGTAGTTCAGAGGTGTGTCTGCTATTTGCTAACTAACAGATGGAAGCATATAGTAATCCCTTTACCTGTGATGTCACTTTTCCTAGTTTGTTACCTCATGGTCAACAGTGATCTGAAAATATTACATGGAAAATTCCAGAAATAAATAATTCATAAGTTTTAAGGAACTTTTATTATGGTGTATTATTTTTTATATATGTTTTTAGTTGTAAATGGACATTTATTGATTGATTGATATGTGGTGCTGAGAATTGAACCCAGTGACTCACATGTGCTAGACAAGCACTCTACCACTGAGCCACAACCCTAGCCCTGTAGTGTATTATTAAAATTACTCCATTTTTGGTTATACTTTATTTCTTACTATACTTCATTTATGAATTAAACTTTATCATAAGTATATATATAGGAAAAAGCATAGTATATATTGGGTTCATTACTCTCTGTGGTTTCAGATGTCCACTGGGGCTTTTGGGACATATTCCCAGGGATAAGAGGAGACCACTGTATACAAGCAGGCACTAATGATAGCAGTGCAGTCAAAAGTCTAACAGTAACAGTTGCCAGCCATCTCCAAGCACCAGACAGTTAGCTAAACCTTTGATACCCTTTATCATATCCAGTCCTCACTAAAATTTTACAACTTTGTATGGTACTTATTATCATGCCCCAGGCAGGCATGGCAGCACATACCCATATTCCAAGTTTGCAAGGGAGATTGAGGCAAGGGGGTTGCAAGTTCAAGGACAGCCTGGGCAATTTACTGAGAACCTGTCTTAAAAGTAATAATTAAAGTAATAATTTTTAAAAAGTACAGCTCAGTGGTAGAGCTCTTACCTAACCTGTGCAAGGCCATGGGTTGAATCCACAGTACCACCAAAAAAAAAAAAAAGCCACTTTTACAGATTAGGAAACTGAGTTCCAGAGAGAGGAAGTTTTCCAAGGTCCTTCAGCCATTGAGTTGACTTGAAGCCATGTTTACTTTACTCCAGAGTTTTTGCTGTTAACCCAAATCTGTGTTTTGAAGTTCAACATCTGGGCTCCATTCCTGTTCCAACACTACCTTGTGCCAGTTACTTAGTCCTCTGGTCCTTGAATTTCTCATCTGTTGAAAGTGGAAGAACCTGCCTGTCTCCTCTCCAGGGACTAGTGTGAGGGGCAAATGCGACACAGCTACACAGCAGAGTTTTCTAACTTTCAGCTCATTTCTCTAATCAAGCTTGTAGAAGGGTTCTCCATAATGCTGTGGGAGAACATTTTCTGATCCCAGCCATGACCACTGTACATTCCATTTATTCCACTGCAGTAGCCACATAGGATTCTCTTTTCCTCCTACAGCCATACCCTAACCTCCAATTCATTTAGTAATGAACCCTCTGCCACCAAAAAGCAATACAATCAGGATGGTACATGTGGAGGGTTTTCCCAACCTGACCTTTCTTCATTGGAGTGTGTTATCTCTGGGTGTGGAGACATGTTTTTGGAAAAGGATGGGGAGCACCCTGCTGAACAGGCAGCATTAACAAATAAAATCTGTCCCACCCTGTCTACCTGCTGGGTGTACATTTCCTCTGACACATGTAAAGGGACTCTATTTTCCACCCGACAGCCTCCTTTGCATGTGCAGTGTTTTTTCCACCTACCCAGCTCGGGCATAAACATGAACAACCATTTCCTAAATCTGCTTTACCTGTGTCTCTTGTGGCCATTGTTTTAGCTGCCTGCAATTATGAGCTTTGGGTTTTTAGCTCATTTGCTAGGCCAGATTTCCTCATGGAAACTCTTGCTTGTCTTGGATGGAACATTTTTTCATTTCAGCCCCAGAATCCCCACACCCCTGGAAATAGATCTATGTATATGTATCTCTTTTTAGGTGGTCCCTCCCAAGGATGGGTCCCTCACTTCAAGGTAGACCTAGTTACTGTGGATTTAGATACCACAGACCAGTGTCTTTCAATCCAGAGACTTGGTAGTGTCTGCAGATGTTTGGGTTGGCACAACTGGGTTGGAGTGCTACTAGCATCTAGTGGTTAGAGGCTAAGGATTGCTAAATATCCTACAGTGTCCAGGACAGCCCCTCATTCATCCACCTGAAGTTTGATTGGTCAGTGATCAGTTCTTATTCCTAAAACAAAACAAATGCATTTTCTCTCTTTGATTTGAACTCCTAGAAGACAGGAGCAGGATCTCATCTCATTGAAACCTCCCCCCAGTGCATGACTTATATGGAAACTGTAGGTGCAGCCCCCCCGCCCCCCAAAAGCAGAAAAGGCTGAGGCTTTGGGAAAAAACAGATCTGAGTTTTGGATACTGCCTGGGCAAGTCCCTTAACCTCTCTCAACCTCAGTTTCCTCACAGGTAAAATGAAAACAAACCCCACCTTGCAGGGTTGGTGCAAGATTGGAAAATTGAATTGAAGGTCTAAACACAGGCAGGCACATAAAAGACCTCAGTGATAATGTCCCCATAGGACCTGGAACCCAGCAATCACTAAGAAAACACAAAACGAGGAATTCTAAAACACAAAAAGAGGAATTCTTAATGATGGGGCTCCCCTAGTAGTATAGTCTACCTCTCTCATTTTCTCAAGTTGCCTCAAAAGAAAATCTCCAACTCTTTGGGGAACGTTTTAATATATACATAAAAATATCCTCAATCTTTCTTATATTCAAAACTGGGAACTGAAATCCAGATATAGTTGTTTTGCCCATTAGATTCATAATAATACCTTGCTGATGAGAATACAAATAAAATACACTATCGGTGTCTATCTGGGAGATATACAGTTGAACAGCCTCTTTTGAAGGTCAATTTGACAGCACTATAATGTTGATATGAAGGCTGGGGATGTGACTCAGTGGTAGAGCACTCACCTAGCATGCTTCAGACCCTGGGTTCAATCCCCAACCCTGCAAAATAAAACTGAGAGGAAATAAAATGTTGATACAGTGTAGACTTAAGGAATTCTACCTAAGTCTGCCTTATAGAAGTACTAACATGAACACATGAAGGATATTCACTGAGGCACTTTTTATAATAGCCAGATACTGGGAGTGATTTTAACATCCATTTAGTTGGGAATTAATTAAAACAGTGTGGTCTACCTAGACCATAAGATAACTAACTACAATCACTGAAAAGAATGAGTGATTTTGGGGTGACAAGAATGCTTTAGAACTAGGTACGTGGTAGTTGCCTAATGCTGTGAACTTGTTAAATGTTACTGATTTGTTCACTTTAAAAATGATTATGTTATATGAATTACACTTCTGTCTTTGTGAAAATTGAGTCTTACGGAGTTGGGGTTGTAGCTTGGTGGTAGAGCGCTTGCCTAGCATGGGTGAGGCGGTGGGTTGGATCCTTAGCACCACACAAAAAGAAGAAATAAAGGTATTGTGTCCACCTGTAACATATATGTGTGTGTGTGTCCATCTATAACTAATATATATATATGGGTACATATACATATATATACATATATATATATATGTCATACACAATAACATGAAAAGATATTATTCCAGGAAAAGAGAAGACATTGCTTTCTGTGAATGTTAGCAGATGCAAGGAGGAAAGTTTGGAAGGGTCTAGAACAGACTCAATAGTGGTTACTTTTAGGAAATGGACTTGGGGAAAGGAGGGAATTTCTACTTAATATTAAATGTCTGAGATGTCTGCAGTATCTGAAATTTTAAAAGGTAGTATAAATTACTTCTAAACTGGTAGGGAGAGTCTGAAGTTGGTTAGGGACTGAAAATGTAAGGAGGTAGAGGGATGATTCTTTTAAGTGAAAGTGGAAACTGTGTTTCATTTTGAATTTTCTTTTTGTGTGTGTTTTCCTTTCTTTCTGGGTTTTAATGCCTGTCTGTGCTTTGCTTCAGAACAGCAAAGGGAGTTACTTGGTGACTCACTATTCATGTTTTGACCTTTCAGTGGCTATGGCTAATTGATTCTGAGTGCAGGGGATCTACATTCATTTAATCTGGCTACTGTTTATAAGGGACTGTTTTAAGAGATCATAAGGATTTGTGAGATGCCATTAGCCAACCGTGTATTGGGTATACATATTTTCTTTATCTCCTGCCCAGGGCTGCTCCAGCAATCCTGAACTCTAGGTGCTCACAGAGGCCTGTGCCAGCCCAAGGAGCTTGGGTTGCTACTTAAAAACAGGGCTAACTCCCAGCTTCCAGAAGGCTCTAGTAATACCCTGAAGCTCCTTGGAAGCTTCTCCTTATATTTTTAATTCCTTCATTTTTGTTAGGTCATAAAAAATCATTAAGTAGGAAAATCAGAAATCACCTCTGATGAAAAACAATAAAATTTTATCTTTTCTTGTGTGGACTTTTTGCATAATTATATACAGTGTTCATAGGCAGATTTTTAAATTATCTCAGAATTAAAAAAATTTTTTTTAATTGTTGTTGATGGACCTTTATTTTATTTATTTATTTGCGGTGCTAAGACTTGAACCCAATTGCCTCACACATGCTAGGCAAGTGCTCTATCACTAAGTTACAACCCCAGCCCCTCAGAATTTTTTTTTTATTGGCTAGAATAATATTCTATCAAGCAAGTAAATTAAACTTATTTTTAAATACCCTTATATTGAATGGTTCAAATATTGTCATATTTCAAAATAACTGGGAGCTACCTTACCTTAGAACGTCTTGGTGATGTTGGCACATACATCACTTTCAAAATCAGTTCCCGCCCTTGGGAAGTTTATAGTTTAAAACAAGTAACAGTATATACAGTAAAATGTGATCATTGCTATGTCAGAGGTATGTCTAAATTGCTCTGGGAGAGGAGAAAAAGAAAACACAACATTAGTGAAAGTTTCCTAGAGGAAATGGTATTTGACTTATATTCTGAATTAATTGTAGACTATAAGAAACACATTCCAGAAAGAGAAGATTCCTTGGAGGGAGCACAGAAGGATGGCAAAGCGTGTCACATTTAGGGGATGGCAGATAGCCTAGTATGGCTGAAGAATAGGGGCCTTGTGGGTGAGTGGCAGGATATGATCCCAAGTACGTAGCCTGTGGTCAGATTACAAGAGCCCCTCTGTGCCAAGCTGAGGAGTTGGAACTTGACATCGAAGGCCACAGAGAACAGTGGCAGGGAACACTTGTTAAATAACAGTGTGTGTGTGTGTGTGTGTGTGTGTGTGTGTGTGTGTATGTGTGTTTTATTTTTCAGTTGTAGATGGGCACAATAACTTTATTTATTTATTTATATGTGGTGCTGAGGATTGAACCCAGTGCCTCACACATGCTAGGTGAGTGCTCTACCACTGAGCCACAAGCCCATCCCAACAATGTGGTTTTTGAGCACAGTCCTACCTCATTGCTTTGGCAAAGTTTCCAGTGAGTGTGTTGAAATCTTGTAGGATGAGGACTAAAGATGATGTATTTAACTTCCTTCCTGATGATTTGTGTTTGTCATGAGAAAGTACCACGGTGGTATATTCTGCCACAAGGTTGGACTTTGGGTGTTTAGACCACCCCAAAGTCAACTGAGGCCTCTGGAAATTAAGAAAATACCTCAGATATCATCATCATTTGCTGCTAAGATGGCATTTATTATGTATATTAGTTGGGACTTTTTGAGTTGATGGAACTCCAGCTAAGATAAATGTAAATAGTGGTAATGTATTAGCCCATGTAACTAAAATGTCCAAGCTCTTGCTGGCTTCAGGCACAGTGGGATCCAGGGGCTCAAAACACTAGCGTTGGCAAAACTCATTCCCTTCCTATTTCCATCAGTTAGTCTCTCCATCCTTCATTCTGTGTGGACCTTCTTTTTCTCCTGTGGCAGATAGATTCTCCTGTGTGACCAGGGAGAGTTACTACAAGAAGCCCCTGCCTAAGTTATCTCCTGAGCTCACGGTTCCAGAGGAATGAAGACTCTTCCCCTTTTCTCTCATAAACCACGTAGCAAATTCCCAGGACTCAGTGCTCAACCCTGAAGCAGGATTAGAATATTGTAATTGTTCAGGTCTGGTGGATCCCACCCAAACTACATCCAGTGGAATGTGCAGGAATAGTGGGGTCCTGTTGGTCAGAGGAGGAGAGTAGGTTTGTTTTGTTTTTAATAATTTTTTAGTTGTACATGGACACAGTGCCTTTATTTTATTTATTTATTTTTATGTGGTGCTGAGGCTCGAACCCAGTGCCTTGCACATGCTAAGCAAGCACTCTACCACCAAGCCACAATCCTTCTGAAGAGAGGAAATGACACTTGGAAACAAGTAGAGCTCACAGCTTATCAGGGAGCCGCCTTTGCCCTGGAGTTTGGCCTGACTTGTTTTGATGATGTAGTACACTTGTCCAGGTTGCATAGAACTGAACATTCCCAGCACGTGTGGGGCATGTCCAGTTTTCCTCAGCACGTAGGCTCAAGACAAAAGCCCGCTTCCTAAAGGCTTTGTGGTTGTGACCTCTGTTTCTTGCAAATATATGATTTATGTTCCGTCAGCAACAGGAAGCTACTCAAAGGATCCACCTAGTTCTACTGCTGACCCCGTGCTGGCTTGTTCTTATTGTTTAGCGTTCCATTAGCTTCCGCAGCGAGAGCCGTCCCGACATCCTCGCCCCCCGACCCTGGTCCAGAAATGCTTCCTCCTCAAGCACCAAGCGGAGAGACAGCAAGCTGTGGAGCGAGACCTTCGATGTGTGCGTCAATCAAATGCTTACATCCAAGGAAATCAAGCGGCAGGAGGTAGGTTCCTGTGTCTGCAGGGAGGTGCCTTGCAGGGGAGCATCCCACAGAGTCTGCACCTCAGTGTCCAAACCAGGTGGAAGGAACTGAGAAACCCCACTATTCAACTGGGTGAGTGTGGCCCCCACTTTAAAAAGAAACTGAAGTGAAAATCTGGAGCTTATAGGATGTTAAAACCAAGTGCCTGTTTAAGATTCTGTAGTTCATAAAAATAATCCTTTTAATTATATTTTGATAGCCTCTACAATATTTTAAAATATTCAGTTTATAGGACTGGGAGTATAGCTCAGTGATAGGCCACTTAGCATGCATGAGGACTAGAGTTCAATCCCCAGCAATGCAATAAAATAAAATTTAAAATTTAAAAATTCAGATTATAGAACTTTGATTCAGCTTTGCAGAAAACTTCTTTCCAGTGCAGTACAGTTAGTTCCATTCCCTGTAAGCTTTCTGTATCATTAGCCCTAATTGGCTGTGATGACATTATACTTTATAGCAGGTTTGTCATATGATAGGCTATGCTAAGCACTCTGCATTACCTATCTTCTAGTGAGATCCCTGCGGTTTCTATTTTTTGTGGAGAACTTGATGTTGTAAAAAGGAGAACTTGAAAATTGTCTGGTTCTTTGACTAAGCAATTCCTTTCTAGGAATTCATCTGCCAGACCTGCTTGTATATAGGTGAAAAGATATATGTGCAGGATTTCTTGTTACAGTAGTATTTATAATTGTACTAATTTAAAAGAAGCCTAAACAGTTATTACTAACAACTAGTCTAAATATATGAAATACTGTGTAGCTGCAGAGACACATGAAGAAGTGATGATATGTATGTTTGGCTAAGTAGATAAGGCAGGGAACAAAATAGGATGTAGACTATGCTACCACATATATGAATACAGAAATACGAATACAGTTGGTAGAGTGCTTGCCTTGCAAGCACAAGGCCCCTGGGTTCAATCCCTAGTATCACAAAAAAAAAAAAAAAAAATAGAAAGAAAAATAGTGCATTTATATATTTACTTGTAGAACCATAAAATATTTCTGGAAGGATACCCAAGGAACTGGCAACAATGTTGCCTCCTGGGGTGGCTGGAAGAAAGTGAGAAGGAACGTTTTTACCATGTGCCCATTTGTGCACTAAATGAATTCTGTACCATGTAAATATATTACCTAGTCAACAATTAATAAATAAAACCTTTGAAAATAATACATGCACTGAAGAAAGTCCTGTGAAGAAATATCACAAAATTTTAACAGTAGTTAATGTGATATTGTAAAATATGTATTTGGTCGTTGTCCTCATTTCCTGGCATACAACTCATATCTTCAGAGTGGTATTTTGTATGTTGATGAATTGACTAATGGCCATCAACCCTTGGTAGAGTCCAGATGGAGGCTGGTCACCAGTGAGGCCAAGGCAGGACTAGAGGGGTGGAACTGAAAGTCTAACCTCTGGGGAAGGAAAAGGAGTTGAAGGTTAAGTTGATAACTAATAGCCAGTGATTTAGTGAATCATGCCTATGTAATGAAGCTTCCATTAAAAAAAAAAAAAAAAAAAAGAACGAGGTTTGGAAATCTTCCAGATTGCTGAACATGTGGAGGTTCTTAGAGGGTGGTGCTCCTGGATAAGGCATGGAAGCTCCACACCCTTCCTACCTCAGCATATTCATCTCTTCATCTGGTATTTATTGATATCCTGTAAAATAAACTAGTAAACCTAAGTGCTTCCCTGAGTCTGGTGAGCCCCTCTAGCAAACTAATCAAACTGGAGGAGAGGGTAATGGGAACCCTGAGTTATAGGAGATTGGTCAGAAGCACAGGTAAAACAACCTGGGTTTTTGATTGGCATCTGAAAAGGGGTGCAGTCTTGGGGACTGAGCTCTCTACTTGTGGGATCTGATGCTGTCCCCATGTATGTAGTGTCAAAAGTGAATTAGAGGACACCCAACTGGTGTCCCCTGCAGAATTGATGGCTTGCTCAGTATGTGAGCACACTGGATGTCAGAAGTGATCTGTGTTGTGGGAGTATGGGAGAAACTGAATTTGTTATTCCTACGTTCTCAAGAGTTAACAAGATGCTAATATGGATTATTTAAAGTTTTTCTTCTTTATGCTTCTCTATATTTTCCCAAGAGTTAGTAAGTTACATGTATAATTTGTACAATCCTGTACTGAGAAAAAGGAAGGAAGGGAAGAAAAGAAGGATGGATCATGGATGAGGACATTATTAAGGCATGGTGAGCACAAGGTCACCACCTAGTGTATTATAGAGTCAGGATTTGAACTTGGGTCCTTTCCTATCCCAAATCCAGTGATGTGTTTCCTAGTGTGAAGGTCCATGGTTTCCCTCTCTTAGAGGCCACATTTGGCCAGTCTGTCTAAGTGAACTCTAGTAGAATGGATGGACAAAGAAATCTGAGGAAGATCCACATAAAGGCTAATAAGTTATTTTGATCCAATCATTTTCCTAGTTTTGATGACACATTATAGTTATATACCACCATTAGATGCAGCTGGGTGATGGGTGCACAGCACAGGATCTCTCAACTGTTTGTCACTTTTTTTCCGTTTTCTTTTTTGGGGGGAAGGATGTGGGTGTATGTGATACTGGGGATTAAATCTGGGGACACTCTACCACTGAGCTATACCCCAAGCACTTTTTATTTTATTTTGAGCTAGAGGCTTGCTAAGTTGCTGAGGCTAGCCTGATACTTGCAACCCTCCTGCCTCAGCCTCCCAAGTCACTGGGATTACAGGCCATGCCACCTTGCCTGGCCTATTTTTTGTAACTTTTCATGTGAATCTATAAGTATTTTTAAATAAAAAGGTTAATGAAATAGAAGAAAAACCCATGGGATTTTCTGTACCTCAGAGGGGTTGGTGCACACTCCTCTTGGGTCCAGTGTCCTGCCTCCATATTCACTGCCTGCCCTCCAAAACCCCAATCCCATGGTGCAGGCAAGGCCTAAAGCCTATTCACTCCTTCCCTCCGCTCTGGAAAAATAAAAAATGCAGTAGTCCCTGAACTGTTGTCCCAGACTTGCCCTTTAATAACATAATGTTTGCCAAGGATTTAGATCCTCAGATGTGAATGTTCTGTGCGTCATAGCTCTCTAAATCATGATGGCTTAATAGAGCCAAATTAGAAATAACCCATTTACACACTCTTGCACACAGCCTGCTCCTGTAATTTTATTTATTGTACCTGGTGGAGCTGAGAAGCACTTTAGAATGAACTGACTTCACCAGTTTTTATTTAGAGTGATGAAGTGTTGTATTCTGCATGATCCCAATCTCAAGAAAACTAGAAGCTAAGAGAAGGATAGGTTTTTTTTTTGTTTGTTTTTGTTTTTTTTTTGTAATGGGGTTTGAACCTGGGGTGCTCTACCACTGAGCTACATCCCCAGCCCTTTTTATTTTATTGTTGAGGCAGGATCTCACTAAGTTGCCAAGGGTGGCCTTGAACTTGCAATTCTCCAGAGTTGCTGAGATTACAAGCATGTGCCCCTGTACTCATCTGACAAATGGGTGACAGGAATAAAGCATTCTACTAAGATTCATCTTCTTTTGAGTAGATAAACTGTGAAGGCCGTATCAAAAATATAGCCAGGTCCATTACTGAGAATAGATCCTGAATCCTTTTTCTTTTTTTCTTTTTTCTCCTTTTTTAGTTGTTGATGGACCTTTGTTCTATTCATTTATTTATATGCAGTGCTGAGAAGCGAACCCAGTGCCTCACACATGCTAGGCAAGTGCTCTACCACTGAGCCACAACCTCAGCCCCTGAATCCTTTCTTACAATTAATACTCATAACAAAGATGCAGAATCTATGGCTCCAAATGAAACATGGAAGATGACTGTTGAATTGGAAATTTGTAGCAACCCTTTCTCCCACAGAGAAGCCCATTATGCAGAAATATTGCAATATCTATTCTTTGCAGGTTTTAGCTACCACATGCATTTTCTGCAGATTGAGTTAACTTTTTGAGAATCCTTTTTTTTTCTTTTAGTTGTCTATAGATCTTTATTTTGTTTTTTTATTTATATGTGGTGTTGAGGCAAGTGCTCTTACTACTGAACTACAATCCCAGCCAAAGAACATCCTTTTTAAGTAAAGCATTTAAAGTAGATTTGGAGTTTTGAGTGCTAGAACTGGCACTGTTTGAATTTGGTCCCATAAAGGAAGGGAGATTCATTAAATGTATTTCATCTTTCTTACAGGCAATCTTTGAACTTTCTCAAGGAGAAGAAGACCTGATAGAGGACTTGAAATTAGCAAAAAAGGTAAACTAAAATCCAACAGTCATTTGAGTCACCTCATATTTTTTCCCTCTGAGTAATTTCATGATCCTCAGATGATACTTTATAAGCACCTTCTTTATGACTAAGACAGGTCATCAGAAATGGAGAAGAACTTGTGACCACAAACCAAGCAGTGGTGGAAATGGTTCAAAGCAAAAGGCAGAATAGCTTTCTGCACCTGGCATGTGTAGGAGTTCACCTTTTCATGTCTCTAGTGCACCTCAAGAATATATCAGTTTAAATCACGAAGTGTCCATGAATGGCTGTCCTAGAAGTCTCAAATGCAGGGACTCTTTGTCCACGGGAGAGAATGAATGTCTGAAACAGGAACTATACTTCGAAATAAAGGCATTTGAAGCTGGGCACTGTGGCTCATGCCTGTTATCCCAGTGACTCAGGATGCTAAGGCTGAAGCAGGATCGCAAGTTTGAGGCCATCGTGGGTAACTTAGTGAGACCCTGTCTTAAAATGAAAATAAAAAGGACTGGAAATGTAGAGCAATGGTAAAGCACCACTGGGTTCAATCACCAGTACAGCGGGGTAGGGGAGGTACATTTGAATCTCAAAAGTGGGTAAAGCACTGAAATGAGGCAATTGCATCACTATTGTAAGTTAGGGTCTTTTATATGGAAACTGGTTTGGGGTGTTAGTTTGTTTCGCTTTGTTGATTAAGTGCTGGGAATTGAATCCAGGACCTTCTGCAAGCACTCTACCACTGAGCCACACTCTAGCCAGAAATTTTTTAATCAATATCGTGGGTGGGCGGGGATACCCCTGCCTTGTAGAATGTACATTCTTGACAATGAGTAGAATGTACATTCTTGGCACTGAACCTTCCTTCAAAAACTTTTCCATTCCAGCAACACCGGACCATCCCACCCCATCCACTCCCATAGCTTGGAAGCTAAATCCAGACTCCATCTGATATTCGTCACATCCTCAAAGCATCACTGGGCTGGAAGGATGCTTCCCTTCTTTGAAAGGTCCTTGGTGTAACTTTCTGCTAATATGAACCCTACCTCCAGCATTCCTGAGATGGCCATCCAAGCTTTACTTGGACACAGTCAAGAAACTGATTTTCAGTCGGGGTTGGAGGAGGGGAAGGATATCACAGAGGACCAAGAAGGCTCTTAACTCTGGGAGACACTGTGCTGCTTCTATTCAGCTCTCCTTCCCTGGATCGAGTTCTCCCAGATGCTAGCATATTCAGTTGTTTCAGGGCCATCCCGTACCTCACAGAGGTCCTGCCTTCCTGGCAACACTTCTTTTCCTTTCAGCCTTGTCTACGTATCTTCCAGGAACCACCACAAATCTTGATTCTTTCTTCTATAACATTTATTGCCTCCTTCTCTGTGCCAAGTGACTTACCTTCAAAACTTTCGTTGGCCACTACACCTTTAATCTTTTGACTGTCTAGAGCACTTACAACTTGATCTTCTTTTCTCTCCTGTAACATCTCTCCTGTTGTTAATCTTGAATAGATTTTTAAACATGTATTTAATTTTCCACACAAAAAAAAGATCTTTCCAACTGGGCATAGTGGTACACACCTGTAATCCCAGTGACTCAGGAGGCTGAGGCAGAAGGCCAACCTCAGCAACTTAGTGAGGCCCTAAGCACTTAGTGAGATCCTGTCCTAAAATGAATAATAAAAAGGGCTGAGAATGTAGCTCAGTGGTAAAGCATCCTTGGACTCAATCCCTAGTACAAAAAAAAAAAAAAAAAAAAAAAAAAAAAAAAAAAGGTAGTGCCAATCATTTTCTCTTTCTTTCTTTCTTTTAAGTATGTACTGATTTGCAAAAGAGTGGGATAAATTTGGAATAAAGTAGAAATTTTTCAAGCTGTAGGATCTTAGTGATTTTGAAAACATTATAATAACCAAATCTATACCAAGGATTTATGCTCCTTCCTAGATATATGATATACTAGAATAAAAAGGCTTTGGAAAAATCTGCTTTGGTTTATCAGCAACCACAAAAGGTTCAAGGCAGTCCTGGATTCTCCTCCTCCAGCCACACCTTCTGCTGTTTCTGAAGCATTATGGCAGAAGTTGCTGGGAGAGCCATTTTTTTAAATTTCATTTTTTTATCATATAGCACCTCTCAGATCCTGGTTCCTCTGATTTTAAATGTTTGTATCTATCTCTTGTCCTTCTTGGTGCAGGCCTATCATGACCCCATGCTGAAACTCTCCATCATGACAGAACAGGAGTTGAACCAAATTTTTGGAACACTGGACTCTCTAATTCCTCTACACGAAGGTATGGTTTTGTTCCCAGGATGAGACATGACTTGTAGCTTAATTGACTTGTCTTATAACAAGTCAGTGATTGTGTAATAATATGAATAACCCAGAACCTGCTTTCAGCCCTGTTCATATTTGAATGCCTAATGCAATAAGCATTCTGTTTATCTTTTGCCAGAGCTCCTTAGTCAGCTGCGGGATGTTCGGAAGCCTGATGGCTCGACAGAACATGTTGGTCCCATCCTCGTGGGCTGGGTAAGAAAAGTACTGTGGACTTTTGAAGACAGAGTTCCTTCTTTTTTTTTGGTGGATGAGGGCGGTGTCATGCTATGGCCTTACACATGCAAGGCAAGATTTCCATAATTAAGATGGAGTTTCATTTTACCTAGACTTTTCTTATTGGCAAATATTGGTTTTACATCAGAAAAATAAAAAGCAAATTCCTGATAAAATTTGTAATTTTATTTAGGACTTATCTTTTTAAAGATAGCAATTCTTACTACACATTTACTACATTTAAGATAATGTGGCATTAAAATAAGTACAGGTACGCATGAAACTATTAGTTTCACATTAATGAAACAAAACTAGATAATATGGCATCCAGACCAATTACTCTTATAATTATTAGCACTTCTAGTACATTACTGCCTTGATCCAGAATCTTTGAGGATTCATGACTTAGCGAGTTTTAGTTCAGAAGTCAGTTTTAGCTCCGAGGCTGAAATATCCCAAGGGTATCTGAAAGACAAGTAATGTTCTAAGATGAATAATTTAGAAAAATGAGCATTAATATTTCAGGAGAGATTGTTCATCTTATACTTTCAACTTTCCTTTTATGATGAGCTATGGTAGATGTTTTAACTTCTTTTAGCCCACAAAAAAAATTCTTCCAAAGAGAGCCAGCCAACTGGAGTCACAGAAAGTGTAATGAGAAGAGAGGGTCTGTTTCAGTATTTCTTAAATTTCCGTAGTCTGCTAACTGCTTTGATGGGGAAAGAAGTGGGCAGGAAGGCCACACTCTAGAATTAGCAGGATGACTGCTTTGTGTTTGACGTGACAGCAATATAAAACTACATGGTTGCCCTAAACATCTTGTGCAAATTGTGAATTTGTGCCAGAAGCAAAATTGTAGGAATTTGCCTCCTTATTAACTTTATTTCTGAAATAAACCTTTGTCACTTTTGGTAGGAAATTGGTTTGATCTAGGGGCAGTTTTTGTGGTCCTTTTCTGTACAGACCCAAAGACAGAGAAGAGTGACCATGCTGGTCCATTGCTATGTGGACCCTTCAGGCCAGGAGACTTGCAGCTTGAAGAACAGCCTAAAGTTAAACAACTGGCCCGTTGTTACCAGACTTCATGAGAAATGGCCTTATTTATCAGGCCCAGCGAGCTGTTAAATGTTTTCCCTCTTTTAACTGCAGATGTGTCCGTGCGAGTGGGAACTGTAAACCAAGGGGTACATCTGTTTGAGCTCTGGTCTTTTTAACAGAACAAAATAAACATCTTGGTGGAGTTTGAATGAGAAAAGTCAGAGCCCATTCGACCCATGAAAAATTGATTTATTTCTCCCCCAAAGAAAAAACATGAAAAAGTCTTTTAAACAAGTGAGCTACCCAAGTGGGGCAGCATTGACCAGTCCTTTTGACCTTAAGATGAATCAATTACTTTTACTTTGAAGACCTTAAACAGAGTGGTTGCTTTTTTTCAGGGAACCACCCTGGTTACTGAGGATCTGTGTCCCCCACCCCATCAGGTCGCCCTGTTGGATCAAGCCTTCCCTATCACAAAGAATCAACTTCCCGAGTGACTTATCTAAGTAATAAAATAATTCATAAGCTCTCCCTCCAAGGCAGCCAATCCTCATGTTAATTTGGGTTCTGATTAAATTTTAATTCCAAAAAGAAAGTGCACATGGAAGCAAAAAAAAAAGATTTGTTCTATCACTTTTTACAATGTTAGGGAAGAAGAATTTCTTTAAAAAGAGAGGGAGAGAGAGAGAGAGAGCACAAGAGTCAGTTTCCCTCATAGATTATTTTTTCCCCTCCTTATACATTTTTGATAGTCTATTTTAAGAGATGTTAAATATATAGTTCAGAGCTTTGCAGGGGAAAGTAGTCAAAAACAGGCTTCAGACTTCAGCTAAGCAAGTAGCTCTGCTTCTTTAAACCACAGTTTCTTGAATAAAGTATCCTAGGGACAAAAATTAATAGCTAGGCCGGGTACAGAGGCACACGCCTGTAATCCCAGTGGCTCTGGAAGCTGAGGTAGGAGGATCACAAGTTCAAAGCCAGGCTCAGCAACTGAGCAAGGCCCTCAGCAACTCAGTGAGAACCTACCTCTAAATAAAATGCAAAATAGGGCTGGGGATGTAGCTTAGTGACTGAGTACCCCTGAGTTTCAATCCCTGGTACCAAAAAAAAAAATTTTTTTTTAGTAGCTAGTACTTACTGATTCTTAACCAAGGACCAAACTCCATGATACACGTTATAGTTCTCATTTTGCTAAGGGAAAGGAAAATGTTAGTATATGTATTTTAAGTGGAGAAACGGAGGCTCAGAGGAGTCATTCATAAGCGGTTGGCCAAGTTGAGCTTCGAACCTGATTCTCCTTGTTTCCAGAGTCTTCCCTCATCACCGCTGAATTTTCGCCTCTCATATTTTAAATAAGTATATTTATTTTTATTTGGAAACCAAGATGTGTGCGTTCTTCTTCTCCTATCACTTGTGGCCTTTTCTAACCGGTAGCAGAGCATGGTAGCCTTTCAGGTCAGGGCCAGGAAATGAGCACACCGTCAGGTGTGAACACAGAAACAGGGCTTAATTTTGTTGCCATGGTAGCAGGTGTCAGGATCTGAGAGAGTAATGGCCCATTGGATAGTGAGCAGCAGTGCAGCTGGGTTTCCTCACTAATTTACATCCGATGGTTACTGCTGATTTGTTTCTCCATAATCAAAACATTGGTCATTTCCAGGTATTTTAAAAGGCGAGGAAGTGGAAATGAAATTAAGAGGGCCTGAGGTGCTTTTTAATTAACTCTTAAAATCTAAATTACAGGTACCACATCTGGTATGTGTGTGGGGGTGTATGTGTTCATGGATGTGTGTGTACCAGTTATCATTACTCTCAAATATAAGGTTGAGGAAGGAATTTCTTCAGCTCTTTTTAACACAATAGACGGGTTTTGTTTTGTTTTGAAATTTTGTTCTGTTTTTAATAACATGGAAAGAAGGTGAACATTTCCAAGGATTGTTAAGTTCAGTAGTGAATCTTTTAAATACTACTTCCCTGGTAACTTTGTTTTGGTTTTGGTTAATGAGAAAATAATTTGGATACGAGGTATAAAAGTATCAGAATATTTAAATATTCAGATGCCACTGCACTTTATTTTTAAACATTGTTCTCAAACCATCAAATATCGCCTAATCTCATAATCCATTATTACAAATAAACATTCATTTATTTGTTTACCCAGAACACAAACTTTGACTGTGGGCTATATAGGAGGCACAATGCAGAGTACTAAGGATGCAGAAATGAAAGACACCCTCTTGTCAGGCTCTAATTGAATCCTCTACAGAGGTGTCATGGTAAATGTAACTTCCTAGTGCAAATGAATGAGAAGTGCTATAAGGCCACTGGTGGCATTTTATTGTCTCTAGAAACTTTGTGGAGGTTGGTAGCTTTGCATTAAAATGCAAGCACAAGGCCCTGGGTTTGATCCCCAGCACCAAAAAAAAAAAAGGGGGGGGGGGGGAGGAATTAAAAAAAAA
This sequence comes from Sciurus vulgaris, assembly GCF_902686455.1. NCBI lineage: Eukaryota > Metazoa > Chordata > Mammalia > Rodentia > Sciuridae > Sciurus > Sciurus vulgaris. Next base: position 49,007,308 of record NC_136477.1, read on the forward strand.
AGGATGAGAAGCTCTTCCTTGAGTCTCTGATATGATCTTTGCACAATGTGATTGATAGGACATGTCAGAGAGATGAGTGTTTTGCTGGAATGAAGGCAGTGAACTTAAAATGTTCTAAAGTCTTTAAGCTTACATTGTTCCTTGCTTGGGTTGTGATGTGAACCATAAGGTATAGCCAAAAATCTTTGCTGGCCTGTCAGAACTAATTTAAGAGATTTTTATAAATGCTTCCCTAACCTGTTGTTTTTTGATTTTTTCTTTTTAACTAATCATACCTTTGTGTTAACTTCTTAAGGCCTTTATAATTGTACTGCCTTAGAATCAGGTAATCAACAAGCCACACAAAAAGGGCTGTGTAATGCCACACAAAGGTCTATACTGACCCCTTGCTTTTTGTGTGTGCTGGTAAGTCTTCCTCATGGGTTTCTTATGAATAGCTTTTGAAGATATCTTTACAAGGTGACTTTTGACATACTGGATACTTTTTTTTTTTTTTTTTTTTATTGTAAACAAATGGGATACATGTTGTTTCTCTGTTTGTACATGGCGTAAAGGCATACCATTTGTGTAATCATAAATTTACATAGAGCAATGTTGTTTGATTCATTCTGTTATTTTTTCCCTTCCCCCCACCCCTCCCACCCCTCTTTACCCTCTATACAGTAGTTCCTTCCTCCATACTTGCCCCCCTCCCTAACCCTAACACTAACCCTTCCCTCCCCCCCATTATGTGTCATCCTCCACTTATCAGCGATATCATTCGTCCTTTGGCTTTTTGAGATCGGCCTATCTCACTTAGCATGATATTCTCCAATTTCATCCATTTGCCTGCAAATGTCATAATTTTATCATTCTTTATGGCTGAGTAATATTCCATTGTATATATATACCACAGTTTCTTTATCCACTCATCAATTGAAGGGCATCTAGGTTGGTTCCACAGTCTGGCTATTGTGAATTGAGCAGCTATGAACATTGATGTGGCTGTATTTCTGTAGTATGCAGATTTTAAGTCCTTTGGGTATAGGCCAAGGAGTGGGATAGCTGGGTCAAATGGTGGTTCCATTCCAAGTTTTCTAAGGAATCTCCACACTGCTTTCCATAGTGGCTGCACTAATTTGCAGCCCCACCAGCAGTGTATGAGTGTACCTTTCTCCCCACATCCTCGCCAACACCTGTTGTTGCTCGTATTCTTGATAATCGCCATTCTAATTGGGGTGAGATGGAATCTTAGGGTGGTTTTGATTTGCATTTCTCTTATTACTAGAGATGTTGAACATTTTTCCATATGTTTGTTGATTGCTTGTAGATCTTCTTCTGTGAAGTGTCTATTCATTTCCTTAGCCCATTTGTTGACTGGACTATTTGAATTCTTGGAGTAGAGTTTTTTGAGTTCTTTATAGATTCTGGAGATTAGTGCTCTATCTGAAGTATGATTGGCAAAGATATTCTCCCACTCTGTAGGCTCTTTCTTCGCATTGCTGATAGTTTCCTTTGCTGAGAGAAAGCTTTTTAGTTTGAATCTATCCCAGTGGTTGATTCTAGCTTTTATTTCTTGTGCTATGGGAGTCCTGTTAAGGAAGTCTGGTCCTAGACCAACAAGGTGAAGATTTGGACCTACTTTTTCTTCTATAATCTGCAGGGTGTCTGGTCTGATTCCGAGGTCCTTAATCCATTTTGAGTTTAGTTTCGCATTTTTATACATAAGTGATGAATCTTCAGAAAGAGAAATTAGGAAAACTACCCCATTCACAATAGCCTCGAAAAAAATAAAATACTTGGGAATCAATCTCACAAAAGAGGTGAAAGACCTCTACAATGAGAACTATACAACACTAAAGAAAGGAATTAAAGAACACCTTAGAAGATGGAAAGATCTTCCATGTTCTTGGATAGGAAGAATTAATATTGTCAAAATGGCCATACTACCTAAAGTGCTATACAAATTCAATGCAATTCCAATTAAAATCCCAATTGTGTACCTTACAGAAATAGAGCAAGCAATTATGAAATTCATCTGGAAGAATAAGAAACCCAGAATAGCTAAAGCAATCCTTAGCAGGAAGAGTGAAACAGGGGGTATTGCAATACCAGATCTTCAACTCTACTACAAAGCAATAGTAACAAAAACAGCATGGTATTGGTACCAAAATAGAAAGGTAGATCAATGGTACAGAATAGAGGACACGGACACAAACCCAAATAAATACAATTTTCTCATACTAGATAAAGGGGCCAAAAATATGCAATGGAGAAAAGATAGCCTCTTCAACAAATGGTGCTGGGAGAATTGGAAATCCATATGCAACAGAATGAAACTAAACCCATATCTCTCACCATGCACGAAACATACTGGATACTTTTAAAAGGGTTAGGAAAAATTCTGAACCATATACATATGCAAGAAGTCTGGTTCTTTTGTCCTTAGCTTAGATTGGCAGGAAGTGCAGATAAATTAAGATAGAAGTCTTTCAATCAAGAAAGTAAACCTACAACTAATAAAAGTACTTTGTGAAAGCAAGCAGAGCCTAGGGAACCTGTTCATTACATGCCAGTTTGAAGATTCCACTGGTTTCCTCCAGCCATGCAGATAAAGAAATGTTGGCCAGGCCTAGAGCCCAGTTCAGTGTTCATCCCATCCCAATGAATGATGATTTGTGACTTCAGATCTCAAGGATGTTGACACGCCAATCTTTTTCTGTTTTCTCCTTAGCTGCCTTGTCTCAGCTCCTATGACAGCTACTGCAGCAATCAAGTGGCCGCCAAAGCTCTGCTGGATCATAAAAAACAGGATCACCGAGTCCAGGATTTCCTTCAGCGATGTTTAGAGTCCCCATTTAGCCGCAAACTAGATCTCTGGAATTTCCTTGATATTCCAAGAAGCCGTTTGGTGAAATACCCTCTGCTTCTTCGAGAAATCTTGAGGCACACACCAAATGATAACCCAGATCAGCAGCACTTGGAAGAAGCTGTAAGTGTGCCTGTTTCCTTTTCTTTTCCCTAGGGTTTGGGTTCCTGTGCACATGGGACCTAGAAATCTTGATATCTAGACCTAGTTCTTATATTGATGGTCACTTTTCCTCTCTCTGAGCAGTTTCCTGATCTGTAAGACACAGTGTTACATGAAACACTTTAAGTTCCTTTTGGTTATAAAATTTCTCAGTTTTGTTTAGGTGGCTCTAAGGTGGTGGTATAATTGCCAGCTGTAAGGATTAAGATCTTTGTGGAGATTTTAAGTAAATAACTTTATTTAGTTTTATTTTAGCTTAGACCCAAAGCCCATTTGTAAAGGCAACTTCCCATTGAACATCTAGCTCCCCTCAGCCCCAACTGCAGTGGGGTAACTAGTCAAACCTCCAGCAAATGTTTATTAAGTATGAGCTGGGCAACATGGCAAATATAGATTTTTTTTCCCTAGCCACAAGAAAGACAAGGAAAAATGAGGTCCAAATCATTAGAATGTTGTAAACTATGAGCATTCTATTTGGAAGACTGGGTTCTGACTCTGCCCAGCAGGGTGAAACAGATGGCTGGCTGCGGGGAGAGTGGCCTGAGCACAGGTGTGAGGCCAGGTCACACCTGGGGAAAACCAGGAATCAGTCTACCTGGGTTTGAGGATGCTCTGAGGAAGCAGCAGAAGGTGAGGTGTAGGATGTGGGCTCCAATCTGGTTATAGAAGGTTTTAGATTATTTAAATTTGAGAAATTTTCCCGTGTTGTACAATCAATTGAAGGTTTATTCTGTTTCCTAAATAGCTGGAATTCAGGGTTCAGATCTCATCTCCATTACTTACAAGCTATGGAACCTTGGACACATTACTCTCTGTAGAACAGTGAATTGAGGAGGAAGAGATTAGGGCCAGAGAAGCCAATGGGGCTGATGCCACAGTGGTGCAGGTGTGAAGTTGTGAAAACCTGATTTGAGGTGGGAGGTGAAGGCTAATGGATGTATTCAAAGGGCTCCTTCCCTGATTTAATCTGGCACAATAATAGGAGGATATGCAGAGGTGATTTGAAAATCAGAAGTCTTGAACCTGCTGAGCAAACTGTCTCCTCCCAGAGAGCAACTTAATGATAATAAATAGTACTAACAACACCAACAATAATAATTCCTGTCATTTATCAAGTACCTAGTAAATCAACTTTATATAATTTCTTATAGATGGTGTATTTCTTTAACACTCCTAACAACCTATGAGATAGCTTTCTTTTTTAAAAAATATTTTTAATTGTAGATGGGCGCAATACATTATTTTATTTATCTATTTTTTATGTGGTGCTGAGGATCTAACCCAGTGCCTCACACATGCTAGGCAAGTGCTCTACCCCTGAACCACAACCCCTGAGATAGCTTTCTTATTAGGATCATTTTCTAGATGAGGCTTAGAGTAGTTAAATAGCTTGCCCTAGTCCAGAGCCAGCTAGTGATCAGGTTGATATTCAAACTCTGTCAACGTAGACTCCACGTCCTCTGCCTTTCTGCTTGTTTATGATCCTGTACATCAGTGCAGAAAGGTGGCCACTTCTTTGAGCCTGTGTTGCCTTTGAAATTACAGAGAGCTGTTTGGTCACCAGATGGGCTTTGTGGCAAGGCTTTGTGGATGCAAAACTGGGCTGAGTGCCTCCACGTGGAATAGAGAAGAATGAGGAAAAGACTTTCCTGATTCATGAGGTGTTCAGTATATCTGGCAGACCCAACACGCAGACCAGCCACCCAGTCCAGCATGGATAGGGATGCAGGCCCTGGGGATAAGCCTATCTCATTTCATCATGTCTGTTTTTATTATACTTGGAAGTGTCTGATCGTGTTGTCTCCCCTCCATATTTCATCCCAGCAAGTGTGTGGTCTGCCCAAATAGAAACAACAGGGAGCTCCAGCTACTCTAAATAATTACTTTGGTGAAGCACACGAGGCTGTTCAGAGTTTCACTATAAAGATTTCTTTTTAATATGCAGCATAAGAACACTATTTTTTTAATGAGGTAAAGCTTGAGTTTAAAAACAGATAAGAATATGATTGTTTCCAGTATGAAAGGATGGGCCAGTTACCAGTTTCCCTAGCTTGTGAAGTGTGAAGCCATTTTCAAAAGTTGAATCTGCACCTAATTATTCAGATGGACTTGTGCATGAAGCATGGTACACCTGCATTTGAAAATGCCCACAAAGCAAGTCTTCTAAATGTACATTTATGCAACTTAGGCACAGATTTTTTGTCTTCTTTACAAAATCTTTGCAGCATTACCCCAGATGAGCAGAATTATTTAGCCCTGTACTCGTGGGTGCATTCTGAATGTTTGATAAACATAAAACCAATGGTAAGAACTTATGTAGCTCTTCTTACATGTTCCCTGAATAAATTTCCCATCTATGCAAAAAGGAAAATCAAAGTGCTGAGCAAATTGTTTCCACACCAAGGGAGTTGATTGCATTTGGGCTTATTAGATCTAAAGAAAGGTCTTGCTCTAGATGCAGTGCATACACTATCTCATCATTATCATATTTTCTCAATAGTGTTTTGAGGGGTGAGAGAGACTTCCCCCAAAAGGGAACTTCTTAAAATAGAACTTTGGATATTCAGATATTCCAGAGAATTGGTTGTTTAATCTCTTAAATTCTAAGGATTGTTTCAGCCAGAAAATGATCCTGCAGACTAATCCCTTCCTCCCATCTTTAGTCTTCCTTAAGGCGGGGGGAAAAACACAATGAGAAGAACAGTCCTGCTTTTGATGCAGCCACAATGAAGACTGCTATTCTTGGCTCATGTCAGGAGCTGATGAGTAGATGACATTGTGACACAAGGGACTAGATGGACAGGGCTTTCCGATACTACTCTGAGGATGATGATTCCAGCATGTGTGGGCCCGATCCCTGTCCTGTTGTATTTCTCATTACCTTTCCTTACTAATCCCCAATGGGACATGCAACAATAAATTTAATTTAAATATACAATTACCATGATTATTACTGGCAACCTACTGTATGTAACTTTATAACTGCCTGAAATCCTGCAGAGTAAATCTCCCTCAAGTCCCAGTGCAGGACTGGGGATGTAGCTCAGTGCTAGAGAGCCCCTGGGTTCAATCCTCAGTACTGCAAAAAGAAAAAAGAAAAAAAAAAAGGAAGAGATCCTTGTGATGTCATGACGTTCAGGTGGATGAAAGTACAAAACATTAATTTTTAATAAACAAAAGCAGATACCGAGTTACTTTTATAAACATACATACATAGAGTATGGAATTATAACACTGTTTCCATTATTTTGTCTCAGTATTTTTTCCAGTACCAGAAAAAGAAGCAGAATTTGAAAGTAGTCATAGCTGCCTCAGGAACTACTATGGCATTTGAGTTCATGAATCTTCATGTGATATGCCAGCTATTTAGTTCCTGGGTTAAATTAGGAAATGAGCACATCATTATGGCTGTGATGCATCTTCTTTCTGATTTCCTGAATACTTGAAGGAAACTCAGAAAATTGACTCAAGTGTTGATTCATTCCAGCTGGCCAGGTATACCTAATAATAGTTAAACTGACAAGATAAACTACAGGCGGTGATGGTAACTTCTTTAAAAACAAGGGGAAAATATGGATTCCACTACATATGAAATCAAAGAAAGGTAAAATGTTAAGGTATATATAAAACAGTTGCTCAGATGCCTCCCATGTTTTAAGCTTTTCAAGGGCAGGAACCCACTCTCATTTCTTTGAAAGCATATAATCTAGCACTGGACCAGTACTCAACAAACATTAGTTAATTTGAAAGATGAATCATGACTTTAGTGTATTTTGTGTAATTTTGTTTTGTTTTAAAAGTAACAATGAGCTGGGCTCATTGGCACACACATGTAATCCTAGCAGCTCCAGAGGCTGAGGAAGGAGGATCACAAGTTCAAAGCTAGTGTTAGCAACTTAGCAAAACCCTGTTTCTAAAGAACATATTTTCAAAAAAGGACTGGAAATATGACTCAATGGTTAAGTGCCCCTGGGTTCAATCCCCAGTACCAGAAATTTTAAAAAAAGGTAACAATGAGTATCAAGAGGAAAAACCAAGAAGGGAAGAAACAAAAGACAAAGTATACCAAAGAGCTCTGATGTTTATTATTTACTTTGTGTTAATAAAATTCAGATTAATTTTAGAGGGCTTACCTTTAATATTAGGCTGACATCAAAGGCCAAAAAGCTTTATATATGACACTAAGGAGCCTGTTTTTTTTTTTTTTTTAATTTTTAGATGTTGATAGATCTTTATTTTATTCATTTATTTATATGTGGTGCTGAGAATCAAACCCAGTGCCTCACACATGCTAGGCAAGTGCTCTACCACTGAGCCACAACCCCAGCCCCCTGTATATTTTTTAAAAGTATGTATTTTTAATCAGTCATGCTACCACCAAAATTTGGGAAATAGAGAAAGATGTAAACCATTTTAGAATCCCATAATAGCTACAAAAATGTACAGATTATTCATTTATCCTCTAGATATAATCACCAGACGTACTCAGAGCTGTAAGATCTACCAAACATGTATGAAATACAAACATTAAAACTGTGTGGTAGTCTTTACCCAATTGCTTTGGACAGAAGGTATCATTTAACTAGCATAGGAAAAAAGTCATTTAACAAATCTAGAAGGAATTCATTACCAGGTTTATTACCAGATCCTGGTAGCTGATGACTGAATAAAGACCTCTTTTAGAACCTTGTTTTTTTTTTCCTCCACATTTTTTAAATTAGTGCATTATAGGTGATGGGGTTTGTTGTTACTTATTTGTACATACACACAACCTAACAATATGATTTGGCCAATATCACTCCCCAACACTTCTCCCCTCCCTCCTTTCCTGCTTACCCACTAGACCTGTTCCTCTCTTCTACTGATTTCCCTTTGTTTTTCATGAGCGTACACCCATCTTTCTTTTCCTTTTCTCTCTCTAGCTTCAACATGTGAGAGAAAACATATGACCTTTGACCTTTTGAGTTTGGCTTATTTCACTTAATGTAATGATCTCAAGTTCCATCCATTTTTCTGCAAATGACAATTTCATTTTTCTTGATGACTGAATAAAACTCCATTGTGTATATATATCACATTTTCTTTATTCATTCATCCATTGATGGACAATTAGGCTGGTTCCATAGTTTGGCTATTGTGACTTGTGCCGCTATAAACATGGGGATTGGTATATCACTATAGTATGATAACTTTAATCCCTCAGGATAAATACCAAAGAATGGTATAGCTGGATCATATGGTGGTTCCATGCCTACTCTTTTGAGGACCTCCATACTGATTTCCATAGTGGTTGTACTAATTTACAATCCCACCAACAGTGTAAAAGTTAGGACCTTGCTTTTGACCAAATTATATTTTCTGTTGAGTAAATGTGACCTAGAAGAAGCTAGTCAGTGTATTCCATCTGTTAAGTTTTCTTCAGTTACCATAAGAAAGGTGGGACTGTTGGTCTTTACACTCTTAGGGGACAGAGGACCCTTCTGAGGAAGTCATTATTTTGCCTTTGATTGGTAACATTGATTTTTGTTTTGCTAATTTCTCATCCTTTGTTTTCCATATTTTCTAATACTTAGATATGTTATTGATGTGATCGAATAACAATACATCAAAATAAGTACCCACTGATTACAGCTCAGAGTCTTTTGTTTTGCCTTCTTTTTTTTTTTTTTTTCTTACTGATATCACATCTACCATCTCTTTGAATTTTCTTCACCCCTAATTCTCTCACATGTGCTATAGACTTGGGCAAAAGTGTATATGTACAAACTGTCCCCTTTATTACTCCTAGTGTCTTTGCATTCTTTTTTTCTCCATTCTTTATAAAACATTTATGTTTTCTCATTAAAAATATATTCAAACCATTTGTTCACACTCAATTTGCATTTATAGTTATGGCATTAGATTGGCACATGTAGTGAGACCTTGAAACCAACTTTTAAATCCCAGAGACAGTCCCTCTTTTTGGACATCTACATTCAGCTTTGTTTTTTCCCCTTGATCCAGTTTTTTACATGCCTGAATTTCAACATTATGAGTATGTTTTTTAAAATGTGCAATGTGGAGCTCACTAACGGTGTCTTAAACATCAGACGACCTTGAATCTCTTCCTCTCAGATAAAATTATGCATCAATATTAGATTTTTTTTTTTTTTTTTTTTTTTTTTTTTGCAGTACTAGGGATTGAACTCAAGGGCACTCTATACCACCAAGCTTCATCCCCAGTCCTTTTTAATTTTTATTTAGACAGGGTCTTGCTAAGTTGCCCAGGCTGATCTTGAACTTGAAATCCTCTACTTTAGCCTCTGAGTTGTTGGAATTGCAGGTGTGCACCACCATGCCTGGCTCAATATTATTAGTTTTATATGTAATATAAGTATCTGTACACATTTATAAATGTTTGTGTATATGTGTGTGCATATGTGTGTATAGATAACAGTATATTAAAAGCATTTTTCCCCTTTCACAAAGCAGCATAAATGAATCTCAGAATTAGACATAAGTGTTATCTTGGTGATCTCTAGGCTGGCCCTAAAACTTCTTTGTGTGGATGGTTTGCTTACTTAACCTATATCTATTTTCCTCTTTGTTTCCATAGATAAACATCATTCAGGGAATTGTGGCAGAAATCAACATCAAGACTGGGGAATCTGAATGCCGTTATTATAAAGAACGACTTCTTTATTTGGAAGAAGGCCAGAAAGACTCTTTGATTGACAGCTCAAGAGTCCTGTGTTGTCATGGTGAACTGAAGAACAACCGGGGTGTGGTATGTGGCTACTCCCCTTTCCAGTCTCTTCCTGGGCCACCCCCATCCCTAATGCACTTGATCTGAGCCTTTTTTTACTATTCCTTCCCAGTCTAGGGTTGAATTTTTATAAATAAAAATTGCTTTTCCAGTATCTTTTACATCACTCAAATATGTATTTGTCAGTATATTTTCAGAAAGAATTTTGGAAAACAACATAAGTTTGCCAGATTTTTATTTCGTTTGATCATGACCTTCGAAACAGACACCAGGTACAGTGGTGTATGCTTATAGTCCTAGCAACACAGGAGGCCAAGACAGGAGGGTTACACATTTGAGGTCAACCTTAGCAACTTAGCGAGACTCTGTCTAAAAAAAAATTTTCTTTTAAAAAGTAACTTTTTCATCTTGATGAGATTGAGAATTCAAGGGACACCCTTTTGACCTAGACTGAGCAGGCTTGGAAATGTCATTTGACATCAGTGAGTACATGTCACGGCTGTTAGCAGGACTGCTGTGGATCCAGCCAGCTGATGGTTCGATGTGGGCAGAAAGACCCAGCAAGGCTACTCCTGAAGTCCTGTGTCTGTTTGTGAGGGAGTTACAATAACCAGAAAGTTATGTTCTGCTTCTTGCTGATTTCTGTTATCCGACCCTCAAATCCTTACATGTGCTTTCTAGGAAGCCCTGTGGGAAATAGGAAGAATTGTTCCCTCTGTGTGTGGGCCTGTTCTCTTTTGTCTGTCAGGAAAGGCCTGAGAACTCTTTGATTGATGTGCCTTGAACATTTAAGATGAATCCTTGGCAGGTAGAGTTATGAGAATAAAGATAGCAGCTGGGGTGGAAGGTTTGTTGGGTTTTGCCCCCAGTGGAGTTATGAAGGTCACTGAGAACAAAGTTCTGTATCAGAAAAAAAGTGTGGTAACTTGAGGGCAAAAGGGAGCTGAGACAAATAAGAGAACTTCTGCATGGATATTTATAAATGAAGTGAGTTTCTTAAAGGTTGCCCAGATAATCTGAATTCAAACTGCATACCTCAACTAAAAGATTGATTGAGGTAGAAATAGTATAATAATCTGATTAAATATATAAAATAATGATCTATCCCTTTTCAACCCCATCCCCAGAAGAAAAATCCTCACATTCTATCACCATCCCCAAAGAATCTCCGACTTGGCTATTTTGTGCTTTACTCTGTTTTCTAGATTTTTACAATATACCTTTAAGCCAGTTGTGGTGGCATATGCCTATAATCCCAGCATCTTAGGAGGCTGAAGTAGGAGGATCGTAGATTGGAAGCCAGTCTCAGCAACGTAGTGAGAACCTGTCTCTAAATAAAAAATGAAAAGGGTTGGGATGTGGCTCAGTGGTTAAGCACCCTTGAGTTTAATCCCTGGCGAGCATTCGTACACACACACATGCAAGGGGAAAAAAAAAAAAAAAAAAAAAAAATATATATATATATATATATATATATACACACACACACACACACATACACATATACCTTTAATAGCCATCAACAGTGATTTGGTTATGTTTTTGTTTCTGTACTTCGTGGCGTGGGTGTATGGTGGGAGACTGACAAGATTTCTTTTTTCTTGAAGAAGAAATGATTTAATAATGCTCAGTGTGCGTTTCCTGCTTCCAAATCAAGATTCTAATCTGAGTTGCCACCTCTACCTTCTGGGTCACCCCTTTGAGTTCCCTGGGTATACTTTCTCAAATGTCTCCACCAGAAAGCCAGAACCTAGCTGCAGGGTTGTGGATCTTTTTACTTTAACCCCTAAGTATTTCCAAACTGCAAGAAGAGTCTCACACTTAGAATAGAATGTAGCAGCCAGGTGTGGTGGTGCATGCCTGTAATGCCCTGGACTTGGGAGACTGAAACAGGAGGATTTTAAGTTCAAGGCCAGCCTCAACAATAAAAAATAAAAAGTCTGCATATGTGGCTCAGTGATAGAGCATCCCTGGGTTCAATTCCCAGTACCAAAACAAACAAACAAAAAAGAACTGAAAGGAGCAGATTTTCCCCAACTCCACACAGCAAACTTGCTTTCATAATGTGGTTTGAAACAAGGCTTCATTTTTGAGACTTGCTTTTTGCCCGGTTACAAGCACATCAATTGTCCACCTTTTAAGCATAGCCTCTTCAGAGAACTCATGTGCTGATGAACTTAACTGAGAAGGAAAACTTGGATCATCTTTCCCTGTGGTTACAGCAGTGCACTCTGTTCCCTGAGGCATGAGCAGTGCTCCCTGTCGGACTCACTGGATGAAGCTGGTGATCAGCTCTACGGTTAAAGCAACAAGCGTTTTCATGGGTTTAGGAAGCAAAGATGACTGACTATTAGGCTTTTGTTTTGGTTTTTTTTTTTTGTTTGTTTGTTTGCAGTACTGGGGATTGAACCCAGGGCCTTGTGCTTGCGAGGCAAACACTGTATCAACTGAGCTATCTCCCCAGCCCGACTATAAGACTTTGATATGCCAGTCTCATTCTTTATAGGCTATTGTTAATTTCAGTCTCTTAAAATTAGATGAGCTAATTTATACACCAAAGCCAGGAAAATGCTAACTTCTATCATTCTATTTACCTTTCTTATTTTTCTCTTAGTGGAGCTGAAGGCTGTGTGTGCCTGCACAGGTTGTGAATCCCAGTGTAAATAGGGCCCCTGGAGCTGACAGCCTGGCATTAGGTATCTATAGACAGAAAGGCTTTCTCCAGTGGCTCCTTAGGGAGGTATCTATACAAAAGGCAGCCTATACATATCTGGTAGTGCTTCACATCTGCTCAGCTTCTGCTCTTCTGGAGGTAGATTTGAGCCTCAGAGTTCAGAATGCATCGTGAACCTGATACCTGGGGACCTTTTTTTTTTTAACCCTGGGACCTCTTGCTACATCAACCAACCTTTAGATTGTTGCTTAGGGAAATCTGTGGACTCTTTTATTCTAGAAACTGCACGTTTTCCTGTTCCAAGAAGTGCTTGTGATCACCCGAGCCGTCACCCACAACGAGCAGCTCTGCTACCAGTTGTACCGTCAGCCGATCCCAGTGAAGGACCTTCTGCTGGAAGACCTGCAGGATGGAGAAGTGAGGCTGGGCGGCTCTTTGCGCGGGGCTTTCAGCAACAATGAGAGAAGTATGTACAGAGGGGTAGACTCTGTTGACTCAGTGAATGGTTTTGGTCACTGGAATTTGGAGGGAATGCCTAGATGGTGAAAAGTGAGGAGCCCTAGCCTTAAACTTTATTCCAATACTGTCTCCCCACTTACTGATTGTGTAATGTTGTTCAACCTCCATGAGCCTCCGTTTCCCATCTGCAAAAGCAATGCATACCTACCTCCTTCATAAAGTTGCTTTAACAATTAAGTGAGATAATGTAAATGAACTGTTTGCACATAGCTGGTGCTCCTTACACTCCCTGTCTCTGATCCCCGCTTTTGGATATAAGTGTACTTAATACAAGATGGTCTTTATCTGTGTACCAGTTGCAAGTGGTGGGTTTTGCAGTTGAGCAAGCAGACTTGTCTCTAAAGAGATTAAGAATGTTCAGCTAAACTGAGCATTCATCGGTAACATTACTCAATGGGCTTCTCTAACTTGAGGCTTAATAAACAGAGGAATTAACTAAAAGAAGCTGCAATAGCAATGTCTAGAAAGTACCTACCACATGTCAGGTGCCATTCTAGGACTAGTATATACAGTGGTGAACCAGGCAGTTAGATTTTTTGTCCCTATGGAGCTTACATTGTCATGGAGGAGATCGATAAACAAACATTCCTAATGCTGGTTAAAAACTGAAACCCAATAAGGGGAGAGGGGGATAGAGTAGAAGGTTTGTTATAGGTGAGATGGTCAGGGAAGTCTTAGAGAAAATAATATCTGAATCTCCTGGGTTAACACAATACCAGGTTTTGAAGATAATTGTTATATACTGCCTCTTAGCTACTCATCAATCCCTCTATCCAAGTAGTAGTAGCAGCAGCAGCCATGGTAGTAGAAATAAAGCTTATATTTCTTGAGTACTGACTGTGGGCCAGGTATTGTATAAGCACTTACATGTATTATCACTTTTATTTCTCATAACAACCTGATAGGGAAGGCTTTACAAATATAGAAACTGAATCACAGAGGAGTTGAGGCACTTGTGTAAGATCAAAAGGCAGAGCCTTAATTTAAAGAACTTAGGATTAGCTTCTAGCTTCTAGCCAAAGGCAACTACCAGTGAAACATTTTGACCTATTCTACTTTCATTGCTTAGTCTCTAAGCTGTCTGGAGTGGTAGTTCCCAGTGTTGGCCACACAGATAGTGCAAGGTGTCTAACTGCAGATGCTTCTATGAACCAAGCATTACATGTGGCACACAGGGTCCATTACATGTTAGTCAATGTTGTTGTTAGATTAAATATCTTCCATATCATGCATTAGCATTTTTTAAATGCATGTTGCATCTGAGCACAGTGGAACACACCTGTAATCCCAGCAAGTTGGAAAACTGAGGCAGGAGGATCACAAGTTCAAGACTAGCCTAAACAATTTAGTGAGACGCTATCTCAGGATAATGAAAAAATAAATAAAAAAGACTGGGGATATAGCTCAGTGTTAAAGTATCCCTATTTTCAATGTCTAATATAATACATGAGTTAACTAATGCATGTTATGCCTGCTGAGGTAATTGAAATAAAATTTCATTTTTAAGCAAAAATTTATAATGACTCTATGACTTTACATATCTTTTCAATCACTGAATACTAAGCATATAGGTACCCTCATGTGAAGGGTTTTTGGCATGGTTTGATGTTACAAAGAGCTTGTTAAACTAAAAAAAGCTCTTCCTTGGGGGCACTTATTGAAACTAGATTATCAGGTCTGCTTTAGACATATTGTGTCAGAATTTCTAAGGATAGGGCCTGGGGATCTGTATTTTTAACTAGCTCCCTAAGGAATTTTGATATGCAGGCAGGTTTGGTAACCAATACTGTCCCCTGAAAAACAACACTTAAGTATTCCAAGCTGATATTAATTTGCTAACTTCTGAGAGTAGTAAAGGCAACTGAGAGGCAGGCTTGTGTCAACTCCAGTTGATGGATGGTGGCATCAGGTGTAGCTGAGCTATGTGCTGCATCAGTGGCAAATGTTTTACAATCAGCAGTATCTGTTATGGGTATTGAGAGTTAGTGTCAGCATGGGGAATACCTTCCTTTGACTTTTTTCCCCCAATATTTTTCATTTCTAGTTAAAAACTTCTTCAGAGTCAGTTTCAAAAATGGATCCCAAAGTCAGACCCACTCGCTACAAGCCAACGACACTTTCAACAAGCAGCAGTGGCTCAACTGTATTCGTCAAGCCAAGGAAACAGTCCTGTGTGCTGTCGGGCAGGCTGGGATGCTTGACTCTGAGGAACCGTTCCTTAATCCCGCCACTGGGAGCAGGGAGCCACAAGGAGAAACAAAACTCGAGCAGATGGACCAATCGGACAGTGAATCAGACTGTAGTATGGACACGAGTGAGGTCAGTCTTGACTGTGAGGGAATGGAACAGACAGACTCTTCCTGTGGGAACAGCAGGCATGTGGAAAGCAATGTCTGACAGAGGGGCTGACCTTCCTGGAAGTAGCCCTGTGTCTTACCTGTACAGTATTTGCATTCCACACATGGAACGGTTTGGAGAAGCACTTTTTCATACTTTTGTGAACGTGTTGGCCCAGTCTCTTGTATCTGTACCTTTGTCCCTAGTACTGTAACTGCCAATCAATCTGTCTGTGTCAGCTGGAATCTGTGGCAGCCGTTACCCTGTACTGTATCTCACAAGTGTCTGGATGGATGGAGAGGTACTTGAACAAGTTGCTTTCAATTATCCTGCTGGATTTTGAAAAGTAGAAAGAACAGAAGCTCTAAACTACTGTTTTGCATAGCTTGCTTGAAGAGTCCTTCCTCCCATGCTTCTCTAGTGCTTGTCTAGTTCTTTGACATGGTAGCCAAAGGTGTGGAATTCAAAGGGCTTTGCCAACAGGGTATCAGCACAGCAGTCAAGGGAGAACCAGAAAAGACGAACCCTTGAACTAAGCTTGGTTCTGGTATTCGCACAGAAAGCATGAAAACATCCTTGGGGATTCTGAAGGCTTAATTTTGCAAAGGAGAGATCTTGCAGTTTCATCCAGTGCAAGTTTGATGCAGTAATCTATGAGGACATGAAATAGAGGCTGCCCTTAGAAGAGCCAGGACAAAAGCAGCTGCCAGCTCTGAATCTTTAACTGAAATGTGTGTGGCTCCAGGACGTGGCTGTCATGGTTAGTGGGTTGCTGTAGAAAGCCATCAGTAGCCTAAAACTGCAGATTAGAACCCAAAGGACCTGGGAAAATCTGCCAGGATAATGAGTCCATTTGTTTTCCTCTGCCTAGGCCACTCTTATTTTAGACTGTGAAGCAGTGGAAAAGAGGAAGAGACCATAGCTGTGTGTTGATGACTCTGTTTACAAAACATGGGAGAGGGAGAACTGGGAGTGAGAAGTGCTTCACTGGGACCTTTTGAGGGAACCATTTAAAAAGACAAGCATGGTCCGGAGCCTTCTGAGAAAGGCCAGAGCCTCAGATTTCCTGCTCTGCTTTTGGGCCATGATTTTGCATCTCTGGTTGTGCACTGTAATCAGAATCATATACATTCTCCAGAGGCCAATTTCTTTAACTCTGTTAGGATCAGCTAGCCAAACTCATAACCTCTTTGCCCAACCTGATCTACAGAGCAAAGTGGAGTGCACCTTAAAAAAAAGTTAACAAAATATACCGAAAAGCTCCCTGTGAGTGTAAATATTTAGGATGACCTGTGCAAAAGTATACCCACACCAGCACTAGTAGTAATGATTCTAAATTATTGCCAAAAAGTTTTTTTTAATCTCCCTGTGTCCTTCAAGTTTACAGAAAAGAAAGCAGAACATACAATGATGTCATTTTATTATGTACATATATCATGTGCATTCAAAGAAGCTGTGTGACAAGATTTATCAATATAAAAATAAGGTATATTACATTATTATTTTTCAAAAACAAAGAGAAATATTATGGTCAATTTTACCCTGTAAAACATATTTCTGTATTTATAGATTTTAAACATGGTGAATTTTTTCTATTACAAGTTTATTTAAAACTGCTTTGTTTCTCAAGTCATTATTGAGTTAGCAAGTGGATGAACCTATTGAAGATAGAAAGAAGCAGAAGGAAGCTCAGAAGAGTCATTTGATGATGAAAAAGAAAAAGAGCTGTAGGGCCATTTTGGGCAATGTATTGAGAAGAGATTTGTCAAGGGTTGGCCCAGGGAAGAAAGTCAATGAATGTCTTGATGAAATGAATGTTTTTGTATAATGGCCTTAAACTTTTCTGGAAGCATTTCAAATAAATTACATTAAAAATGTCATCTTTATTTTGTTTGGTGTTTGCTTAACAACCAGCAAGTTTCAACTGTCCTTGTGGGTAGAAGGGGTCTTTTGGAAAATTTTTCTTATCTTTCCCAAATACAAACTCAGAACAGAGTGTAGCTGAAATAAATGCTTTGATTTAGCCTAGCAAAGCTTTTTCAGAACTTACCTATCCAAGATCTATTTTTTTCAAGCATTCTATGTTCATTCACTTATTTATTTATTCATTTTAATAACTCTGGCTTTATTCATACTAGATATAAGGGCAACTGATAAGTTACAAACTTGTTACAGAAATGTTGACTCTCATTGTCAACACAGGTGACTGTTGATAAACTTGGGGCCAAATAAGAGAAGGCAAATTTCACTTTGAAATTCTTACTGGAATTTTAGTCTACCTTTTTTTTTTTAATTGAAATGGTTGGTTTTATTTCCTACAAAGGGTAGTTTTCAGATGAAAAGACTAAACAGTTCTAAGCTATTAGTATCCATTTCTCAATTGCACATTGATCCAATAAAGCTGGTAGTTTTATCTTAAGGATATAATTTTCTTTAACAAAGTGTTAATTCCCAGATTAGGTAAGAAAGTCAAATAAGTGTAAGTCTGTATCCCCCCTGCCCCGCAAAAAAATATGTTTTTCTTCTCCTCTACTTCTTTTTTGTCCTTTTTGTCTATCTTTGGTGTCATCTTAGATATTCCCTCCATTTTTCACTCCCACAACTGTAGCAATTGTTGAGAATAGAGGATGTGTCTTTACAAGTATATTAGAAAATGTTTGCACTGACATTTTATAGGTTAGTACAAATGACTGAGGGCTAAATGATTTTGTTCAGTCTATTCTCAAGATGTTATTTTACACACAACTAGATGTAATCTTCTTAGTCTAAATGAATAGTCATAAGCAATGAAAAGAACCAGAACTAGTCATGTTGTTCAAAATTAGAGTGTGGTTTCAGCTTCTGGGCTGTGGTCACCACCATCGACTGCTTTGGCTTCCATTCCCAGCATAGTCTTTAGCAGCTCAGAATGCAAACCTCTTTGTAACCACAGCCTTGTTTCAGCAAACACTGTGGTTACAGGAAGCTGCAGCCCACCATCTTGGTGAACCATCTTGGTTCCACTTTTCCATTTACATTCTGTCCGTGTCTATTTCTGACCCATTTTCCAAAAGCCTGAAGACTCCCTCGAAGATTTGGTGAAGAGAATGGCCACGCTCAGGTCAGTTTACCCAACCAGGCTCCTCCTGGCATTGTGGAATAGACAGTGAATGTCCCCTTTTGTTGATGTAGCCGATTTATTTAATTCATGCTGTCTTGTTTACTGACAGAATTGTAAACAAGTTACTGTAATAACTGTAGAAATGAATGAGAGATTCCCAAGGCCAGACCTACCAGAAGGAATCTGAAGATTATGAAAATATAAAACTTTGCCCAGGTGAAAAAGCACACAATGAGAAGAGGTGACTGTATTCACTGTACCTCAAGGGTATTCAGGCAAACAAATTTGCAAAAAACATCACTTCATTACATCATATCTCCTTTTCTTCAGGTATGGTTAGCCTATCAATTGGTTACTCAGACCTACCCTGACAAAGCAGTTCATCAGTGGACTGGGGGAATAGCAAGGCTTTGGTTCCATGAGCTCTGTCTTTTGAGAGCTAATTATTAATTTTGAAAACTGGACATGCATTCCAAATAGCTTGTCTACTACGCATACATGTGCACACACAAACATACCTCAGTGTTATTAAACTGTTATCTGTGAAAGCTTTGAAATATATCATCCTCAGATGTTCTCTTCAGCATATCTGTTTCCATATATGCAAAACCAGACACCAAACCTCAGCCCACTTAAAAAGTTAGACAGTGTATGTAAAATCACTTTGAAAATGATGAAAATCTAATAGTTTTCCTGGCTGTTATACAATAATGACATTTGGTGCAGGTGTTATGAAATTTCTCAAAAGTGTGGCTGTGGTCCAGGTCTTTTTCATTCATTATGCTATACTATGGGGGAGACTTTTCAATCCAGAGAACCTGAAAAAAAATTTGTTTCTAGTACTGGAGACTGAACCTAGGCACATTCTACCACTAAGCTACAACCCCCCTACCCTTTTTCTTTTATTTTGAGACAGGGTCTCACCCAGTTGCTGAACCAAGTTGCTGAGAGTCTCGCTAAGTTGCTTGGCCTCCAGCTTGAAATCCTCCTGCCTCAGTCTTACAAGTCACTGGAATTACAGGCATGCACTACAGCACCTGGCTCTTTTTTCACTTTTTTTTTTTTTTTTTTTTTTTTTTTGGTACTTTTTAAAGGTAGAAATTTTACTTCTTACAGTTTTCTGTTTTCTTTTTCAGGGCCTCCAGAAATAGATGTCTTACCTCCTGGATTGATTTTCAAATATTTCTCTCCCCCCCTCTCTCTCCCCCGCTCTTTCTCTCTCTCTCTCTCTTTTTTTTTTGGCTTGGTTTGACTTGGTGTTTCTGGGGATTAAACCCAGGGCCTTGAGCATGATAGGCAAGTGCTCTACCAACTGAGCTTCACCCCCAGTCCCTTATCTCTTTATTCTTAACTTTCTTTCTCCCTTACAGTACTGAGGATTGAAACCAGGGGCCTTGTACATGCTAGAACAGCACTTTATGACTGAGCTATTCTTACTTTTTTATTTCTTTATATTGTGCTCACTCTCAGGAATATTTCCTTTCCTTTGTTTTTAACCCTTTATTAATTAGAGGAGAGGGTTACCATCACAGGTCCTTTTTTGCTAAAAATGTTTCCTTCTTTTCTCATTAGTCTTGTACTAGAGCATCTTTCTTTCTCAGGGAAAGCAGTGTCTTTAAAGTTTCTGAGGGTATCACAGTTTGGGTGAACATTTCTTCTTCATGCATTGTTTATCTGGGAATAATAGTACCTCATGGAATTGTTGGGGGATTAAATGTGCAAGTATATGTAAAGTACTTAGAATGGTGCTGTGTCAGATATTTTTTTGTTCACCTCTCCAATGATACTATGTATACTAATCCACTCTCCTAGGTACCTGTGCCAGCTCTATGGCCTTTATCAATGGACTTTCTTGCAGGTTCTGGTTTGGTTTGGCCAAACACTACCTGACATAATCAACATTATATATGTGTGCTTTCATCATCATCAATATTATCATTCCACTATCTGCTTTCCATTGTCATATGTTGTGATTCAAAGATAAACGAAGTTATTTGGAATCACCAAAGATGGATTTTGTATTTCTGTTTCTTGTTATTATTGGGATGGATTCTTCTCTGAGAAGAGAAAGTATCTTTCAAAAACAAAACCAAAAATGCTTTTCCAAACATATCAAAACTGAAAGAATTGATCACCAGCAGACCCCCATTACAAGAAATGTTAACAGTACCTTTTTTGGACAGAAAGAAAATTACACCATATGGGTCCACACAGCAGAGTGCACAGTGCTAAAAATGCAACTATGTGGGAGAACAGGAACAACTTTTCTTATTAAAACAATAATAAAATTTTCTTATTCTATAAATCTCTTATAAAGTAATTGATTCTATCTGGGCATGGTGGTGTATGCCCGGAATTACAGTAACTCAGGAGGCTGAAACAGGAGGATCACAAATTCAAGACCAATGTCAGCAACCTAGTGAGACCCTGTCTCAAAATTAAAAAAAAAAAAAAAAAAAGAAAAGAAAGAAAGAACTGGAGATATAACTCAGTATAAAATACCCCTGGGGTTCAATCCCCAGTACCAAAAAACAAAAACAAGTGATTGGTTCTAACCATGATAGAGTAACTGGGAACAGATTTATCCTCACAACTAAAATAACAACAAAGACAAAATATATAAAACTATGGTTTGGAAGATACTGAATATCAGGCAATGAAGGATAATGACCTTGAGAGAAGGAAAACAGATGAGTCCTACAATTGTTACAATTTATAGCCTGTCTGAAGATTTTCAGACAGCTGCACGTGGAGGGAGAGGTATCCTTTCTGGTCCAGTGGACCCTATGAGTAGAAGAGTTGAAACTGAGAATTCAGCTATGGTTTTCAGGACCAAAAGAAGAGTACTGCATGGAGAGGCAACATCAGAGTCTATGGAGGATCCTTCTCAAATAGATGAAGAATACTTACTGACCAGTGCACACATGAAGAACAACTCAAACCTGGGGAAAAACTATCCTCTAAAAGATTAGAGGGAACATACACAGTACCAAGAATAGTGTCTGTTCCCATGGACCAAACAAAAATAAATATAATATAATTTACAGGGCATTGGGTAAATTACTAAGAAAGCTCCAATTTCAGTAGTGGAGAAAAATTATCCCTAGAGTAAATGCTGGTTCTGGTCCTACCTAATGAATCTTAAAGGAATACCAAGAAAGATCAAACTCTTTCTGAGTAATTGCACCCCAAAGCAAAGCTCAAGAATATTTATAGGAATACAAAATTATTCAGCACTAAATGATAAAATTAACCATGCCTGCATGCTACTCAAAGACTACCAGGCATGCAGAGCGGGAAAGTGCAATCCATATAAAAGTATTTTTAAAAATGAAAACTGACTCATAACTGATACAGTTGTTAGAATTATCAGATGAAGGCATTAAAACAGTTTTAACTGGATTCAATATTTTTCAATGTTAAATAAAAACATGAAAAATAAGAAAAATGATTTCTACAGATGAAAACTATAAGAGATAAAACTACAATAAATGGAATTAAGAGCAGATTAGACATTGTAGATAGAAGAAAGCATGAGTGAAAAAGACATAGCTTTATAAACTCTTTTTTTTTTTTTTTTTTTTTGCACCATACTGGGCATCAAACTCAGGGCCTTGTGCTTACGAGGCAAGCACTCTACCAGCTGAGCTATCTCCCCAGCCCTTTATAAGCTATTGAAACAAAAGACAGTGCTCACTTCGGCAGCACCTATACTAAATTGGAATGATACAGAGAAGATTAGCATGGTTCTTGTGCAAGGATGACATGCAAATTCATGAAACATTCCATATTTTTTCCCACTCCTCAGTTTATACCCAAAGGACTTAAAATCAGCATACTACAGTAATGCAGTCACATCAATGTTCATAGCAGCTCAATTCACAATATCTAGATTGTGGAACCAACCTAGATGCACTTCAGTAGATGAATGGATAAAGAAACTGTGGTATATATACACAATGGAATATTATTCAGTCATAAAGAAGAATAAAATTATGGTATATGCAGCTAAATGGATGGAACTGGAGAATATCATGCTAAGTAAAATAAGCCAATTCCCAAAAACCAAAGGCCAAATGTTTTCTCTGTTAAGTGGATAATGAGACATAATAGGAGGGGTGGGTTAGAAAAGAATGCAGGAACTTTGTGTAGAGGGAAATGAGGGGGCAGGTAGGAAAGATAGTGAATGAGACAAACATTATTACCCTATGTACATGTATCATTACATGAATGGTGTGAATCTACATCATGTATAACCATAGAAATGAAAAGGTGTACCACATTTGGTACAATGATACAGTCTGTAAAAATAAAAAATAAAAACAAGAAAAATTTTTAAAAAGCATTAATCATTAAAAAATAAGTAAAAAAAAAAGACAATTTTTAAAATGGAAAAGAATATTAGTGGGGAGAAAACTTTAATCACCCTAATAGTCATGTAATTGGAGTCTCCAGAGGAATAAGAAGAGGGCAAAGATAGAAAAAAAAAATATTTGAAATATAAAAATGCCTTAGATGTATGATTTTATATTTATGAAATAATGAAAAACTTTCCAAACTTGGAAATGATAAACCTGCAGATCTGAGAAGTTCAATAAACCCCAAACATGAGAAACAATAAAAAAACACCCCTGGGCTGGGGAGATAGCTCAGTTGGTAAAGTGCTTGCCTTGCAAGCACAGGTCCCTGGGTTCGTTCCCCAGTACTGCAAAAAAAAAAAAAAAAAAAAAAAACCACTGAGCATGGTGGTACATGCCTGTGATCCCAGTCGCTCTGGAGGTGAGGTGGGAGGATCAGAAGTTCAAAGCCATCCTTAGCATCGTATCAAGACCTTGTCTCAAAAAACAAAAAGGGGTGTGAATGCAGCTCAGTGGTAGAGCACCCCTGTGTTCAATCCCAGTCCTGGGGGAAGAAAAGAAACCACCAAGGCATATCATAATCAAATTATTCAAAACAAGTGATAAAAATTTTAAGCTGCCACAGGACATGTTGCATACAGAGGAATAAAGATAAGGATGACAGAAAATTTCTCATTGGAAATAAGGCAAGAAGACTGAGCAGTATCTTTAATATACTGAAAGAACAATAACTCAACCCAAAATTCTATATTCAGTGAAAGTACATTTCAACAAAAAGTAAAATAATTGGTTTTCAAATATAAAAATATGAAAGAATACCTGGAGACTAGCACTATAAGAAATCTTAAAGAAAATCTTTGAATAATTGGAAGGAAAATGATACCAAATGATTAATTTCCCATTCCAAAAGCAATTGACATAATTCACCAAATTAAAAAAGAGAAAAAACCTGAACTCCAACTTCTGAGGCTAAGTGAGGCAGGAGGATCACTTGAGCCAAGAAGTTTGAGGCCAGCCTGGGCAACACGGTAAAATCCCACCACCAAAAAAAAGGTGTTGGGGGCAGAGGTACACTCTGACTTGAAATTTACAAACTTCCTGCCTCAGCCTCTGGAGCTGCTGGGATTACAGGCATGTGCCACTGAACCCGTCAACAATCTCTTTCAATTAGAGGCTTTATCCCCTTTATAATTAATGTAATTAACAATATAATGCATTTTAAGGCTACCATCTTTCTTGTTTTATGTGTGTTCCACTTCTAGGACCCTTTCTTTTCCTACCTTAAGATTAAGCTTTTTTTTTTTTATTTCATTTTTTCTCCCCTACTTAAAAAAAAAAAAAAAAAAAAAAAATCTTTTTGTCATGCCAGGAGTCGTGCCTTAATTTTTTAAGGATATTTTCGCAGAATATAGAACTCATCTAGTTTTTTTCTTGCAGCCCTTTATTACTGCCATAACATTGTCCTTGGGTTTGCAATTTCTCACAAGAAGCCCCTGTTGATGCTTGTCTTTGTTCTTTTGTGCATAATGTGTCTTTGGAATAGGGAGAGGCTGCCTTTAAGATTGTATCTTAAACACTGGTTTCCACTGATGTGATTAGAGTGCTTTATTGTGGTTTGTGTATGGGTGAGTATATTTATCTTACTTAGGATTGACTGGGTTTCCTGAATTTCCAAGCTTGTAATTTTCATAAATTTTGGAAGACTACAGACCATTATTTATTTCCTCAAATAGCTTTGCATACTACCCTTACTGAAACTCACACCATCAGACCACTCTGTATTTTCACACAGGTCACTGAGGCTCTGTTCTTTCTTTTTTTCCTCCCCTCCCAATCTTTTTTTTTTTTTTAATTTAAACATTTCTGCTTTATAAAATATAGATTTTATTGCTATGTCTTTGAGTTTACTGATTTATTTTTTAGCAGTCTAATTATATTAATGCCTCAAGAAAAACTTCCATTTTCATTTTCTTTTTTGCCATACTGGAGTTTGAATCTACTCTACCACTGAGCTCAACCCCCAGTCCTTTTAAATTTTGAAACAGGGTCTTGCTAAATTGCCCAAACTGGCCTTCAAATTTGTGATCCTCCTGCCTCAGCCTCCCAAGAACCTGGGATTACAGACATGTGCCAGCATACCTGACCCTCTTTTTTTTTTTTTTTTTTGGTGGGGTGGTGGTACTAGACACTCTACCACGGAGCTACCACCCCAGCCCTTTTTATTTTTAATTTTAAGAGAGGATCTCACTTTTTTGTATGCTACTTTTGTTAATTAAGATGTTCCATTAGGGATTCCCCATGGCATTACAATTTCTTATAAACATGGTTTTAAATTCTGACATGATATTATGTAACATTCCATGTTATCAATGTACTTGGACTATTCCTTTATTGTTATATATTTGAGGTGTTTCTTATTTTTATTTCTCTTATTATAAAGACTACTGAGATGATGTCTTTGTACATACACTTTAATCATTGTTTGTTTCTAGTCGTTATGGTGAATCTTTTTTTAATTTTTATTTTATTTTTTTATTTATATGTGGTGCTGAGGATTGAACCCAGAGCCTCACACGTGCCAGGCAAGTGCTCTACCACTGAGCCACAACCCCGGTCCCTATGGTGAGTTCTTATAATAATTACATGAACTGCATCTCAAAAAACAAAAACAGGATCTTACTAAGTCACTGAGACTGGCCTTGAACTTGCATTCTTCTAGCCTCAGCCTCCTGAGTTGTTGGAATGGCAGGGGGTAGGGGGGCCACTGTTGGGTCCAGCTCATTTTCATTTTCATTTTCATTCTAATACTATATTACATCTCTGGGTGTTACATCTCTTTTGTACATTGATTTCTTTCCTCATTATGTTCATATTTTCACTTAAGTATGTTTACATTGTTATGATAACTGTTTTAATATTCATATTTGCTAGTTCTAGCATTCCTGATATTTTTGTACTTGTTTTCAAGATTGATCTTCCTCTTGGTCATAAGCCCACATTTTCTCCTTCTTGGTATGCCTGGTAATGATTCATTGGGTGCTGGGCATTCTGAGTATCTGAATTTTGTTGTTTTCCTTTTAAGAATATCAGGCTGTTGTGTTCTGGCAGGCAGGTAAGTTCATTATTGTTTGACTCTTTTGTCAAGGCCTATTTTAATTTTTGCTAGAACAGGTATAGATTAGTTTTTACTAATCTCACAATGGAGTTGTGACCCCTCTGAATATATGTTGCCTGTCTCAGTGATTACTGAGGACTTTAGCTAATTGAAGTTCTCACTCCCATGTGTCCAGTAGGAACTCTGAGTATTATTTAGTTTATAATTCTCAGTCCCTATGTGCCCAGCCTCATAAAGTTTCTCTCTATATATTCATGGTCTACGTGCCCTCCTATGCAGACTTCTTGATCTCTTTTTCTTCATACATCCCAATGCTCTAGAATTCAGCCCAGCAACTTTCAGCAACCTTGACCTCCTTGAATCTCAACTCAGATTTTTGGGCTCCACTTGCATTCCCTTTACTGCATCTACAACCTAGGAATTGCCTCCCCTTTTACAGGGATCACAATCCACATTGCCTATTATCTGAATACAGCTCCTGATGTACTTTGGTCAGTTTTCTAGTTTTTTATAGGATGTTATGGTTTGGATATGTGGTATTCCCCAAAACCTCACGTGTGAGACAATGTAATAGTGCTGCTGTGAAATGAGTAGATGAGGAGAGCTATAATCAGTGGGCTAATCCACTTGAATGAATCAACTGGTGGTAAGTGTAGGTAGGTAGGGTGTGACTGGAGGAAGCAGGTCACTGGTGGTATGCCTTTAGGGCTTATATTTTGTCTCTGGCATTTTTCTCTCTCTCTCCACTTCCTGGCTGTCATGAACTGATCATCTTTTTTCCACCGGGCCCTTTGCCATGGTGTTCTGCCTTACCTCAGGCCCAGAGCTATGAAGTTGAGCAACCATGGACTGAACTTCTGAGGCCATAAGCCAAAATAAACTCTTCCTTCTCTAATTTGCTATTATCACAGTTTTGGTCACAGCAATGCAAAGCTGACTAAAACACAAGGGAAGGATAAGTCTGATCTTTGCTATTTCAATATGATTAGAAATAGGAGTCTCAAAGTCATTTTTAAAATTCCCGTTTCATAGCAAAACAAATGTGTGTGTGTGTGTGTGAGAGAGAGAGAGAGAGAGAGAGAGAGAGAGAGAGAGAGAGAGAGAGAGAAATGAAATATTATTCAGCCTTAAAAAGAAAGAAATCCTGATGTGTGCTACAACATGGATAACCTTAAGGACATTATAATAAGTAAAATAAACAAATCACAAAAAGACACATGGAATATGATTTTTGTTTTCATGATATAGTCAAATTCAAGTGACAGAAAGTGGAATGGTGGTTGTCAGGTGCTGGAGGAGAGAGAAATGGGAATTGTTGTTCAATGGGTATAGAATTTGAGTTTTATAAGATGAAAAGAGGATTGGTGACTGATGGTATAACAATGTCTAACTCCTCAACACTACGAAGCTACACACTTATAAATCATCACACGGTGGAGCTGGGTGTGGTGGTGCACACCTGTAATCTCAGCAACTCAGGAGAATGGTCCAGGAAGAATGAGACCTCAGCAACTTAATGAAGCCCTAAGCAACTTAGAATCCGTCTCCAAAAATAAAAAGGGTCAGGGATGTAGCTCAGTGTAAAATGCTCCCGGTTTCAATCCCTGGTACTGAAATAAATAAGTTTTATATACTTATGTATATATAAATATGTTTTTTAAAACCCAGAAGGTTTCTAGCTGGTCTAACATTGTATATAAAACATATATGTAATTGCCGAGTGAAGTTTTGCTGCCCTCTGCTGGAAATTTTGTGTACATGTTCCTCAGTATGGTTGATTTTCAGCATTAAAGACTCAAAAGCGTAAAGTTCGGTATGAACAACCACAGTGTTAGGGTCTGTTTTCAGAATCTAGAATTTCAAAGAGGTATATCAGGTATTCTGATTCAAATTTTATTTTCTAAACATATTTTAAACTTTTTAACAATAAAACCAATAGTGTGTTTAAAATTTATATGGGGGTCAGGTACAATAGTGCATACTTATAATACCAACCACTGGAGAGGCTGAAGAGAAGGATTGCAAGTTCTAGGCCAGCCTGGGCAACTTAGCAAGACCCTGTCTCAAAAATATTTTTAAAAAATAAATAAAAGAGTGTTGCAGGTGTAGTTCAGTGGTAAAGTGCTCCTGGGTTCAATCTCTAGTACTACCAAAAAAAAAAAAAAAAAAAAAAAACAGGAAAAGTTACATGGGGTCTAGGGATGTGGCTCAGTGGTAGAATACTTGTTGCCTGGCATGTGTGAGGCCTCATCACCACAAAAATAAATAAATATTACATATCTAACTTTGATGCACCAGTTAGTACTCCAGTCTAGACTTGGAATGGGAGGGGGGAACCTTCTTAAGCCATTTGGTCTATTTTTTTCTTTGTGCTGCTGGGGATTGAACCCTAAACCTCATTCATCCCGAGTCCACACTCAGTCTTCTTATCTGCTCTTATGTGTCTGTGTTTCATCACTCAACTTTGAGCCTATGTTCTTCTGTTAAAACATTCCAATGAGGAAAAGATTTGTCATGATTTTATACAGATCTCAATTTTTACCTTTGAAAATGTGATTGTTATTCATATTGTAGATTGGAAATATTGGGCCTTTTTTTTTTTTTTTGTGGTGCTGAGAATTGAGCCCAGGGTTTTGATGCATGCTAACAAGTGTACTACCAGTGAGCTGCACCCCTTAGCCCTGGAGGAGTTTTTCATCCCTTGGTTGGCTTATTTTTAAAACAACTATGAGTCTCATTTTATGGTTTACTACTTGGTCCTTATAGACGATTCTCAATTGCTGACTAGTTAACAAAAGAAATGGTTTTTGTGGTGGGGAGGGGAGTGTAGAACAACTGTGGCTTCCTTTAGTGGTATTAACTGTGTGTCTGTGTGTGTGTTTTGCTGGAATCCAACCCAGGGTCTTACACAGTATAGGCAAGCACTCCACCATGGAGCTCTACCCCAAGTATACAATTAATTTTATCCATTTCTTTCCATCTTCTCTTTGAAATTCTCTTCAACTATAATGCAGCTTTGGTTTGTTTCTCAGCAGAAGTTATCAAAGATGTGAAGTTCAAAACTGTCCTTACACTAGATACTAGTTACCTACTGTTTGCCTTACACTAAATACCAGTTATCTAGTGTCCTAACCAGTTTTATTACTACCAGTACACCCAGAATCCACCTTCTAGGAAAAGAATCAGAATGATCTGTGTAACATGTGCATCTGGGGTTGGAAATGTAGCTCAGTGGTAGAGCACATGCCTAGCGTTTGCTAAGTTCTGCATTCAATCCCCGGTACTGCCAAAAGAAAAGATGGGGGATGAAATGCACATCTGATTATATAAGCTTCTACCTAAAATTCTTAAATTCTTATCGTTTGCTCTCAGGATTAAGTTCAAGTTCCTTAATATAGCTCTTGAGGTCCCTGTGATTCAGCTGGAGGCTTCAGAAGCACGTGTCTCTTCACTTCCTTCCTCACCCTGTATTGACAATAGTCAATGGTACTCCCAGCCACAAAATCCTTTTGCTTTTTACACTTGTCTCTGTTCCTTTTTCTCCTTACTTGGAAAGCTTATAAAATGTTAAAAAACAAAAACAAAAAACCTGATTACTAAATCATTGAATGAATTTAGTAAGTGGGTACCAGTAGTAAGTTCCAAATAATCAGGGTTCTGATGTGAGGATATGAGGTACTCTCTTGTCTTATCAGCTTCCTAGGTTATTACAGAAAGGCTGTGATCAAACGTATTTGAGACATAACTATATATGTTTAAAAAAAACATAAAACTTGCAATTGATTCTGCTTTAGACTCCTTTAGGTTGGAAGGAAATAGATGTCTTAGTTTGTTCAGGCAGGTATAACTGGCTGACTTATAAACATTGGAAGTTTATTTCTCATAGTTCTGGAGGATGAGAAGTCCAAGATCAATGTGCTGGCAAATTTGATATCTGGTGAGGACCCATCCTGGTCCATAGATGGTACCTTTTCACTGTGTCTTCACATACTAGAAAGGAAGGCAGCTCTCTGGGTTCCTTTTATAAGGACATTAATCTCATTCATGAGGGCTCTACCCTTGTGGCCATATTACTCCCCAAATATTTTACCTCCTGATATGATCATCTTGGGGATTAAGTTTCAGCACATGAATTTGGGGGAGACAGAAACATTCAGCATGTACCAATAGGAAAGTATAATTTTGTTTGAATAATTTCTGAAGCTTAAATAATATTTGAAATAAATGACTTGTGTAGAATTCTGTAAGAACCTAAAGACTTTCCGATACATTTGTAGATATAGTACCTTGTTTAGTGTAAGTATTTTGGAACAAATGTCTTACATTGCTTATTGTATTTATAGAAAACAGAAATTCAGCCAAGGGCCATAGGACCTATAATAGCAAATGGATTAGGAAAGTGAAGAGTTATTTAGCACTTCAGGTATGAAGCAGAGCATTAGGGTGAGTGTAACTCATCAACATCATTAGCAGGAATGTGGGTAAACATCTTCTAAAAGAATTAGGGGCTTATGTTATTTTAATGCTAATTTTATCAAAGAAATATATGTGAATAGTATTTTATATTAAATATATAAAGCAAAATAACTTTTGAGCATTATTATCATATATTCTGTCTCCTGAGAAACTCATTCTCAAGAGAATAGACTAATCACCAAATGGCACAAACCACAAGTAGAATTCCCCTAGATAAGTAACTGAAAACCACATTTACTTCAATTAGATAAATGTCTGGTGCTATGTTTCTATAATTTATGTAAATTGCAACCATAGATCTATCAATTACTCTATTTAAACTTGGCTGGCTCCCCAAAGACTTCTTATAAGGAAACTTATAATAATTAGTTGCCTATCTTTTCAGAGTCATTTGGGAGTATTGAAACTTGAGGTGACATCTTTTGTAAAGCTTATTTTTGCAAATCTCTTTTAACTGTTCTTTTTTTAATATTAAATGGAAAAATAATTGGGGAAAATGTTTTTTCCCTTGGGAATATTATGGAGGACCCTTGAAATAAGATACTCAAAGCCAACCAGTAATTTGTTTGTCTTAAATAATTGAACTTTAAAAAAAAAAAGAATCTGGAATATTTTATATTATTAAGTCACTGGACCTTATATCTTGTGGTTTGTTTGTTTATTTATTTATTTATTTATTTATTGGTACTGAGGATTGAATGCAGGGGCACTCAACACTCAGCCACATCCCTGCCTCTTTCTAAAATATTTTATTTAGAGACAAGTTCTTGCCAAGTTGCCTAGGGCCTCTCTAAATTGCTGAGATTGGTTTTGAACTTGTGATCCTCATGCCTCAACCTCCTGAGCCTTTGTGATTACATTTTGTGGTCTTTTTAAAGGAGGTTGATGTTAGTTAACTTGAATACAAATCATTAAAGTACAAAAATCAAGAAAAGACACAGCTAACACTTTTGCTGCTCACATATTCCATATTTCAATAGTTCAATGTAATCATGTAAAATGGAAGATATATATATATATATATATCAATTGCTGCTGCTTTAAATGATCCAAGCTACATCTTACCTCTAATATTTGCTTTTATGCTCCTGCTACTGTATTAGTAGAATCCAGTGTTTTTTTGTTTTTTTTGTTTTTTTGTTTTTTTTTGGTGAGGGGAGGCTCATAGACATAGAAAATTATTCAGTTATCTCTCCACAAACGTAAGCACTAATGCAGGCCAGATAAGTTCCTACATCATGTACCTGAGAAAGCATTTTCTCCTAGTTTTAGTTGAACATTGTATCAGTTTCTTTTTTAAAAAAAGTTTTATTGATGTAATTCATAATATCACATGACTCATTGATTCACAGCATCAATCCAGTGTTCTTTAGCATAATCACAGAGGTAGGCAACCATCACCACAATTAAGTTTAGAACATTTTTATCACCCTACAAACAACCCGTACCCTTTAACTATCACCCCACCCTCTCATTACTCTGGCCCTAGGCATTCACTAATATAATTTTTGTCTCTACAGATTTCCCTATTCTGGACCTTTCATATAAATGGAATCATACCTTATATGACTTTTTGTGTCTGGCTTCTTTCCCTTACCATACTGCTTCACTCACATTGCAGCATATATTAGTACTTCATTCTTTTTATGGCCAAATAATATTCCATTATCTGGTTATACCACATTTTGTTCATCCATTTATCATTTGATAGACACTTGCCAATGTTCTTTTTAAAACTAGCATTTATAGGATTTATTGCTTAGCCAATGGTCACATCAAATATATTTTGTTACTAGATTTTTGAGAAATTGTCCAAAATTAAAGTAAGTCTGAGTACCCTTCTGCTACTATGAATCACTAAATAATAAAGTAATAACCTGAATCACTTTATAGGGAAGTTGGCTCTCAATTCAGTTAAAATTGGTTGACTGGTTACTTCTGTCCAGAAATCATCTACAAATCTGTAGGAACCAGTAGTAAAAAGTTAAAATTAAGAAGCTTGCATTTTTAAGGGATTTTATGGGAATTTTCCTATTAACTGAGGGAGAGAAAGGGAGAGAAATGATATGTAGGGGAGTGATTGAAATGCATAGGGGTATAAC
Organism: Sciurus vulgaris; assembly: GCF_902686455.1. Lineage (NCBI taxonomy): Eukaryota > Metazoa > Chordata > Mammalia > Rodentia > Sciuridae > Sciurus > Sciurus vulgaris. The sequence goes on from NC_136477.1 coordinate 49,039,744, forward strand.
TTCATAATTTTTATTTCTCTTGAGAGTCTGAAACTAGGTATTCCAGAGCTTGAAGGTATGCTTAGCATGTGAGAAGCCCTGGGTTTATTCTGCAGCACCAAAGGAAAAAAATAAAATAAAAAGAAGAAGAAGAAATTTAGGCATCCCAAAGGCCTTCAAGCAGGTAGAATCTGGAATAAGAGCCTACAATTGGAGTTAGGAGATGCAAGTTTGAGTCCTGTTCCTCTTATGGGTAATATTTCCTTGAGCAGGGCAGTAAAAGTCACTATTTCTTTCTCTGCCAAAAGTCAAGGTGTTCTCTGGCAACTTCTGTGAATATTAAATGAGGCAATGGGTTTGGAAGCACAAGATCCAGGGTCATGATGGATCTGCTTTATTTACAGCTATACCTTCAGAAGCCCAGCTTGTGGTCTGGTAGCAGGTAGGTCCCAAGAAATATTTGTTGAGAGAATGAATGAAGCATTTGCTGAATTATTAGGCATTATTCAAATATCCTTTCAGTATGTTTACTCATCCTACTCCAATTTATTCACTGTTCCAAATCGAGTAAAGATGGGTTATCTTCCTGAAAACAAAAAATCTTGTTTTGCTCTCCTTCATTATAAAATCATAAAAAATCAAAGGGTTTTAATTTGAATTTTTTCACACATTTCACAAGTGTTTGCACTTTTGAGTATACCACTTCCTTTGAGCATTTTCTTTTCTTTGTATAACTCTTGCCCTTGGTACCAGCTTCCTTGTTTAGAGAACTCTACCAACTACAAAATGAAGTTATTATAAAGGGGCTGAGGATGTGGTTCAGTGCTAGAGTTCTTGCCTGATGAAGCCCTGGGTTCAGTCTCCAGCAACACACAAGCATGCATAGACACAAAACAACAAACAAACAAATACCTGGGTCTTCCTTCAGGTGGAAATGGCAGTGGTGTAAATGATCTTATAACTAGGTCTGTCCTCGTCAGTCATTTGGTAGCACACAATTGCTCCCAATTGTTAAATCCTTTTGATTTCAACAAGCCTTGGATTTGGCAAATGAAGTTCATTTGTCTGCTCAAATGCAGTAAAGGGAACTTTGAATTTGTAGTCATCATGCAAAGGGCATTTGAATAGACATATCCTAATTTATGCAGGGGGAGGATCCAGATTCTCACATAGTGGAACCAGTTTGCTTTAAAGTAACAAATATTCCAGGAAACACTTAAAGGGAATAAACCTAAATCATGTTAGGTAAAATATCAGAAAATTTTCTGCACCAAGAATGTCAGCTAGCCACTGCTTGCCTTCAGGAATCAAAATGTATTTAGTGGGGCCTAAGGATGTTGCTCAGTGGTAGGGTGCTTGTATGCTGCTTGTGTAGCACAAGCACAAGGCCCTGGGTTGATTTCCAGCAATCCTCCCCACAAAACCCCCCAAAAGCATATTCAGTGAACACCCACTGTGTTAAGGGCCCTGAGAGTATCTAGGGAAGTAAACCCAGACACTGCCTTTCAGTTCAGAAAATAGAGCACAGTCTAGTAAGAGAGACAGATTTAATTAAATAATCCCACAGGTGAGGGAATAATTACAGACTGGGGAAAGTGCTAGGTAAATGGAAAGAATCAAAACTCTATGAAAGCAAAACAGGGGAACCCAATATAGCCGGGGAAGGGAGATGATCAGGAAGTTTACACAAGGATGTGAATCTTAAACCAAAGGAAGTGCAGAAACTCAATGGAACTGGTGAAGAGGATGGCATGGAGAGAAGTTGGCTGGGGGAAGAACTCAACACACTAGAGAAATAGCATGTGCTAAGGCTGACTGTGTGGCCAGGGGAGCCTGGAAAGTATGCCAGACAGAGCAACATCAGTGAAGAGCTTAAGGGAAAATGAAAGACAAAGGTAGGCAAGGTCAAACTCAGTAGGACTCTATAGCCCACATGGAGAATTGTTATCTTTATTCCTTGAATAATCAGAATCCATAGAAGTGTTTTGGAATGTAATTGAAGAATAAAATCACACAATAAAATGTAAAACTCTTAAGCATATAGTTGAACACATTCATATATATGTGTATATACGTGTGTGTATGTGGTATGACTATCACTCAGATCAGGGTACAGAACATTTCCATTATTCCAGAAAGCTCCTTTATATCCCCTTTGAGTAAGACCCCTTTTCCCCACATGAGAAAATCAATATTTCTGACTTTTATCACCAGATCGTTTTTGTCTAAACTTTATAAGTGAAATCACACAGCTTATACATTTTTGTATCTGACTTGTTTCATTTAACATTATGTCTATGAGATTCATCTGTGGTATTGCATGCTAAAAAAATCTTACAAAGGGTGTTGGGGTCCTGGCTCAGTGGTACAGTGCTCACCTAGCATGTGTTTGATCCCCAGTGCCACATAAAAATAAGAAATAAAATAAATTAAGAAATAAAGTAAAAAAGTTATATACCAGGCACAGTGTCACATGCCTGTAATCCCAGCAGCTTGGGAGGCTGAGGCAGGAGGATTCAAAGCCAGCCTCAGCAACAGTGAGGCACTAAATAACTCAGTGAGACCCTCTCAATAAAATTAAAAAAAAAAAAAAAAAAAAAAGGGCTAGGGGTGTGGCTCCGCAGTTGAGTGCCCCAGAGTTCAATCCCTGGTATACTCTTTCCCTCCAAAAAAAATAGTGTTAAGAACTCTTAGAAGGATTTGATTCAGAAATGCAACAAAACTTAAACCTTAGTTAATAGCTCTTGAGTCCTGGGTTGAGTTGAGGATTGTGATTATTGGAGTCAATTGTGTACTTGAAGGGTTACCCACAAATATGTTCATCCCTAACTATATTCTTATGCTCCATTGAGGATCCCTTTTCTTGCTTCTCCCCACTGCATGGAAGTATTTCTTCCAGAAATCAACCACAAATCAAGTTCAGCAGTTTCTTGCCAAACTAGAGGGTCCTCCTTATGCTTTCCTAGAAATACTCGCTCAGTGAGTAAGCAGACAAGTTCTTTGGGGGAAAGAAGATGACTTCATATAAGTAATATTATTGTTTAAGCTCAAGCATAATGGAAGGAATGATAGTTCTGTATTTTTTAATGTATATAAATAGGCAGTGGAGTTGTACCCTTATAATACTGTCTTTATCCATAATTCTAAGATTCTTAAAAAGTCTGAATCAGACCTCTTCGTGGTGGTTTAGTTCCTTGGCCTTTATTTTCTTTCTTTATTTTATTTTCTTTAAATGGAAAGTTAAAAAAAAAAAAAGTCTCTTAGCTGTGTGACCTTCAAGGCTTAAGGAATATGTAACCATCAAAAACAATGCTTACCTGAAAAAGACATCTGAAATTGCTTTTGCAAATGACAAGGATTATTGTTACTGTAAAATCTTAGTAATGATTTCATTCACTGAAAAGTTACTATCATTAATGCTTTTGGTTTTACTATGTGTGAACTCTGTAACTCTGGTTGCTTTAATCAGCATGTCAAAGTTTATAATTCCTTTATATTGAAACACAGGAACCCTTCTAAAACCTCTACATTGGCTTTCTGGATGATTTTTAAGATGTTACTAGGCCATGTGTGACATGCATGTTTATAATCCCTGCTTCTTAGGAAGCTGAGGCAGAAGGATTGCAAGTTTGAGGATAGCCTGGGCAACTTAGGGAGACCTAGTCTCAACATATAGAATAAAAAGAGCTGGAGGGGCTGGAGTTGTGGCTCAGTGGTACAGCACTTGCCTGGTTTGTGTGAGTTCCTGGGTTCAATGCTCAGGACCACGTATGAATAAATAAAAGATCCATTGACAACTAAAAAAAATTAAAAAATAAAAAAGGGCTGGAGATATAGCTCAGTGGTAAAGCATCCCTGGGTTTGGTCCCCACTACTGCCAAAAAAACCCCCATAAAACGAAAAAAATACTACTGTTTCAGTCTTGCATGAGGTAATGAGTAATGACAACAGATTCTCAGCATGCTTTTCTTTTCTTCCTCTTTTTAAAATGTAATTTTTAAAGTAAGTGATACATTCATTCTTTAAAGTATAAAAGGATATACAGGGAAAGTCTCTCCACCTGTCTTCCAACCCCTTTCCACAATAAAAATTGCTCATTATTCATGTAGGCTTCCTCAAAAGTTTTATGCAAAATATGTATATACTTAGATATATTTCCCCTTTTTGGGTATAAATATTAACATACTATTCATCTTGTTCTTTTTTAACCTAGCACCTACCTAATGAGCTGTTTCATCAGAAAAATGGGAATGAGTACCTACTACCTTATAGGATTGTTAATAGATGAGTTAAAATATGTGCATTTAGAAAATGTTAGGCCTATTCTAACCTTTGAATTAGTTTTATGTTGCTGCATAACAAATTTGACTAGTGGTTTAAAATAACACCTGTATATTATCTCATAGATTCTGTAGGTCAGATGTCTGACCAAGGCTTAGTTAGGTCCTATGCTCAAAGGTCTCATGAGGCTGAGATAGTGGTGTCAGTTGGGCTGCAGATTCAACTAGGAAAGGATTTGTTTCTAGGCTCTCTCAAATTGTTGGCAGCTGTAGAATTCATGGTGCTATGCTGGTTGAAAGGCAGCCATGGGAGACAGACTGTCTCCGCTGTTGTGAAGTCTGACCTCAAGGAATACCGAGACCCTCCCTTTTGAGATATAATGTACTTATCACAAAATCCACCTTTTTAGAATGTATAATTCGGTGATTTTAGTATATTGTACAATTGTCATCACTTTCTAATTCCAGAGTTTTCTTGGAATTGGACCCATGCATGTTCTATCACTGAGCTACAGCCCCAGCCCTTTCAGTTTTTTTAGACAGGGTCTCACTAAGTTGCCTAGGCTATCTTCAAACTTGAGATCCTGCTGTTTCAGCTTCCTGAGTGACTGGGATTACAGGTGTTAGTTAGAACACTTGGTCAGAGTATTTTTATCATCTCCAAAAGAAATCCTGTACTCATTAGCAGTCAGTCCCCCTTTGCCTAGACCCTGGTAACTACCAATTTTTTTTTTCTATTTCTATGGATTTGCCTGTTCTGGACTTTCATATAAACAAAATCATACAATATACAGTCTTTGTGTCTGGCTTTCACTAAGCATAGTGTTTTCAAGTTTCATGCACTTTGTCGTATCAGTACTTTTTTTTTCTTTTTTGGTAGTACTAGGGAATTGATCCAGCAGTGCTTTATCTCTGTGCTAAATCCTCAACTCTCCCTCCAATCTTAAAAGGTTATTTTTAATTTAATGTACCATTTTCTCTCAATCTAGCACTCGTTTTTTATCTTTTAAAATATTTTGACTTGTTTTTATCTTATTTACTTATAATTGATTTCCACTCACTTTCCTTTGATTCACTGAATTGATTCAAGTAGGTTGGGCAATCCATGATAAACTGTTAAACAAGGGTGAATAACCAGGACATGGGAATTCAACTTTCCAGTTCTTTAAGAACCTACTGGACTGGGGTTTTATAATAATTACTGCTTTTTGTATATCAACTTCCTAAGAGATAGTTAGCCTTTCAGAGATCTGGGCTCCAATCCTGATTCAGCTGTTGGAAGATCCTGAGCACAAAGTTGAATCTTCTGCGTCATTCATAAAATGCTTAAGAGTGCAGAACTGTTGTAAAGGTCTTACAGAAGCAGTCAGTACAATGTTTAAGTACCTTCTGTTGGAGTTAAATAGACCTGACTTCAAAACTTGATTTTTGTTACCTTAATTGTCCAAATCTTGCAACACATTTCGAAAAAAGTCCTGGAGAGGAGATAAGAGATTGGGCTACACCAGTAAATAAGGCGAGTGTCTGTGCCCTGCCATTCCCATCACATCTTGCACTTTAAGAGGCCACCCCCAGCCCACTCCTCTCTCTTCAGCCCCCGAAGGGCTTGACTCAGTGGCATGAACAAGCAAGCGCTGAATGCCTGGGATCCTTGAATAGAATTTACGACGTCTTGGGGCTGGAGCTGGAGCTCAGTGGCAGAGTGATTGCCTAGCACGCGAGAGGCACTGGGTTCGTTCCTTAGCGGCACATAAACAAAATAAAGGCATTCTGCCCATCTACAACTACAAAAAAATACTTTAAAAAGAATTTACAACCACGTGTTGAGGCAAGGGAGGCTGCTGGCCTTTTAGACCTCGCCCTTCTTGACTTTTTCCGTTATTCATAGTAAATATAGTTTAAAAAAACTTTGGCACATTTAAAAATGCAGCGAGTTGTAGCTATCCCTTAAAACAACTTGATAAGTAGAGGGACTTTTAGTTTCAACTCAGCATTAACTATTGTAGGTTAATATGAGTACAGCCATTATTTACTAGGTGCTTTTTATATGCTAGGCACTAGACAAAGTAATTTACCCACATTATCTCCATTTAATTCTCCGCAACAAACTAGGGAGAAAGTATTTTGCCCCATTTGCGGACACCAGTATTTCACAAAATCGGCATCAACCAGTATTCACTACTTCGAGGCCTGTTTTAGCCCAAATAAATTGGGAATGGAGGAGGCGGTCTTATCCCGAATGGGAGACGCCCAGCGCTCCGGGGTCCAGGCCAAGCCTGCCTTCCTCGTCCGCAGCGCCTGTAAAGCGCGACCCAGAAACTCGCGAGGCGCCGCGAGGCCTACGCACGCCGAGGTCCACCGAGGCGTCGAGGTATTCGCCGGGCGTTGCGGTCGCCCCTTTTGGCGGGCTCGGGCGCCCCGAGGCTCCGCCCCCCGGCGCGGTACACCCGCACCCGCGGAGGTGGGCGCCGCGCTCCCATTGGCGGAGCAGCCCGCGAGGCCCCGCCCTCTCCCGGCCCCGACGCGAGCACGTTGAGTGGCGGGGGCCGGCTTAAGAACTGCCCGTACGAGGAGCGGCTCCAGGGCCGGGGTGGCACGTTTGGGCGCCTGCTTTGAGGCTCCTAAGAAGCTGCTAGGTCGGGAACGCGGTCCGCGGCCACGGGGGGAAGGGGGTGGGTGGGCTGAGAGCAGCTCGGCGGCGAGGCCGGCCTGCCGCCCCTTCCCCCCACGTCCGTCGACCTTGTGGGCAGAAGCCTCCCGGAGCTCCTCACGCCGGCGCGATGGCGAGTGCGGCGGAGACAGAGGCCTCTCCGCCGACGGACGCGAGTTGGGAAAGTGGCGGCGGCGGAGACGACGAGATGAAGCAGGCGCTTCCGGACCTTGAGTCTTCCCTACAAAATGGCGGCGGCGGCGGCCTCACCATCGCGGAGCCCGGCGGCGGCGCGGGGCCTGAGGAGGCCGCGGGGGCCGAGGCTGCCCAAAGCCTCAGCCACGAGCAGCCTCAGGACTCATCTGAGACGGGCGCGGCCGCTCTGCCCCAAGGCCCCGAAGAGCCCGAAAGGCCTGTTAGGAGGAGTTTTCAGATCCCCAGGAAGAGCAGAGAAAAGAAAGGTGGTGCCTCCCTTTCTCCCAACCCCTCTTTCTCTCTCCCCTCCATCTTTTCATTAGAATCTCTCTGTCGCCTCTTCCCACACCCATCCGAGACACGTAAACATGCACGCAGCGCCAGCCGCCTCTCTCCTCACTGCCACGGCCGCCCAGCTGCTGCGCTTAGTGCGAGAGGAAAGCGGTGGAACCACGCTCCGCTGCTCCCCCTCTCCCGGTGGAAGTTGGAAGTAGCTCAGGTTTGAAGCTTCTCGGTAAAGCTGCAGCTCCCAGAGAGGAAAGATGGTGCTCGGCGCCCCTCCTTCCCAACCCCTGAAGGCTGAGAAGCTGATGTGTTCTCCTAAAGATGCTTCTGACAAGTCTCACTGTGGAAATAGCCCGTGGCCATGGATTCTGGGGCTTTCTCCAAGGCCATTGCGTTCTGAGGACCACAAGTGTTTCTCCTTACGGAAATTCTTCAGTTATATGTGTCTACTTGAAATTGGCTTGATGTCAGCGTCTTCCCGTATTTAGAAATCTGCATTTAGTAGATGTGATCCATGCACACTGTTTTCCATCACACTTCATTTCCATATAGGTTTTTTCCTTGTCTTTGAAGCATTAGATTAATAGGTCTTTTTAAATCTAAACATAGTGTATGACTTTTCTTGTATTTGAAAAGAATGGGAAGGTAGGTTCTTGGTGCAGTAACTTCCCTTTGGGGGAAAAAAAAAATGAGTTCACTTATGCCCAAGACTCTCCAGCTTGGTTTTGAATTTCAGATTAAACAAGTTCAGGCTTAGTTTTTGAAACCAGTATAAGAACAATTACATTAATAATGTTTACCTTTTTAAATCATAATACCATGTTGTAAAACTTAAAATGGAGATAAAAATTAGTGTTAAAGTTTCCTGTTATTAGGGGATTATTTTTGACTATCCAATGATTTTGGATGCTCTAGACTTGCTTTAAAGTTACTCATTTTTGCCCTGTTGAGTAGATACGTCTTTTATCGTTTGCTTTAGAAACTAATAGGATTTTTTTTTAATTTGAAGAAAGCTTTTTTTTTTTTTTCTTTTGTCATTTGAATCTTAGTGAAGATTTAGAATCTTGACTGAAGCTTTGTGCATACCTGTAACCAGCTCCATTTGCACAACTTGAATTTTCAGAGTACAGATATAGTTCATTTATTTTCGGATGACAAAGCCAAGGAAATCCTTGCTGTGAGAAACCATGTTGACGAACAAATTTAATCTTTGTCCATTAACATGAAGATGTTTCTAGGAAAATCTTTCAAAGTGAGTTAAAGTAGTATTTTAGGATTTGGATTAAGATAGTCAAATTCTCTTGGTGTATTTAGATAAGGTGTGGTTATAGTCAATGTGAGAACAGTTAGATCCTCACATGAAATGCCAGTTGGTTGAAAATAGGTTGGAAGTACAATCAAATGGGCTCTGCTTTTGAGGGTAGAAGGTTAACATTTTTTTCGCAACTTGATAAAATCTTTTTGAAGTCTCTTTTAAGTGTCTTAAGAATATGAACAAACCACCATACCCTTTTACCTTTTGTTTGGACTGAAATACTGGCTTAGAAACCTTTACATTTTGGTTTGAAATGTGGGGAGGCACTATGGTTGTCTTTAAACTAGATAAACGAAATCCAGAGAAAATAGAGAAATACACATCACTTGAAAGACTTTTAAGTGAAAATAATTGAGGAATTCAGAAATACAAATCCTGGATGTTTTCTCCCTGGAGTCATTTTGAGGGAGGTGTGTTTTCCATTTCACTTAGAGGTAAAATATTGTTACCTTACACGTGTAAGAAGGGTTGTGGGTAAGGAAAATAATCACAGTGTACTTTTTTTCATGTTTAGTGAAAATAGGTAATTTTTAATATTTATACACTGAACAGCATTGTTTAGTATAATAGTTTGAATAGAACTTCTAAAAATTAAATAAGCAGCTATTTTACTACCATGGATTTTAAGCTGAGAAGTTAATCTTTTAGTTTCAACTTTTTATTGAAAAAAATTAGGAGTGCAGGTACTGCTAGTTTCACATTTCCAATATCATCTGGAAGACTTGAACGGTAAAGGTATCACTGTGGGATCTGGCTAGGTTTAATTAGTTGTGGTCATCTGAGTCTCTTTGAGTATTAGATTATTTTTAGTAGGTATGCCTGCTTGAGCTTTTTGCATCAAAAGCATTTGTATTTTAATGTCACAGATCTCTGCTTGCAACTGTGCTTTTCCAGTAAAATTTAAGATTAGAACTTAAAAAAAAACCTAAAGGTAAATACTATGAGTGTAATTTGTTGTCTTTGAAAGTTCTTTTCTTGATTTTGGCAATAATTAGCGCCATTCTAATTGAAATAATATGTGTGGCAAACACATAGTGCTTCATTATGGGTGTTGTTTTAAGCATTTCATGTATATTAACAAAATCTCAACAATCCTATTTGTACAGATGAGGAAACAAGTATTGAGAAGTAACTTGTCACACAGCCAGTAAATGGTGGAGTTGGAATTTGAACCTAGGTGTAGAGTACTTAGAACTACTCAATGATGTGACAAAGATTTGTTAGTTTTTGGTCTAACCTGTTTGGGGAAAACATTTTTCCCTCATTAAAATTTAGAAATATTAACATGTTTTCAACCTTGGAGAATTTTGAGTTGGAGAAATTGTTTGCCATGAACATACTTAATTATTAATTAGTACTGACAGATTTAAATGACCTGTTGACTAGAAGGGCATATGTGTTTTACTATTTTTTTGTGGTGCTGGGGGTTGAACTCATGACCTCATGCATGCTAGGCAAGTGCTTTATCACTGAGCTACGTGCCCAGCTTTATTTTACTGTTTTTGATTTGTGTTATTTATTGGTTGAGCTATTTTCTGTAGTATAAAGAGGCACTGTCCTTAAATTTAACCAAAGTGTATAATTGTGTTTTGTTAGATGTTTACCATTACCATCTTTGATTCTAAATTTAGTCAGTCATTAAAAGTAATCTTAATTGGTAATTTTATTTGATAAATTTTTTCTCCAAAGTTCTTGGGGAGTGGTGATGATGAACTTCCTAGAAAATGTTGGTTAAGGTTTTCTGTAGGGGATAAAGGAGTTTCACAAATTACCTGAAGCTCATGTACCAGTTTCCATACTGGTTTAGTCCAGGAGAGGTGATGGCCCTTCCAACCTCCATCTTTTTCCCTCAAGAAATTTACAGTTACTTTTTGAAGCCACTGGGGCCAGCAATGGTGTGTTTTTGTGATTTTTGTGTGTGTTTGTGTGTTGGGGGGGTTATCAGGGCTTGAACCTAGGGCCTCCCTTGTGCGAGGCAAATATGTGCTCTACCACTGGGCTATGTTCCCAGCCCCTTTTTAAAATTGTATTTTGAAACTGGGTCTTGCTAAGTTGCCCATTCCAGCTTTGGACTTGTGATCATGATCTTCCTGCCTCAGCCTCTCAAGAAGCTGGAGTTACAGGTGTGTTCTACACCTCAGGTCAGCCAAGTCTTAAGGAAGTTTACATTGTATTTCAGTAGTTGGATATGGATGATTGCTTTAGATCTCCCTGAGTAGAAGTAAGCCTGACCTAGAAAGTCTAGATAGAACTTCTGATAGGTGCCTATAAATTCTAAACAATGGAGGTAAAATTTTCCTTAACCAGTCCTCAGCTCAAAAAAGTTGTTTCACATTTACTGGTTTCTCTTGATTTCCACCAATGTATCCTTTTCCTAATTCTGCACTGTCTCCAACCATTTTGGTTTACAGATGAAAGGCCCATTCCTAAAGCATTATGTCTGTAGTAATTTTTTAGACTAATGTTTTATGTTTATGAAAATAAGCACTATGTCTATACCAAAATGCCTAAATTGAATATAACTTTGAACTTTTGATTGTATGTTACCAGTAATTAAATTTTTTTTTGATGTTAGTATGACTGGGAGTCAGAAGATTTGAATTCTAGTTCTATTTCATTAGATTCCTGTTTTGGATCAGAAATCTTAAGTGCCCTTCTAAATTTGTGTTCTTCAATCTCTTAAAATATATATAATAATGAGTTTGTCAGTAGGGAAACCGTGTATGATCATATCTTTCTGACATGCTTTTAATGAAATACGCAAGGTTGTGATTGTGTATTAAAGTACTTATATTGTTACTGCTGTTGACCTTTATATATCAAAAAAGTATTAGGACTTTTGGCCCTGTCATCTCTAGGAAAATTAATATTAGAAAAAGAATATTTAAGAAAAGAGGTTTGAAAGACATAAGAGAATAGAAAGCATAATAGTAGAAATCAGATTCTTGATTGTTTATAGCTGATTTTCTGGGCCTAAATGTCCTATTTGATTTCCTGGTCTATAACATCAGGAAATGATCACATTTTTCCAGCTCTTGACCCCATGGGAGATTACAGTTCGATTACCCACACATCTTTCATTTTGCTTACAGAGGTTTGGAACCATTGAATTTGAATTCCAACTGCCCTCCCTATTTATTTATCTAATCTTAGGTGATGGCAGTTTTATTTGATAAACAGACATATTGAACTTCATGTATTTGATGATCAAACGGGATAATGCATGTAAAGCTCAGTATCTGAAAAGTGGTAGTGATCTAGTAATAATTAGACTCAGTTACTGTCGGAATCTAGAGAATGGTATATTGGATATCTACTTCTCTAAGTGAAAGGGATAATGGAGATATTCTCTCTACTTCAGTAGTCACGTAGTTGTTTTTGTCTTAATAATGACCCAAAATGGAGGTTATACACACATAGGAGAGGTGATAAGATACATTGATTAAGGTATTTTGCAGTGTTAAGAGATCAGGAAATGTACCTTCTGAAGATTAACTTAATAAATTGCAAAAACCAGCTTGTAAATGTGGAATCCTTAGAATAGTTAGAGCATTATTTTTATTTTGATAGAAGTGATCATTGGAAAAACTCACCTAACTGGTGAAGTAAATGAGGCATTTGAAATATGAAATGCCTCCACTATGTATGTATTGTTAGATCTAAAGTCATACAACTCTTCCTGTATTTTCATTTGCAAGAATTTTTTTTTCCTTATTGAGTTTTCTTGAGTACATTCAACATAACTGTATAGGACATTGCTTTGGAATGAATTGGAAGGTTTTTTTTTTTTTGAGGAAAATTAGAATGTAAAGTTATGCAAATTTATATTGGACTACTTTTGATTATATTGGTATAAATAGTGTGGGGTAGTTATACTAAAGAAAATGTTTATGTACACTGTCAAATTTGAAGCCATGTAATATTTTTGATACACATGTGAAGTTACTGTTTAGAAACATAAAAATTATGCATAAACTTGACTTTGAAAATGAAACTTGGCCTGTTTTGGATGTGAAAACCTATAAAGACTTCCACATGCTGCTTTCCTTGCCAAGTTTTTCACAACTTAGTAGGAGATAGTTGTTACAGAAATAAGATGTTCGTTTACCCTAGTATATTTTCTAAAACATTTTGAATTGTGATGATGTATTTATCTTACCTTCTTTTCTGAGCTTTCATTTTGTTTTAGATGATTGGATTAGAGTGAATCATCTTAATTTAAAATGATAATCATATATTGGTAGTTGTAGATTATATTCTGTATTCGGTATAAAATAATGTGTCCACAAAGTTTATTCTCATTTCTTTATGTACGTACTTCAGCTCTTCAACCTACTTGGGGCAACAGTCACAGTTCTACCTACTGGCATATGATGAGTAATGAACAAAGCAACCATAGTTTCTGGTCTTGGAGTTTACAGTCAATAAATTATTCAGTACATCTGCAAATTTGATTATAGGATACTTTGTGGTCTTATTCAATTTAATGTTACTTTTAAGCTTTCTTTTAGTCAATATTTTTATTAATTGCATTACTATAACCCTGTCCACTTTATTCTTTGTATGCTTGCAATCTCAAAATAGGTAGCCATTTGCTTTATACACATTCTTTCATTGGAAACTACTTTTTCCTCTCCTTTCTTGGCAATATTGAGGATTGAACTCAGGGATGCTCTAACACTGAGCTGTATCCCCAGCCTTTTTTATTTTGAGACAGAGTCTCCAAGTTCCCTAGGCTGGCCATGGCCTTGTGATCCTCCTGCCTGAGCCTCGTGAGTGGTGGTGATTATGGGCATGCACCACCATGCCTAGCTTGAAAACTACATTTTTACAGATGCTTCTATGATGCACACGTGGTTTGTTAATATATCACTTAACACAGTGCCCTTTATAATTCAATAACCATGTGTAGAAAATACAGTAAAAACAGCTTATTTATTGGTTAGCTGCCAGATGACATACTTTAAGAGCATGGTAGGAGTAGAACACTTCCATTAGTGGTCTATTTTGATGGACATTTATTGACCTTTATTAATTAAGTTTTGGAGAAAAGATAGTATAATATAGTTTTTATGAACAGTTCTACAGTGAAAAGTGATTCCTTTTTGGTTTTGGGAAAATATATACATAGGCTGGATGTTTGAAATTTATTAGTAAACTCTTTCAGGTGTAAATTGGAAGTTTGAGGTTATTAGTAATCCCAACAAACAAATTGGATATTTTACTTGATTGTTTTAAAAATTAGTATGTAGAATGGTTGCGAATGTGGGGAATAAAAACAGTACAGTAGCAGATGCTTAGTACTTGTAACAGATAATGTTGTGCTTAGTTTCCTCATGCATTGCTTCATATATAGCATGTGACCCATGTAGTGGCTATTAGGATAGGTGGAATTCTCCATTTTAAGATGAAAAAGCTAAGCTGTTTGGTTAAATTATTTATAAAGTATCTAGCACAAAACCAGTATATAGTGGGTCTGGTATTTGTGTTCAGGTTTGAATTCAAAGATCCACATTTTTAACATTTTACTAAGCTGACAAAATAATAAAGCTATTTATATGCAATATATTCTGCCACTTAACAACTTTAGTACCACTATCAATCACTTTATAGCACTTGTCTACATTTTTAATGTGTTCATTTATGGCATAAGCATTGAGTTTACTGAAGTAACATCCCTAAACATACTAGTTCAATGTGACATGAAATAGTTGAGAAAAGTTGAGTATATGCATAGGATCTTAAAACAGTCTATAAACAATTTAGATTGCCTAATGTAGCATTCCTAAAGTTTGAAAATTGCAACCTCCTTGTCTGTTTAAGGCCAGATCCTCATTGCTGAATGAACTGGTCAGTCTAGCCAACTGGTTTTGATTTTTCTACAGTGAGTTAATAAATCTCTTGTATGTCAATAAAATAACCTCAATGCTTTTTTTCTACTTTTAAGTTAGGTTAAACCCACAAAAGTAGAAACTACATTTAAGATGAAATTTTAAAATTAATAAATGTTTTTTGTTGTAGCACTTTTCCAGCCACTAACTCCAGGCTCTCGAGAATTTGAAGATGTTTTAAATATTCTCCATTCATCTTACCTTGAACCAACTTCAGTAGCAAATTTTAACTACAAACGTGCTTGCTTGATACATAATGAACTTTTGGAAAAGGAGGTATGTTTTCATTTGCACTTTTGTAAGAATCTTTTCAGCATCAGTTACCAGCCTGGAAAAAAACTTTTTCTCTAGACATTCTAGCTTTTAGGAAGGCCAAATTACAGAAGGGTGAACAGGTTTTAAATGGTATAATTTATACCTCCTAAGCATTGTTGCTATAGTACAATATTTATCTACTACATTAAATTCTGATTAATGTGAGATTATGTGAGATTATATGAAATAGTTTATAAGTCTTTAGGGATAGTTTACCGTATAATGGTTTAATGGTAAATTTTTTAATACCAGTTTTTGGGTTTTGTTTTTTTTTTTGCGGTATGAAGATTGAACCCAGGAGTGCTTCACCACTGAGCCTACATCCCACGCCCTTATTTATTTTTAGACAGGGTCTCACTAAGTTGCCCATGCTGGCCTTGAACTTGTGATTCTCCTGCCTCAGGCCCCCCAAGTTAATAGAATTACAGGCATGTGCCACCAATCCCTGTTTATAATATGACTTTTTACTCTATTTTGAGCACATACTAATTTAATGTCTAAATTGGAAGATAATGAAATCGTGTGTGTATTTTTAAGGATATGCTTATTTTTTTTCCACCATTGCTTGGTTGGATTATGGTAACATCATTAGTGGAAATTCTTAGTCCTAAAGTATTAACAAAGGGGGAGGAGTTGAGCAATTAGTGAACCTAAGTTTCATGTACAGATTTGATATTTTTGATATTTGATATTTTGGTTTAGAAAAAGCCAACAAGTATAATTCTGAGATAATATAAATGAGATGTTGATAAATATTTGACATGTAAAAAATTAGAGTATGATAAATTCTTAGTAGAAACTTAGTTAACATTGATAGAAAATAGATGCTTGATAGAAAATAGGGAGAAAAGAAATTGGGCAGAAAGTACAAGGGAAGAAGAATTTCTACTTTGTTAGGTTTGGGATTTCATGGAAAAAATTCTTAACCCTTTGCTTAACAAAACAATCATATTCTAAGGAGTTTTTACAGATTCAGTTTCATTTAGTTTACAGAAAAGCGAAGAGAACTGAAGTCTGATGGTCGTTTAGACAAGGAACTTTCAGAATCCTATGCATTTCTCATGGTTGATAGATATCAGGTGAGTTAACCCATTACAAAAAAACAATACGAAGTTGTTTCTATTGTAAGTTAATTATTGATACATTTGATAAGTGTAAATAACATTTTTCTGAATACGAGTTGAAGAAATGATTTAAGATGGCAAAATATGTTTCATAATTATCAGATGTGCTCCATTTTCTCTGACCAATCCTGTTTTCTCTCTCCAGATGTTTGACAATACATTTTCCTTTATTTAAAAAAATTATCTTCTGTATTATTAATTATATGTTCCTTTTGAATTAAAGATGGTGAGGTGGAGTTACTATGTCTTTAAATATTTTGCTAGTTCTAATTCTCTAAAAGGGAATAGAAATGTTTGTGAGAGACAGGAATTCAGAGTTATCTGTCATACCTAGCACAAATAAAGGTGTATTCAAAATATGATTACTTTGGAAGTGTAAGTCAGTTTCGTGTTGATATTTAGTCATGAGCTATCATGTAAATGTGAGATTTCTATGATGTAGAATATACATGGTTTAGAAGTTTAGATTTTACTTAAAACACATTTACATATTACCTTTTCATGTTTTTAATATTGTGATTGCAAAATGAAATGTTTTGTTCATTTAGGTTCAAAGTATATGTGAAAAAGGATTGCAGGTGGGCCAGTCCAAAATAACGATTCTTGGCAGACCTTCCATGGGTAATTTTTTTTCTTTTTTTCTTTATTAATTTGCCTTTGAAAAATAATCTTAATTAATTTGCCTTTGAAAAATAATCTTAATTTTGCCGCAGTCCTTGTAATTACTACTGCATGCTTTATCATGTTTCTAGAACACTAGTTTCAGTTTCTGAAATGCATAAAATTTTTTCTTTTGTTTCTGTTTTGCATTTTCCAAATGATTAAAAGTTAGTTTTTTAAATGTCTTATTCTAGTTCAAGTGCCTTTTTAAAAAATGTAATTAATTTCATTTTTTAAAAAATTTTACTTTGGTTAAACATCATCTGTCATATCTTTTTTTTAAAACAATTTTTTAAAAATATATCTTTTTTTAGTTGTAGATGGACACAATACCTTTATTTTTTTAAGGTGGTGCTGAAGATTGAACCCAGTGCCTCACACATGCTAGGCGAACCCTGTACCACTGAGCCACAATCCCAGCCCTCTTATTACATCTCTTTAAAAGTTGTTATACCTTTTATCTCTTTCACTATTGGTTAAATATTTGGATTCTTTATTTTTATTCATGCCATACTTACTCAAATTCTGTAATTTTTCTCTATTAGGTATCTATCTTTCTAGGTATGCTGATTTATTGCAAGCTAACCCTTTGGAAGCAGGGGCAGTGGGTGATGTTGTTATTTTTAAAATAATGAAGGTAATTTGAACTTTCATATCTCACCTCTCAAAAAACTTGATTTGCATTGGTGGGGGTGTACTGTGAATTGAATCAAAGGTACACTACCACTGAGCTATATCTCTATACCCTTTTTTTTATTTTGAGGCAGAATCTGGATAAATTGCCCAGGTTGGCCTCTAACTTGAAATCTTCTTGCTTTAATTTCCTGAGTTGCTGGGATTACAGTGATCTGGATTTTAATTTTATTAGACTGTCTTTCAGAGTTTGATTAAATTAAGAACACTTGTTGAGGCCCACTCTTGCTAGTATATGAAAATACTTTTGAGAGTGGTTTGCCGTCTTTGATCTAAGCTAGCTATACTTAATGGTTGTTTTCTAAAGAAAATGAAGAAAAGAGGGTAATGTGTTGCTATAATTTAGGTTAATGAAGAGTGTTATGAATAGAATTTCTCTTAACCTATTAAAATATTAATGTCATAGTTAATAATCATGTTTAGGTAGGCACTAAAAAGTTTTCTCTGTTTTAGGGTAAAATAAAGAGTATATATGATCCCATGGGTGTGAAAAGTTTGGAGTTAAATAAAAGTGCTTTGGACCCCACACCAAAACATGAATGTCATGTATCGAAGAATGCCAGTAGAATTACATCACTTTTGGCTTACAGAGCCTATGAGCTTACTCAGGTATGTGCCTGGAACCATTGTAACGTTATGACATCATATCTGTTTGTTACCAAATCCTTCAAAATATCTCTCTTTCAGTTCCCTCTGCCACCACATCAGTATCTGGTTTCTACATATCACTGCTAGATTCCAGTGTCTCTCACTGCAGTGTGTTCAGTGTTTCCAAGATGGCTCAGAAACATACAGTGGCTCCTCAGACCTACAGGGTAATATTCAAACTCTTTAGTTTTCCCTTGTAGGCTGTGACCTCAGCGTGGTTTTTGTACGGTCACTGCCTTTAGCATACTGTATTTCATTTGAAACCTTGCTTTTTTTCTGGGGCTGAAAAGATATACCTAATAAAACACTACCTATCTTTCATGGTGAAGTTCAAGCCTCTTAAAATATTAATTTATAACATTTCATACTGTTGACTTGATATTCTCTATTTTTATTAAAATACAAACAATTCTTTAAAGCTTCCTTTAGGTATAATTGGTATAATAACTACTCATTTTTTTCCTCCCTTAAAACATTCTATTTTTAATTGATACATAATTGTATATTAACGTATAGTGTGACATTTCAGTACACATATACAATGTGTCACCAGATCTGGTAATTTATCATTTTGTGTTGGGAGCATTTAGAATCTCTACTAGCTGTTTTGAACTGTACAGTTAGTTGTTAATCATAGCTACCCTACTGTTCTGTAAGACATTCAAAGTTATTCCTCCTGACTGGAGAATGTAGCTCGGGTAGAGCATGTGCCTTAGCCATGTGTGAGGTTCTACTTTCTGTCCCCTTTACCAAAAAAAAAAAAAGTACTATTCAATTGTACCCCATACCTTTAAGCTACCTCTCTACATTTCCCCACCCATTCCAGCTCTCATAACAACTATTCTACTCTATAGTGCTGTCAGATCAACTATTAGAGCAACTTTTTATCTTCTGTGTAAAAGTGAGACTGTGTAGTATTTATTTGCCTTTCTGTACCCGATTTCCTCCATTTTAACAGGGTCCTCTTATCTGTTATCGTAAATGATACAATTTTATTCATTTTTATGACTGAATAATTTATATTTTCTTTATCAGTTGCTAAACTATACGTATTTGAAAGTGTAATACTTGATGAATTTTAATGTTATCCTTTTTTAAAAATATCTTTATTTTATTCATCTTTATGGGGTGCTGAGAATTGAATCCAGTGCCTTACACACGCTAAGGCAAGCACTGTACCACTGAGCCACAACCCAACCCCAATACTGTGCTTTTATATGAGGTGTGACTATAAACTAATGTTATGTTTTAAACAAACAAAAAAAAAAGAGCTGGGGATGTAGCTCAGGGATAGTGCTTGCCTTGCTTACATGAGGCCCAGGGTTCAGTCCCCAGTACAGAAAAAAGTATATGTCCAAATGGGTTGTGAAAAATTGTGATGCTAACCTACCTAGAAATATTCGTTCTTTAAATTTTACTGTACTTATGTAAAATAAAATATATTCTTTTTTGAAGAATCTCCTAGGGAAGTGGGAAGTCCTTTGATTGTGGGTAGCAAAAATTATATTCCTCAGTCATCTGGAGTTGAATCATTTGATTACCTTCTGGAGAGTATATTGATAGCTATTCCTTCAGTGTAGTTATTGGTTTCTGTAGGAGTACTTGGAAGCTAGCTGTACATTTCAAGACACTTCCTGAGGCTTTTTTTTTTTTTTTTTTAAGAGCAGAAACATCAAAATTGGTAATTTCGCAGAGGAAAGGACTTTTAAGAGTGCTGCTTTATTTAAGAAATCTGATGCAGCCAGACACAGTGTCCCCACAGTTTGGGGGACAAGGCAGGAGGATTGCAAGTTTAAAGCCAGCCTCAACAGCTTAGCAAGACTGTCTCAAAAAGGGTTGGGGATGTGGCCCAGTGGTTAAGCGCCTCTGGGTTCAATCCCTGGTACCAAAAAAGAAACAAAACAAAACAAAAAACTAAAAGCTGAAGTATTCTTTTAAAATGAAGATGACTAGTCTGCCAGTCACAAAATCCTAGCCTAATGAATATGGTGCATAGGTGAAGGGGAGAAGCTGCTGGGTCAGAGAAAGAGTCAGCTGCCTTTGTCACCTTTGTTTTTATAATTTTCTTTGCTGGTTTCTTTGAAGATGGAGTCCAGTTAGGTTTTCCTTTTGAAATAATAAGCATAATGGTACTTGGGTTTGGTTGAGATTATGGCCTTAGTATTCTTTTTGTACCAATCTGTACTAACCTGGGAGTTTAGGTTCTATTTGTAATAATTTTGCTGGAAAATATCTTGGATATTCCCAGAGTCACCTCTTCAGAAGTAAACTTTGAAATGACCAATAGTAATGCCCTGGGATCTGATATATTGTAACAGAATATTTTATATCACAAAATGAATATAAAGTACAAGTTTTGTTAAATCAGTTCAGCTGGAGCTATAACTTCAGAATTAGAGATGGTTAAATGTTTTTTGTTTCTCAAAAATCAGATAAACGTTTCTACTCTGTACTACTTGCCTACTTAAAGAAGTTAATTTTCCATTTTTTTATATTTAGTATTATTTTTATGAGTATGGCTTTGATGAACTAAGGCGAAGACCAAGGCACGTTTGTCCGTATGCAGTTGTGTCTTTTACTTACAAAGATGATATACAAACTCTAAAGTTTGTACCTTCATCCAGGTAAGATGAATTTTAGACATTATCCAGAGCAATATGTTACAGAATTTATGCTGTTGAGTTAGATGGACTACTTTGTTTCCCCACCCCACACCTCCATTTTTTTTAAAAACTTAACTGGGTGCTCAAATGTTCATGATGACTTTTTAGGTCCATGTGAAAGCTGGATGTGGAGGCGCATGCCTGTAATCCCAGCAACTGAGGGGGTGAGGCAGGGGATTGCAAATTCGAGGCCAACCTTAGAAACTTAGGCCCTAAAGCAACTTGACAAGACTCTCAAAATGTAAAAAAAATAAGTAAGTAAAAAGGGCTGGGGCCGTAGCTCAGTAGTAAAGCATCCCTAAATTCAATCCCCAGTACTCAAAAAAAGTCAATGTGAAGGATAAGAGTGTTTGACTCTGTGGACATGTAAACTACAGGTTACTTAAACCTTATTTACTTAAAGCTCTATTTTTGTTGTAGAAGGCTTATATAGTTAAATGGCAATTTTAAAAAGTAACATTTTGCGCTTTAGCTCTCCTGAAATGAGGAACTTCTGCAAAACATATCAGCCCCACCTCAAACCAGTTAACTCATATTAAGTAGGAAGCCTAGTCATTGCTGATTGAAGGCTTCCTGGTGATTCTGATGTTCACCTGCATTTGTGTACTATTGATGATTATCTTGAAACCTGTAATTGAAGGTGATCAAATATAAAGGAGTTGCCCTTTTCCCTAAGAGGTGATTCCGTAAGGTTTGGGTTGGTTGGTTTTTTTTGTTGTTGTTGTTGTTTGTTTGTTTGTTTTAATAACCTGCAGTACTGGTCATTGAACTTGGGTACTTTTACTACTGGTGCTACATCACCAATTCTTTTATTTTGAGACAATCTTGCTTGTTAAGGAGGCTGGCCTCAAACTTGTGATACTTTGTCTCAGCCTCCCAAATTTCTGGGTGTGCCACAGCACCCAGCCACACAATGTTTTAACCAAATGGAATAGTACATTTGTAGAGATACAGGTGAAATGGTCAAATGTCTACTTGTTTTTATGCTGAGTTCCTATAAATACTTAAAATCATGTGTGCTATTGATTAGAAATGACTTTTAAAAAGCTACATATCATTATACACTTCAAAGTTGGCCTCTTAAATTGGTTTTCCAGATCAAATTATCTTCCATTTTAAGTTGTTTTCAGATCTAGTACTTATTTCATGTTAGTGAATAAGCCCTGGAAATGATCCACAGCCATAAGTATCTATTAATAAAAAAAAATTAAGACAGTTGAGTTTTTAATTTTATTATCCTATATTTATGATCCTCATGATACACACATTTGCTGTAGCATTTTTTTCATAAGTGATCTTTAAAAGATAGCTAGCACAGCCAGGTGCTGTGGCACACACCTGTCATTGCAGCTACTCAGGCAGGAAGATTGCAAGTTACAGGCCAGGCTGTGCAACTTAGCAAGACCTTATCTCAAAAAAACAGGGTATGTTGTCCAGTGCTACAAGTTTGCTGAGAGTTTAATCTCCAGTATCCCCCCTACCCCACCCCCAAAATCCCGCATTTATATTTATAAGGTCATATACCCTAAAAATAGTAACTTGATTTTCTTTGTTTCCTCTTTGCTTCCATCTGTTGTCCTCCATATCATTTCAAACAAACATTTTTTGAACATCTGTCTTGTTCCTTGAATGTTCTCTTGTCTTGGGACACTGCATTTGTGATTCCTTTTCCCCATTATTTCCATAGTTTGTTCTTCTGGTGTTTCCTTAAAATGTGAGCTCAGTGAGGCCTTCCCTTTTTAAAATTTTTAATTTAAACTCTTGTACTCCAGCTGGGTGTGGTGGTGCACACCTGTAATCCCAGCTGTTAGGGAGGTGGAGGCAGGAGGCTCCCAAGGTTGAAACCAGCCAAAACTAAGTGAGACAGTGTCTCAAAATAAAATTGAAAAATGAGTTAGGGGTTTAGCTCAGTGATAGAGCACACACCTAGTGCACGAGGCCCTAGATGTAATTCCGAGTACCACAAAAATAAACCCCAGTACCTATGTCTTTTTTTCTCCATAGCACTTAAAACCCTCACCATCTGGTAAACATTCTTTTTGGTTAAACTCTATCCTATTTGATTATTGTCTGTGTTTCTCATTAGAAAGCAGGAACTTTGTTATGTTTATTCTTGTTACCTAGAATTGTGCCTGATAAATAATAAAAACTTAGTAATATTTATTGAATGATGTGTGAACATATTTATATGTTGAAACTGTTTTTCTTATCATGAAGAAGTATTTGACAAGAGACCTTAATAGACTTGTGTTAATATTTTTTGGGGGGGGAGAAGCTCCCTTAAATTTTGGCAAATATGGTTATGTGATCAAAGTAAGTACTTCTTATTCTTTAAATTTGGATTTATTAAATTTCAAAATGAGTAATTTGTTCTTGGAGAAAGGATTTCATTCTCTTGTGTGGTACACCCTTCAAATTTATATATTTAAGTATGCTATTAAAATTTATGGGCTGTGCATGTGGCTTGGTGGTACTGTCTTGTTTATAGCTTGTGTGAGGCCATGGGTTCAAACCCTAGCACCCTTTTAAAAAAATAATAATAGTAAACACTTACATCAAGGTCCTAAAAAAATGTTAACTTTCATGTTGTTATCAATCAGTAATGTTGTTTTTTTTTTAAATTATTTGTAGATCTAACAGCTTTAACACAGATAGAAACATAGGTAAGTTGAAAGAATAAGTACATATAGTAAAAGATTAATAAGTTCTTTATTTCCATAATGAATGAAAGTACGCAAAGTATGAAAAAGTAAATGAGGCCATGTTATCATGTAGCATCAACACTTGGTCATCCAAGCATAAGAAGGTCTTTTTTAAGAAGCTCCTGCCTAAAGGATAGACCAAAGGGTTTTTACACTGATTGAAAAAGGTAAATGGTAAAACATTTACAACCTGGCCTTTTTAAAGTTTTATATTCATCAGAGCCAGGTGTGGTGGCACAAGCCTGTAATCCAAGCTGCTCAGGTTAGGCTGAGGCAGGAAGATTGCAAGTTCAAGTTTATACAGGTAACTTAGCAAGACCTTATCTCAAAATGAAAAATAAAAAGGGCTGGGGGTGTATCTCAGTGATGGAATGTCCCTAGGTTTACATGCCCACAGGCATAATCCCCAGTAAACCCCCCCCCCCAAAAAAATAAATAAATAAATAAATAAGTATTCATCAGAGGTTCAGAATTTAATTTCTCCATAATAAAAGTGAATGAATAGAAGAAGAGAGACATTGTGGTCATTATTATAATAAGATATTATATATTGTTTACGTAGAATTTATGCTTTGGATATTTGGGAGCAGCTAAAGGGCATTGGTTGTATTGTCTTTGTTCTGAAGTTCTCTGAGGAACAAATGTATTATTCGTTAAATCTGGAATGATTTTTTTTAAGGGGGAAAGAACAGAAACTAAAATACTAGAATTGGAACTTTTTTATGAATAGAAATGTCACTTTTATGTTTGTTTTCTACTTGTGTCCAAGTAGCATTTTCCCTCTTCTAGTAATTTTGCATTTACTACTCTGGGTTTTCAAAAGATTGAGCTATATCATTTTTTTATTTTTAATTTAGATAAATTTAACTACACCTTGTGGAAAGGACAGCTTTTAAATAAAGGAAAACTTCTGTGTTATATTTCTCTGAGGTCAGCCACTCGTGCTTTTTTGCCTATCAAGCTGTAAGTATAAGAAAATAGCAGTTGCTAATTGTTTCTTCTTTAGCTTTTTTCCTTTTTGTTATATACTTCAATTGTGCTTTGTTCCATAAGAACTTAAATACAAATGGTAGTTTGTTAAGAAGGTTGATTTAATAACTTTAGAAAGTTACTTGGCAAAAAGAGTCCTCTGCTTCTGTGTCTTGATATATATTTATGGTGTAACATTTTTTTCTTAAGTGATTTTGAAATCAAAGAATTTAAAAAGTTTTATCCTAATTATATAGTTCTTTGTTGGAAAGATGTTGTGAGTTAAACAGGCTCTTTTCAGCTCAGTCCTTTGCAACATGTGTTAGAATTGAAGAATCTAAAGTGATATTTTGCTACCACCACTGTAAACATTTGGGCCTTTGTGAAGGTTAAGATTAATAGTTTATATTTGAATTGTCTTTAATAAAATGACAATCTCCTATCCTTTGTGGTTAGCAATATTTGTATTAATTAGTAAGATTAGCTTCTGGTTTCAAGATGAAAGACTGATAATATTGCTAGGCTATTTATCTATGTATATTGCCAGGCCTTTTACCTATGTATAGATATTTGGATTTCCCCTGTCAGGTCCCCTTTGGAATAAGGTGAGATATTAATGAATTTGCTCTTCTTTTTTCCTGTGTGTGTGTGTGTCTCAGTGTCAGTCAGAGAGGGAGAGAATCTTGTTAGAGTTAAAAATCCAGGAAATGCAAATATGCTTTTTTGTTTTTTCTTTCAGTCCTGAGAAGTTAGATGTTGAAACAGTTATGAGTATTGATCATCTGAAACAGAAAATTCCACCAGCACTCTTCTACAAGGAAACATATTTAGGTCCAAATGAAGGTAGAGTAATTTAACTTTATAAAAGATATAAAGAAACAGACTTAATGTGAATATTTACTGTGTATTTTTTATGTCAGTTTTGAAGAATGGAATGTATTGCAGCCTTTATGAAGTTGTAGAAAAGACAAGAATTGGAAGTAACATGGAGAATTTACTGCAAAAACTAGAGAAAGAAAAACTTGTGAGTGAAAATTCTACAATATTCTTTTTTCTTCCTTGAAAATAAGTTAATAAGTGATTATACTAATATTTTGGTTTATTTTTGCCTTTGAAAGTACCATAAAGTCTTTTCGTTGTTAACCATTTAGCATATTTTACTATGACTAATACTCTTTGGGCACGACACTAGACATTTTACAGACCAATCTTCTCATGAAGTATTTTTATTATAGTTAGTGATTATGAATGTGATCATTAGCAAATATTTACTGTTATTTTCTTATGCAGGGTGTATAGTTTAGTAAAGAGTAACACAAAGACTGTTCTGGATCATACAGTTATTTAGATGCAGTTTGTTCCAATAGATAGAGCATATATATATTTATATATATAACCCAGGGCCTTGTGCTTATGAGGCAAGCACTCTACCAACTGAGCTATATCCCCAGCCCGATAGAGCGTATTTGAAGATCCAAAAGAACAAGAAACTGAGGTCAAAGAGATAAAAGAACAGTGGAACATTTGGGGGAATTTGGGAGTTGTGTTGTATGCTACATCATTCAGGAAATGTTCAAAGACTGAATTTGATACTGAGAGCAAATTTTTTATTTTTTTATTTTTTTGGTGGTGGGGGTACTGGGGATTGAACTCAGGGACACTGTACCACTGTTCCCAGCCCTTTTTATTTTTCATTTTGAGGTAGGGTTTGATAAAATTTCCAGGCTTTTCTGGAACTTGTGATCTCCTTGCTTCAGTCTTCTGACTAAGTAGCTGAGATGATAGCCATGCTCCACTGTGCTTAACATTTTGAAGAGTTTTAAAGGGAGTGTGATGAGGTTTAGAGTGTGTATGCAAGGCTGGGGAGATAGCTCAGTTGGTAGAGGGCTTGCCTTGTAAGCACAAGGCCCTGGGTTTGACCCCCAGCACCGCAAAAAAAAAAAAAAAGTTTGTATGCAACATACTCAGATCTGTGTTTTGAAAGTTTACCTTGCTTACTCTAGAGAATAAATTAAAGTAGGGAGATGAGGGAACTAGAGGGTGATTATAAGTCAGCTCAGAAAGCTCATAAGAGGTTGATATAAAGGATATGTGAACCAGGTAGTGATCCAGTTTTAGCAAACCTCATAGGGGATTATTCTAACTATAACTACTTTCTTCATAGTTCTCAGTGATCATAGGTCCATTGGAAAGTGTTGGCTTTTAAATAATTTTTATCTGGAATATGCATACAAGGTATTCTGGATTATAGACTGATTTTCTGAATACTTCACTAATAAGTAATTTTGCCCTCTTTTGCTGTAGTCCTTATTTCCTAGGGCATTGCAGTGAGAGGTCAGTTGTCATGAGTTAGCTGCATAGTCTATAAGCAAGGAATATGGACAAAAGATATTGTTTGTTTATAAAGAAGAAAGCAGCCCCTTGAACTCACCTCCTGCCTCTGCCATCTAAATGTCTACTTCAAAGAGTACTCAAAATTAACTCCTCAGTTTCTGTGGATGTAAATAAAATCTCTCCAGCAGCTGGTTAGTCGTCTTTTACCTAGAGACTCCTTTAGATTCCTGGGTACTCATTTTCTCCTTGAAATATACATACCTATGGAGATAACCCTCCAGTCTTAAACCTGGGGCTTAACCTAGAAACCTGTTCTGCTGTAATACACTTAGCCTTCTTGCTTTACCTACTTGACACTCCCAGGTAGATAAGAGTTATCCTTTTGGATCTGAGCAATCAACTAGATAAATGACTACAGATAAAATTCATAAGGCATGTGAAGAATAAAATATTTGTGAGGGAAATGAAAGCTAATGGGATAATTCTAGTGTGAATGTCGATAGTGCTCATCTGATTTTTTGTGTAAAGGTTATATTAGCTTCCTAGAATGTTCCTTATTTTTGCAAGAGATGAATATACAGTTGTTTTTCAGTACCTATGGGAGAGTACTGTTAGAACCCCCTGTGGTTACTAGAATTCGTGGGTGCTAAAGTCCCTCATATGAGATGATTGTAATATTTGGTTAACCTGTGCATATTTTCCTGTATACTTCACATCATCTCTAGATTACTTTGATACCTAATATAATATAAACACTTTATAGTTTCTTATTGCTGTATTGTTTAGGGAATAATGAAAAGAAAAAATATGTGTTCAGTATGATTTTAGAGCCATTATAGTGCTATCTTCATAGTACATGTATAAGAAGTGAGGTGAACAATGCTCAAACGAATGAGTGCTGGAATGAGACTGAGGATCTGTAATGGTGGCAAGCTTCAGCAGAATATGCCTACATAATATTTAAGATGGATTCAGCATGGTGCTTGGTGTGAGCAGCAAATTTAAGTTTGGGGAACTTTTTCCCCAAGCATTTTTGATCCCCAGTTGGTTGAAATCATAGATGAAGATCCCGTGGATAACAAGGGGCAGACTATTTGTGATTAGGATTTTCTATTCCTTGTGTTTATAGATTTAAAGTATTGATTCTGGTTTTTAATTATTTTCAGGTTTCAGGAAGGGCAGAAGTTGCACTTGGGGACCCTGGTTAGCTAGGATCACCTGAAACTCCTAAACATGATACCACTTTGCTTTTAAGTGTTCAGACAGTGTTTTTATTAAGTGAATTAGTTTCACAATCAATTTTTGTCCTTTAAATCATTAGTTCTTACATAGATTCTGTTTACTGGCATTAATAGTGGGAATTTAGATAGCACAGTTTTCTTTTTAGAACTCAAATACCCTTTTGTATTCAACTACCATGCTCACTCAGTTCCTCATATATTCATTCATCCTTCCATTCAATAGATGAATTATTTCAGTAGTCCCTGAAGTAAGTTCTTTGCATTAGATTGTTTTCTTTCCTAGTCCTGCACAGTACTGTCAGATCTTTTAGTTATTGTCATTTTAAGGAAACACTAGATTAAGAGGCTGTATTCTCAAAGACATTCCTGGCTAACTTGTCATTTTTGTCTTTTACAATCTGACTCCTGATGTTGCTTTTTTAGACTTACACATTTTTCTTAGTCTGTTCTCACCCTTTTGCCAGTCTTAAGTTCTCGATATGCCTACAAATTGTCCAATATTTTATAACTTGCCTTTGCGTATGGTGTGTCTCCTGAAGTGTATTTCGCAGTTTCAGGCTCTTGTCAGTGGTACCCGTTCTTCAGAATCTACCTTTGATACATTCTCCGTAAACCTTCTGTGATCATCTTTTACTACCATGTCTTTTTTTTTTTTTTTTTTTTTTTTTTTTTAATTTTTTCTCATATCCTGTTGCTTTGTATATCTCTTGGGAACTTTTCTGTCTTATGTACTTGATGGTATTTTGTGTAGTCTTCTCTCAATTACAAATTGGTTGTGATTAAGGAGCTTGTGTTGCTTCTTGAAGTTACTTCCAGGAGGGCAAATTTAATAACAAGTGAAAGATGTTCATTAAATATATGTGGAATTAGATTATGGCAACACATTTCACTCAAGATTAGTCTGAATTCTTCCAAAGAAGTATTTCAAAGAATGTTTTTTCTAACATCTAGCACAGTACGTTGGTGATTAATAACATCTTTTGAATTGATGAGGAAAATATTAAAAGTATTTAGTTGGTCTTTGTATTTTAGCCTTCGGGAAAAACGTAAACAAGTTGGTTTCACAGTTAATTAGGGGAATTATTTTGATGATGTTCTCTTAGCATAATATGAAAACAAATTTTTGTTTATTGGAATTCTATTAATAAGCAGAGTTCATGGAGTCTTTGTGGTGCTGAGGAGGAGAATGTTTAATTCAGTAGCAGTGTTTTTTCCTAAAAAGATTAAAAACTTTTTTCTCCTGTACAATTAGTAGAAAGTGCTGTGTGTTGGGGTTGGGGTCGTAGCTCAGTGCTAGAGTGCTTGCCTGGCATGTGTGAGGCACTGGGTTCGATTCTCAGCACCACATGTAAATAAATAAAGGTTCATTGACAACTAAAAAAAATAAAAAAGTAAAATAAGAAAGTGCTGTGTGTATACCCTATAATAATAAAGTAGATATAACTTCTTCCCTCTCCCAAAAATGCAGGTTCTTGTTAAACCTTTGGGAGACCGAGGATACCTTTTTCTTCTTTCTCCTTATCAAATGGTTTCTCCATATGGTAGGCGGTTTCTCTTTTTACTTTTTACCATTTAAAAAAAATTGTTTATTTTACGTTGTTTTATGTTGCATTGTTAATGACTTTTGCTTCTGTTTATTTAGAACATCAGACTGTCAAGTCTCGAATTCTGCATGCTTTGTTTGTATTTCAAGAACCTAGAGGCATAATTACTTGTAAGTTCTTTGAATATCTAAATCTAATAACTTATAGATACCTAAATTTTATTGAAAATTATCAGGTAACTAAATTGCCATTTTGTTTTTCCTAAATCATGTTTTTCTGACACCAATATTCTGAAATACCTCTTAATATTCAGAGGTATTAGAAATTTAAATCACTTAATATTTAACTTTTTTCCTTAAAATAATTTTTCATAGTATTTTAGCTGATAAATGATTGTGATCGTTAAAGTGCTATGTGGCTTAATTACCTCTTGAGTTTTTTTGTTTTGTTTTGCTGTGCTGGGGATTGCACCCAGGGCCTCACACATGGTAGGCAAGAGCTCTAGCACTGAGCTATATCTCCAGCTTTCTTGAGGGGTTTCTTATGATAATTTTTTGGTTCACTTTTGTATTTTAGTTAAATATTAAACCATTCAAAATTAGAATTTCTGGCACTGATGTTAGAATTTGTAATCCACTTTTTCTAAGAAGAAATTGTTGAATTAGGATGAATTTCAAACTCATTGCTACTCAGTGCATCCATACCTGCTTACAAGAGAAAGGAGTGACATTGCTATCATTTGCAGGATTGTCTTGCTTGGAATTAGATCTTGCCCTCTTTGTTTCTCCTTCACATTTTGCTTACCACAATTTGAATTGCCTACCAGCAGTAGGAAATGAAGATCTTCAGTGAGTGGCGTTTCTTCCTTTAAAAATATGCTCTACTCTTTCTTATTGACCTGCTTCGTGCTTCTGGTCTTAGAAGTGTGCTTTTCATATATTTGCTGTACTTACATATATGAATTAGGGTACATACCCCTTTGGTTCAACATTAATGTATAAATATTGTTACATTTCTTTGCCAGTGTGTAGGTCTGTATTTGATTAACTTCTTGAATGCTAACATGTTTTGCTTTTGTTTTGTTTTGTTTACAGCACAAAAAAGTTCAACCAATGCAGCACCACAAGAGAGGCATGAGAGCATGCCAGATGTATTAAAAATAGCTCAATTTTTACAATTTGCTTTGATTCGGTGTCGAAAGGAATTCAAAAATATAAACACTGTAAATTTTCATTCTGTTGTTGAGAAGTATGTAAGTGAATTTTTTAAGCGAGGTTTTGGTTCAGGTAAACGAGAGTTCATCATGTTTTCATATGATTCACGATTAGATGATAAAAAGTTCTTATACTCGGCACCAAGAAATAAATCTCATATTGATAATTGTTTGCATACCTATATTTTTCGGCCTGAAATGTATCAGTTACCTATTTGTAAATTAAAAGAGCTATTTGAAGAAAATAGAAAACTTCAACAGTTTAGTCCACTTTCAGATTATGAAGGTCAAGAAGAAGAAATGAATGGTACAAAAGCAAAATTTGGAAAACGAAATAACTCAAGGGGTGAAACTATTACATCTGGAAAGCAAAAGTCATCTCATTCTTTGGATTATGATAAGGATAGAGTCAAAGAATTGATTAATTTAATTCAGTGTAGGAAAAAAAATGTGGGTGGGGACCCAGACACACAAAACATGAGAAGCAAAACTGTCTTGAAGAGGAAGCTCGAGGACCTACCTGAAAATATGAGAAAGCTCGCCAAAACCAGTAATATATCTGAAAATTGTCATCTGTACGAAGGTAAACTATCAGATTGCTCTTATGACAACCACCAAAAATACAGGGAATAGCTCTGTTCTTTCCTCTAGTATAGGGTCTTTGAATTAAAACTTGAAGGGCAAATTTAACCTGTCTTCATAAAGTTGTATTGGAATACAGCCATGACTTTTGGTTTATGTGTCTATAGCTGCTTTCACACTTTAGTGGCAGAGTTGGGACAGAATGTAGGGCCCACAAAGCCTGATGTATCTACTATCTGGTCCTGTATAAAAAACATTTGCCAACTCCTATTCTGGTACATCAGATTTCTTGATAGTTTGGTTTAGGCTTATATGAGAGCATATAGCTATTTTCTCACTAATCAGAGCTCTTACTCTTTTATATTCTTTTATTTTCATAATTAGAGAAAGACAACAGAATATTGGGTTCTCTAAGGATATTGCTTAATGAAAGGAATCTTCTGAGCTTTCAAATAAAATTTCTTAGATGCTTGTATATTATTTTTCTACCCTAGGAATTGGGATTAGCTTTGACTTTTTTTGTTTTTTGTTTTGTTTTGCATTTTTTTTTCTTTCTAATTTTTTAAAAATATTTTTACAATACTGGGGATTGAATCCAGGGCCTTGCACATGCTAGCACTCTGCCACTGATCTACATCCTCCACCCTCTTTTAGTTCTGTTTCAGTTGACAGAAAAACACAGGAACAGAAGATCCTTATTAAATGTGTTTAAATACTACAAGTAAGCTAAAACATTTTTATCACCTAGGTTTTTAAGTCTTCCCAGTACTAGTTCATAAGCATGAAATGTGTACTTTTTGCATTCCAGGACCTTTGAAACCATACATGATTTGTTCTGCTGTTGATGTTCTTATTGATTATGACAGTTCTGAGTATTCCTTTATTTCTTACTGAATGATTTTACTTCTTTTAACATTATATGTTAGACTAGGTTGGACAGACATTGTCTTTCTTACTTACTCAGCACTCTATATTTGTGTTCTGACTTTTCACTTAGCTACTGTCCTTTTCTTTTATTCTTGCATTACCAGTATGGTAGTCACTAGTAATGTATTGTCCAGTACAGATAGAGAGCATGTCAGTCATTGCAGAAAGTTCTGACAGTGATATTTCTGCAGTAACTGAGGGTTTTTTCTTGTGTTTCTTTTTCTTCCTAGTGTTTCTTCTTTGTCTATGTTCTTATCACCTTGGTAACCTTCCTGGCTTATTTGATTGACTTCAGCATCATGTTCTTAATATTGCTTTATTAACTTGTGACCAGTCTCCTATACTTGGCATTTAAAAATTTGTTAAATCGGTCACATCCTGCCATGCTTTCCCTAGCATATGAATTTTACTTCTTTTTTTTTTCCTCTCCCTGAAATATCTTCCACTTCTATTAAGTTTTATATTGTCACAGGTCAGATCTCACCTCAGCTTTCTGGCTATTCTACTTCTTGATGATCTCTATCTCTTTAGCTTACACTGGACTTTTGGTCTATATTGAACCTGTTGTCACTGATATGTACTGTCCTACACCTGTGTTTTGAGAGTTAAAGTGTTCACTATGTGTTAGATATGTCAAATATTTAGATTAATTTGGTTCTTGAGTACTAGGCATTATTTTCCTCATTTTTGCAGATAAGAAAACCTCCTCAGGTGAGTAAAATAATGTTACCCAAACTATGTCTATCTGCATGTGGCAAACTTCATGTTTGAACTCAGAACTTATTGACTCAAAAGCATTGTTACCAGTTTTCTTGTATTATTTAGCATTGAGCACATAGTAGGCACTCAATAAGATAACCGATTTTTTGACAATTGACTAGTTTGTTAAAAAGCTGTGAATGAAAATCGGCCTTCATCAGTAAGTGGTAGGAAAGCCACGGTGACAAGTACTTGACTTTCTGAATGTCTGTTCTTTGCAAGTTTTAAAATACTAGTTATTCAGATTATCCAGATTTACATGTTTTCTCATGTGCATATTTGGAGATTTTTTTCAGTATCTAATATCTTAGCTTCATTATGAATATAAGTAGTCATTTTGGATAAGCCTTAGATTTTAAGAATGTTAGTCTAAGCATTAAGGACAAAAGCAATAGGTACGGAGGAAATAGAATTAAAAGCAAGGAGATTTTTAAAAGTATATTTAAGTATAATCTAAAAATTTGCAAAATAGTGGAAAGCTTATCTTCAATCAGTCAACTAATTGAGTAGGATTTTGGTGGCAGAGTTTAAGGTAATTGTTGTATGGTTATCAGTATTATCCATATTTACAACTTAATGCATGAGCTTATTTTCTTATTACTAAGATGCTTAAATTTTGACAAATACTAGCCTTCATTTAAAAGGAATTTTGATCTTTGTGCCAAATTTTAGAACCAGTTACATTTATAAAATCTAAACCCCACTTGATTTCCTGCCTATTTCTTTTCTTTTTTTTTTTTTTTCTTATTTTTTACAGACTGCATTTTGATTCATTGTACCCAAATGGGGTACCTCATTTCATTTCTATGGTTGTACACGATGTAGATTCATACCATTCGTGTAATCATACGTGTACATAGGGTAGTGATGTCTGTCTCATTCCACCATTTTTATACCCCCCTTCCTCTCATTTCCTTCTACATAATTTAAAATTCTCTCCCTCCCCACCCCTGTTATATATCATTCTCACTTATCAGGGAAAACATTTGGCCTTTGGTTTTTTGGGGATTGGCTTATTTCACTTAGCATGATATTCTCCAATTCCATCCATTTATTTGCAAATGCCATATTATCCTTCTTTATGGGTGAATAGTATTCCATTGTGTATATATACCACAGTTTCTTTATCCATTCATCTGTCGAAGGGCATCTAGGTTGGTTCCACAATCTAGCTATTGTGAACTGAGCTGCTATAAACATTGATGTGACTGTTACTGTAGCTTGCTGATTTTAGGTCCTTTAGGTATAAACCAAGGGGTGAGATGACTGGGTCAAAAGGTAGGTCATTCCAAGTTTTCTGAGGATTCTCCACACTGCTTTCCAGAGTGCCTGCACCATTTTCAGCTCCACCAGCAATGTAAAAGTGTGCCTTTTTCCCCACATCCATGACATCTGTTATTATTTGTGTTCTTGATAATAGCCATTCTAATTGAAGTAAGATGAAATCTTATTTTAATTTGTATATCTAATTACTAGAGATGTTGAACACTTTTTCATATATTTATTAATTGCTTATATGTCATCTTCTGTAAAGTGTCCAGTTCCTTGGCCCATTTATTGATTGAGTTCTTTTTATTTTTGGTGTAAAGTTTTGTAAGTTCTTAATAAATTTTGGAGATAAGTGCTCTATTTCAAGTGCGAATGGAAAAGATTTTCTCCCACTCTGTAGGCTCTCTTCACATTCTTGATTTTATCCTTTGCTGAGAAAAAGCTTATTAGTTTGAGTCCATCCCATTTGTTGATTTGTGCTTTGGGAGTCTTGTTGAGGAAGTGTGATCCCAAGCCAACATGATGAAGATTTGGGCCTTCTTTGCCTTCCATTAGGTGCAGGGTCTCTGGTCTAATTCCTATGTCCTTGATCCATTTTGAGTTGAGTTTTGTGCAGGGTGAGAGATAGAGGTTTAATTTCATTTTCACTACATTTAGATTTCCAGTTTTGCCAGCACCATTTGTCGAACACTCTATCTTTTCTCCATTGTATGTTTCTGGCTCCTTTGTCTAATATGAGGTGACTGTATTTATGTGATTTTTGTCTCTGTGTCTTCTATTCTGTACCACTGGTCTGCTTATTTTGGTGTAGTGTAGTCTAATGTCTGGTATTGTGATACCTCCTGTTTCACTTTTTTTTTTTTTTTTTTTTTTTTTTTTTTTGCAGTGGTGCTGGGGATTGAACCCAGGGCCTTGTGCTTGCAAGGCAAGCACTCTACCAATTGAGCTATATCTCCAACCCCTGTTTCACTTTTTCTACTCAGGATTGTTTAGGCTATTCAAGGTCTCTTGTTCTTCCAGATGAAGTTCATGATTCCTTTCTGTATTTCTATGAGGGATGTCATTGGGATTTTAATTGGAATTGCATTGAATCTGTATAACGCCTTTGATAGAATGGCCGTTTTGACATTGTTCATTCTGCCTATCCAAGAACATGGGAGATATTTCCATCTTCTAAGGTTTTCTTCAATTTCTTTAATGTTCTCTGTACTTTTCATTGTAGAGCTCTTTCACCTCTTTTGTTAGATTAATTCCCAAGTATTTTATTTTATTTTTTTTTGAGGCTACTGTGAATGGAGTGGTTTTCCTAATTTCTCTTTCAGAGGATTCATCACTTATGAATAGAAATGCATTAGATTTATGCATATTGTTTTTATATCCTGCTTCTTTGTTGAATTCATTTATTCTAGAAGTTTTCTAGTGGAGTTTTTTGAATCTTCTAAATATAGGATCATGTCATCAGCAAATATTGACAGCTTTAGTTCTTTTCCTATTTGTATCCCTTTAATTTCTTTGGTCTAATTGCTCTGGCAAGTGTTTGAAGGACGATGTTGAATAGAAGTGGTGAAAGAGGGCATCCCTGTCTTGTTCCAGTTTTTAGAGGGAATGCTTTCAGTTTTTCTCCATTAAGAATGATATTGGCTGTGGGCTTAGCACAGTTAGCCTTTACAATGTTCCTACTATTCCTATTTTTTCTAGTGTTTTAAGCATGAAGGGGTGCTGTATTTTATCAAACACTTTCTCAGCATCTATTGAAATAATCATCTGATTCTTAACTTTAAGCCTATTGATGTGATGAATTACATTTATTGATTTCCAGATGTTGACTCAACCTTGCATCCCTGCAATAAACCCTACTTGATTATGATGCACTATCTTTTTAATATATATGTGTGTGTGTGTATATATATATATATTTTTTTTTTTTTTTTTTTTTTTTTTTTTTTTTTTTTTTTTGGTGCTGGGGATCAAACCCAGGGCCTTGTGCTTGCAAGGCAAGCACTCTACCGACTGAGCTATCTCCCCAGCCCCTGTAATATATTTCTGTATGCAATTTGCCAGTATTTTGTTAAGGATTTTTGCATCTGTGTTCATCAGGGATATTGTTCTAAAGTTTTCCTTTTTTGATGTGTCTTTGTCTGCTTTTGATATCAAAGTGATACTAGCCTCATAGAATGAATTTGGAAGGGTTCCCTCCTTTTCTATTTCCTGGAATACTTTGAGGAGTATTGGTATCAGTTCCTCTTTAAAGGTCTTGTAGAATTCGGCTGAAAATCATCGGGTCCTGGGCTTTTCTTGGTTGGTAGGCTTTTGATGGCTTCTTCTGTTTGAGTACTTGAAATTGATCTGTTTAGATTGTGTACATCTTCCTGATTCAGTTTGGGAGGATCATATGTCTCTAAAAATTTGTCAGTGTCTTCGATGTTTTCTGTTTTGGAGTATAGATTTTCAAAGTAGCTTCTGATTATGTTATGTATTTCAATGGTGTCTGTTGTGATCTTTCCTTTTTCATCATGAATTCTAGTAATTTGAGTTTTCTATCTCTTTGGTAGTATGGCTAGGGGTTTATCAATTTTGTTTACTTTTTCAAAGAACCAACTTTTTGTTTTGTCAATTTTTTGAATTGTTTCTCTTGTTTAAATTTCATTGACTTCAGCTCTGATTTTGTTTCCTGTCTTCTACTATTTTTGTTGTTGATCTGCTCTTTTTCTAGGCCTTTGAGATATAATGTTAGGTCATTGTTGACTTTTTATTTTTTTGAACTTTCCTCTTAGTACCGATTTCATAGTGTCCCACAGATTTTGATATGTTGTTATTGTTCTCATTTACCTCTAAGAAATTTTTTGTTTTCCCTGATGTCTTCTGTTATCATTGCATCATTCAATAACATATTATTTAGTCTCCAGGTGTAGGAGTACTTTTTGTTATTTTATCCTTCATTTCTAGTTGCATTTCATTATGGTCTGATAGGATACAGGGTAGTATCTCTATTTTTTTGTATTTACTAATGGCTTCTTTGTGGCATAGCATATGGTCTATTTTGGAGAAGGATCCATGAGCTGCTGAGAATAAAGTATATTTACTCGATTATAGATGAAATACTCTGTAAATATCCATTAAGTCTATATCACTGATTGTATTATTTATTCTATAGTTTCTTTGGCGAATCTATCCAGTGGTGAGAGCCGTGTGTTGTTAAAGTCCCCCACTATTAATGTGGTTTGGTCTATTTGATTCTTAAAATTGAGGAGGATTTGTTTGATATACATAGATGCTCCATTGTTTGGGGCATAAATATTTAAAATGGTTATATCATGCTGTTTTATGCTTCCATTAAGCTGTGTGAAATGTCCTTCTTTATCCCTTCTGACTGACTTAGGTATGAGGATGGAGATCCCTGCTGTTTTACCGGGTCCTTGTGCATAGTTTGTTTTTCCCCATCCTTTCACCTTTAGTCTGTGGATGTCTTTTTCTATGAGATGAGTCTCTTGAAGGCAGCATATTGTTAGGTCCTTCTTTTTAATCCAATCTTCCATTCTGTGTCTTTTGATTATTGAGTTTAGGCCAATGATTGACACTCAGGGTTATTACTGTGATATGATTTGTATTACTGGTCATTTTGACTTATTTTTGGCTTTTAACTTGACTTGGTTTCTCCTTTAACTGGCTTTTCCTTTAGGGTAGTTCCCCTTGCTGACTTGTATTGTTGCTTTCCACTTCCTCCTCACGAAATACTTTGCTGAAAATGTTCTGTAAGGCAGGCTTTCTATTTGTAAATTCTTTTAACTTTTGTTTATCATGGAAAGATTTTATTTCATCGTCAAATCTGAAGGTTAGTTTTGCTGGGTATAGGATTCTTGGATGGCATCCGTGTTCTTTCAGAGCTTGAAATATATTGTTCTAGGCCCTTTTTGCTTTTAGAGTCTGGACTGAGAAATCTGATATCCGTATTGGTTTCCCCTTATATGTAATCTGATGCTTTTCTCTCACAGCCTTTAAAATCCTATCTTTATTTTGTATGTGAGGTATTTTCATTATAATGTGTCTTGGTGTGGAGCTGTTATAATTTTTGCACTTGGTGTTCTGTAAGCCTTTTGTATTTGATTTTCCATTTCATTTTTCAGGTTTGGGAAATTTTCTGACATTATTTCATTGAACAAGTTGTTCATGCAAACTTTGGTTTGTATCTCTGTGCCTTCCTCAATCCCAATAATTCTTAAATTCAGTCTTTTTATGATATCCCATAATTCTTGGAGGTTCTGTTCATGACTTCTTAACATCTCAGTTTGTTCAACTTTATTTTCAAGATTAAATATTTTGTCTTCATTGTCTGAGATTGTCTTCCACGAGATCTGTTGTGTTGGTGATACTTCCTATTGAATTTTTAATTTGGTTTATCGTTTCTTTCATTTCAAGTATTTGGGGTTTTTTTTGTTTGCTTTTCACAATCTCTATTGAAGTGTTCTTTTGCTTCTTGCATTTGCTTTTTTAACTGTTTACTGGTATGGTCATGCATTGCCTGCATTTGCTCTCTTATCTTGTCTTTTGTTTCACAGATCATTTTAATTATGCATATTCTAAACTCTTTTTCTGTCATTTCTGCTGCCATGCTGTCATTGAATTCTATCACAATAGCATCTTGGTTTGTTAGGGACACTTTCTTCCCCTGTTTTTTTCATATTGTTTCTATATATTCCCCTCTAGCAGTGAAGATCAGATATACCGAAGTTCCCCCCTTACAGTCTTATTTATGACCCTGTAGTTTTCCACTACCTCTCCTTTGAAGGGGAGATCAATACCAGTAGCTCCCAATACAGAGAAAATGCAGCCCTGAACCAGACAGCCCCTATAAAGACTTTAACATTATTGTAATGAACAGGATCAGTTCGATTACTATTTACAGTATTTCTAGTTGTGAACAAGAGGATGGGGAAGGGTGTAGGATGTAAGTGAGTAAATAGAGGTACCTGTCAAAGGGCCTCCAGTCTCCTGTAGATGTCTCAGGAAGGGAGCCGCCCTTCCACTGATGATGGCCACGCCCTCAGGAATAATTCAAAATGCCTGCACCAGTCTCCAAAGAAGCTGGGGAGCCCTAGTGAGGGTGCATGGAGTCAGCATGGAGGCAGGCACAGTGTCCCTCAGCAGTAGGGGGGCAGGTAGGCAGGGTCAGCTACCGGCCTCCATCCTCGGTGTGGGGGTGGGCTGGAGGGCTCAGCGACAGTGTCCAACTTGGTGTGTGGGGGAGTGGGTGGGCTCAGAGACTGTGTCCGACCTCAGTGTCCTTGCCTATTTCTTGTAAGTAATTTTTAAGGTGTATTTGATTTTTAAAATATGTAAGCTGGCTCTCTAATTTCAAGAGATGACTTTTTTTTTTTTTTTTTTTAACCCCCCCCCCTCCCCCCAGAGTCTCCACAGCCCATTGGCTTACTTGGGCTTGATGCTGACTTGAGACAGCAGCAGCAGGATACCTGCAACTCCGGTGTTGCTGACATTCATAGGCTGTTTAATTGGCTATCAGAAACATTAGCTAATGCACGCCATTCTGATGCATCCCTGACAGAGACAGTCAACAAAGCCTTAGGATTGAGCACTGATGATGCCTATGAAGAGCTGAGGCAGAAGCATGAATATGACTTGAACTCTACCTCAGATAAGAAAGAATATGAGCAGCCTACTTGTGCAAAAATCGAGAATGCACATTTTAAGGGTGCTCAGAGCCCATTGCTAGAAGTTAATGTAACATCTTTAAAGTATCCGGTTGCTGTTTCTACCAGTGAAGTAGGCATTGACCATAAGTTGCATTTGAAAGAAGTAAGCATATGTCTTTTTGTTATCTTCCTTTGCTTTTGTGTGTGTGGGTGTAGAGGAGGATGTGGGTGTGTGCTTCCGGGAGTGGTTTCTTCTTTCAAGAAAAATGAAGAAACACTTTTGAGTAAAGTTATTTATCCAGGACAGTGCTTCTGAGTTTTCCTTGTTAAAAAATAAATACCAAAGTAGTTGTTTTCCTTCATGCCCTTGTAGGCTTTATATATAATCTAAGGTTTGCTTGTGATAAAACTAAGACTGGACAGTGTTTGTCAGAAGTGGCATATTGCAAGTTGGTTCCATGTTGTTTCATAGTAACATTGAATCCTCAAAGCAAATGCTGCTTTCTGCTGGCAGTGGCAGAGAGAACTCAGAGATGAAGCAGATGAAATGGTTGAATTTATTAGTACCTCAGTGTACCAAGTAAGGTTAGGTACTTAGTATTTCTTATACAAATGGGAATAGGATGAGTAACTATTGGGATTACCTCTGAAGTAATTCTCCACCTTTCTCTGAGGACTTCCAGTTTATGGTATATACTGGTTTCTAACTGGGAAGTAACCTGGTCTTCTTCAAGAAGTAGCTGTATCATTGAGAATGACCCAGGATGGTACCATATTTCCATGGACTTATTTCTAATTTATTATCTACCCAGAGGAAAAGTATTATGTAGACGTCCTCAGCCTTTCTCATGTAGTTTTGGGATATTTATATTAAGAAAATCCTAGTAAGAGGCTTATATAGGGAGGTATATAAGGTAGGCATTGAGATACTAACCTGCATGGTTAGTATTTTCCAATGTATTTAATACTCCAGTTGACAAGGGATGTGGTTGTCTAACACAGCTCACTTCCTGTTTTTTGTTTATTTTTTTTGTAATTAAAACTTCATGCCATTCACTTAGGTATTGCCTTATGTCCACTTTTGAACTGTTAGTGGCAGAGTTCAGTATATGGCCTACAAAACCTAAAATGTTGGTGCTTTACTATAAAAGTTTCCCAATCACTGTTTTAAATTAATATCAGATTGTTTTGAGAAGAATTGTTTTTAATTTTGAGACTAAAGTATTATAACTTTGCTGTTTATTACTCATTTGTAATGTTTAGATTGAAGTGTGAATTTACCGTGAAGAAAATAGTTAATTCTTGACATTAAAATTCACTGAAAAGAATGCTATTGAATGTGTACTTTAATTTTTAGGATCCAAATTTAATTAACATGAATAATTTTGAAGATTGCAGTTTGTGTCCCACTGTTCCCATTGAACATGGATTCCATAGACAACAGTCTAAGTCAAGTAATGTTGAAGAGACTGAAATACATTGGAAACTGATACCAATTACAGGTAAGAAAAAGTGAACTAGGTCTTAGGTTTACTGCCTTTACCTAGGGACCACTTTCTTGAAGGGTTTCATCTTTTCTAAATTCTACTCTTGGGTTACTAGGTGCTTTATCTTACTTGGCTTTTTTTTTTTTTTTTTGGTGCTGGGGATCGAACCCAGGGCCTTGTGTTTGCAAGGCAAGCACTCTACCGACTGAGCTATCTCCCCAGCCCTTCCTTGGCTTTGACATCTTCAATATCTTATTTTGAGCAATATCATGTTTATCACCTGCTGATGCTGTTCTTGGTCAGCATCAGCAAGTATCTGCAGAAGGGCCTATTAGTAATAGAGGGATTTAGGATATATGTACTCTCCCTGTTAGATTTAGCATGCAGACTATCAAATGAAAATTGTTGGCAGAAAGTTTCTTACAAGGAGAGGTAGGTACAGAGATGAAATCATGCTCTTTGAATACTTCTCAGCTTCTTAAACTTAACTATAATAAACTGTCATCTAATATGATCGTGTTAAGTTCATCTGTTTGAAAAAAATTTTTTTGATTTCTTAATATTGGAGTATCTTAAAAATTAATCATCTTGGAGAATGAACTGAAACGATCAAATGCAAAAACCCTAAGAAAGCTTATTGATCCATGGGCCTCAAGAATAGTGTAAATGTTGGAAGATTATCATTTTTCAGTATTCTTGTTTCTCCATGCAAATACATTCTTAATATTCCAAGTTCTTATTCATCTTTGTTATGGGCTAAATATTTTCAGAAATGTTGTAAGGGCACATCTTTTCTATTTCTAGACTTTCATTTAACTTTAAGAAAAAATAGACTACTCTTTGCTGAAATGTAGACTGGCTTATGATCTTGGACCCATGAGACCTCCAAGGACTCTGAAGAATTTTCTGAAATTTGAGAAGTTTCCATGGACTTCATTTAGCACTGTTTTCTACCTTACTAGGCAAGAAGCCTAAAGGTGATGATAGGGAGCTGCTACTCTTTTATGAGCTGGAGCCATTGACTTGAAGTAGTTTATTGACATGATTGTCCTAATCATTCCTCATTTAAACACTTCATACTTAATGTTGAGCCATTTGAAGGCACAGCATCTGGGTATTATTTCATCAACTGAAAGGAAAGGGAAACAGTTTGCCATTTCTGAATGACCCTTCAGGAATATTTTAAGCAAAAGAAGGAGTACTTGGATTTGTTAGCATTTGGGGTTTTCTGAAAGGTACTTAATAGGTGTCTCTTGTATCTTAAGAGAGTCTACAAATCTAATGGATGCTTTCCCTCAGGAGGGAACACAAGAAGCCCAGAAGACCAGCTGGGGAAACATGGTGAGAAACAAACACCAGGTGAGAAGGCTTGCTTTGCTTTTCTTCCCAGTTCTTCAGAATGGCTACTTTCATTTCTGATTCTCTATCAATAGGGCATTGATTTAAGTTCCATTATTTATCAAAAGTTTGGCCAATACCATATTTATATTTAAATCATTAATTGAATTGAATCAAGTATTCTTACTGTAATGTGTTCAGAGAAGTCACTTAATATTTATAGATTTCTTTATCTACAGTAGATTCTCTCTGTTAGGATTATTTGGGAAGACTAAAATGTTTTCCTGATCCATTTTTGCAGAATATCTTAAGCAGCCTTACAAGTTTCTTTTAAATTTAAAAAATATCAGGAGGTAAAGCCATTTATCTTTTAGGTACAGTACTCCTAATCTTGAATTTTGTAATATGGTTCTTCTAATTTCTGCAGCTAGTTGAAGAGATAAGGAAACTGATTCCAGAACATTCACAGATTATTACTGATTAGCTAGTTGCATTGGAATCTCTCCTTTGTCTGATATCTGAGCTCAATCAATTCAGCTTCTGCATATGATCATGAGCTTGTTTTCCTGCTTAGAGTTTGTTAGTCTTTTTTGTTTCCATTTTGTTATAGTCTCTTTCAGAAAAATTGTGGAAGGAAAGCTAAATCATTTTCTTTGTAGATCTTTTATAGTGATTCGTTTGACTATTAAAAGAAAGTTTCCTTCAAGAAATCTCTCTTCCTAGGAAAATATTTTTTTTAAAAGCAGCTGATATACAACATACAAGAAAGTGCACATATTTTTAGTGTACAGTTCATTGTATGTATGTAT
This sequence comes from Sciurus vulgaris, assembly GCF_902686455.1. NCBI lineage: Eukaryota > Metazoa > Chordata > Mammalia > Rodentia > Sciuridae > Sciurus > Sciurus vulgaris. The sequence goes on from NC_136477.1 coordinate 49,083,264, forward strand.
ACAACATAGGTGACTACTACCCAAGTCAAGATATAAAACATTTCCATCACTCCAGGTTTTCTTTCGCATCTACTCAGTCTGTACTACTAATCTTACTTCTTTTACATTAGTTTTGCCTCTTCTTCAACTTCAGGTAAATGGAACCCACACAGTTCTTTTGTGTTTGGCTCTTTAAAACTTGTATGAGGGTTTCATCCATGTTGTGCATCTATCAGTAATTCTTTCTTATTAGGAATAGCTGGTATCTTATTTGCATTTCAAATGATTCATAGGCGTCTGTACTGCTTTCATTTGGGATACTATATTCATATTTTACAGCCAAGTGTAGACAGTCTGAATGATGTCTTTCGGACCTCTTTCAAACCTTTAGAGAACTTGCTATTTTACTTAAAAGTAAAGATACTGCAATGTTTTAATGACATCCAGTAAAACAAAACATGAATTATTATGGATATTGGCATGTATGGGTTTTTAAAATCATTTATTGGTATTGGTTAAAGATAGTTTTAAAATATTATTAAAATCAGAGGTATTTCAAATGAAATTTACATTTTTAAAGAGGGTTTATTAGTTTAGGGTTTTTAAAAGGAAATTCTCCATGTAGATTTATATTATATTTAAATTTGAAAAAAATCCCTTTATCAGTAGCCCTTCAGGAATAAGCTTATTGGTCTGATGTGTAGCTCTAAGTTTAAAATTATAGTCTTCTTCAACCCATTTTTTAATAAGACAATTTAATTTTTATTTGAATAAATCAGATGTCTCACAAGGTATATAATTCAAGAAAGAAAAATATACTAAAGTACACTTAGTTTCCTTTCAGTGGATTGTTATTGATTTTTTATATACCCTTGCTATTTGTGTATACATACTAAAGTCCACTTTAATGTTGTAGATTTAAGGATATTTATGACATTAAATATTCCTAAATTTATAGAACTTGAATTTTCTGTCATATCAATTTCATATAGTTGCAGTTCTTTCCTTGGCAAGTTGAATAATTTGCTCCCCTTCTTGCTTTCATCTGTGGACCTTCGGTGGTCTTTTTACTACTAACAAGTGCCTTTGCAATAGTTACTGAGTGCAGTGATTCATGATAACCACCAGAATTGGTAGAGAAGGTCACAAGTTGCTGCTGAGGCTGTTAAAACCATTTAGAAAAGTATAAGTGGGGTGGGGAAAATAATTTCGTGTAGAAAACACATGCTGCTACACCTGAAACTTGAAAAGGGAATTCACAGTATCTTTTTAAAGTATTGTAGATTTGAGAACAGTGGGAGAACTTTCTCATTTAGAGATACCATTTCTTATACTACAGCAGCAATTAAGGAATGTTATCTTTAAGGAATATTGGTCATTTTTAAAGGGTAAAATAGTGTGATAAGGTCTTCTAGACAAAGATCACAATTTTTTTTCCTAAAATGTAATATGACTATAAATTGAAGTTAAAATATATTTACCCTTGTGTCTTCAAAGTGGATTTAGGGTATTTGTTTTGAAATGTGGTTTCAAAAACATATTTGAATTTAGGATTTTTGTGTGGGAGTATGATCTTATGGATTGAGCTCATTGTCAATAATCAAAGATTTTAGACCCTTTAGCATCAGGTAACCAAAACACCTCTTGATCTCAAGTGGAATAGCTATCCTGATTTCTCTTGGAATTACTTCCAAACAAAATGAAAATACTTACATTACTATCAAAAGTATTACTCTTAAATCAGCTATGAAATTTTGTTATTTCCTGTCTTGTTGAGGCTTTTTTCAGTGACAGAAATCCTTAACATTGCAGGAGATCTCCATATGTGAGAGCAAGTCTGAAAGTGGATGAATTATTGTAGATCCTAAATGATTGGTGATTCACTTAGCATTTTTTTTTAACATTCTTTGAGTTGCCTTACACCTGATTCCAATATTAAGGTAGTATTATAGTAAATATTACCTAGCAAGGAATACAGGATTTGAGTAAGCTGATATAATTGACCATCCTGATTAAAACATATCAGGTCTGTGAAATGATAGGGAAGCAGAAAAGAAGCACATGATTTGTGTTGACACTATAGATACTTGTTTGAACACTTCAAAAGAAAATAACAAAGTTATTACTCAGCCTCCTAAAACCCAAAGATGTGCGCATAAGTAGGGCACATGGGAAATAGGGTTCACACTGGCATTTGAGGTTTTTATTTTACTTTTGGATACATAATTCTAAATATTTATGACCTGACATCTTTTTCTTCTTATTTAAAAGTAGTTTTAAATATTATCTCTGTGGATTGTTCTTATAATAATAAACTCTTCCTGTATAGGTATGAAATCACCAGAAGAACAACTGGTGTGTCTGCCACCACAGGAGGCCTTTCCTAACGACCCCCGGGTAATAAGTAGACAGAGAAGTTCTGATTACCAGTTTCCATCCTCTCCATTTACAGACACACTAAAGGGCACCACTGAGGATGACGTGTTGACAGGTCAGGTGGTGACAGTGGAGGAGCAGTGTGTGCCAGCAGCAGAGCCGCCTGCAGTGAGCGAAACTACAGAGAGAACAGTGTTAGGAGAGTACAATCTCTTTTCTAGGAAGATAGAAGAGATTTTGAAGCAAAAGAATGTTTCATATGTCAGTAAAATTTCCACACCTATCTTTTCCACACAAGAGAAGATGAAACGGCTCTCTGAGTTCATATATTCTAAGACTTCAAAAGCTGGTGTTCAGGAGTTTGTAGATGGTTTGCATGAGAAACTAAATACTATTATTATTAAAGCATCAGCTAAAGGTGGGAATTTGCCATCAGTCAGTCCTAATGATTCTGATACCAAGATAGCATTGAATCCTCTGGGAAGGCATACTGTGCCACTTTCCTCAAGTGACATCAACAATAAACACCTCCCTGAGCCACTTTGTAGTGATGTTTTGAAAGACAACAACTCTAATGAACAGCATTCCTCTTCATCGTTGAGTTTAACTGAAGGATCAATGAACCAGTCACACCATGCCACAGAGGTAATGGTGACTTCTGATCATACTGTACCTGGTGATGCTGCCCGGGAACCAGTAGAAAAAGAAACAAAGTCACCCAGTGATATAAACATCTCTGCCCAACCAGCTCTTTCAGATTTTATAAGCCAGTTGGAACCTGAAGTATTTAATAGTTTGGTTAAAATCATGAAAGATGTCCAGAAAAATACTGTGAAATTTTATATTCACGAAGAAGAAGAGAGTGTGCTCTGTAAAGAAATAAAGGTAATTAGATGAGAAGGTAAATAGTAATGCTGAATAAACTTGTTGGTTTGCCTCTATAAAATAGTTTTTAAAAAGTTGATCTTATATTTTCAGAATCTAATAATTCAGAATTGAAGATTAATAAATTGAACTAAATTTAGAACCTTTGCTCTATCTTAGAATTTAGGGAACCTTGTTTTCTGTGTAATTTTAGGCATTTATATACGTAATTGCAAGGAGTTCAGGGTATAGCTCAGTGGAAGAACAACGTGTTGATCCCTAACACTGCCAAAGAAGAGTCTGTATACATAGTGCAGGTATTTTAAACTGTTGATTCAGAGGTTTTAAATGCTGCCTTCTTGGACTTTTAATGAAAAGGAAGAAAAACAGTTGACAGTGTTCATAATGGGATTTTGGAAGTCAAACAAAACTGTCCAGGGATGACCTAATGATATGTTCTGGTGGTGTTACTTGATACTCTGGCATGTCATAATTCCCCTGTACCCCTTGCTAATCAGAAACCTTGATGATCCTGAAAGACCAGTCATGAAAGACTGTTCACTCTAAGGTGTGTCTTTTCTGCCAAGGCCATTAGAATAGAATAACTTTTTAGGTATTTGGTTTAAATACTTATACCTTTGTGTATGTAAGTATAGACATAGGTAAAATTGGTTAAAAATAGGTTTTTAAATGGAACAGTTACATCAGTGGCTTAATGTTACTGATTAATACTAAACCATAAGATTTTAATTCTAACTTGAGGGAATGTCATGGGTTTTCAAATAAATGCTTGTTCCCATTTATGTAATTTACTTATGACTAAAATTGCCACCTGTTTCATTAGAGGAAGTACAGGAATAAGTTAGTGACTTACAGCACAGCATGGCCCAGAAACTCAGTAGTAGTAAAAAGGACCTAACCCTTTATTTGTCTGGGAATCTCTGATGTCACCAAGTTTCATGTGTTGTAATCAGTGAAGATGTGAACAATGTGGAAATGAAAGAGAATGAGAATATTCGGTTGTGCTTTTCTTACTGAATCCTTGTGATTTCCTGGGAAGATGAAACCAGGCTTGGTTGCATTTTTGCTCTGTATAATTCATTGTAGAGATTCTGAGCTTCCAACCCCCAGCAACACATTCTCAAGGAAAGAACTCTGTGGAGCATAGGTAATTAGCATAGGGTTAATTGAGAGAATAGGCTGGGGATATAGCTCAGTGGTAGAGTGTTGGCCTAGAAAGGTAAGGCCCCAAGCTCAGTCCCCAGGACTGCCCAATAAATAAGAAAGATAGAAACATGATAATGCAAAAACAAACAAGTTGGGAACTAAAAAGCTATTTGGAGAATGACTGGGCACATTTGCTAATGTGCTCAGCATAAACCACCTCCACTACCCTCTTCTCTCTTTTTTTAAATATAATTGTAACATTCTTAACATGACATTTAGATTGAAGGGATAGGAAATGTTTTTCCTTATGAATGGGGCTTTGAATTCATTTTAGCATAGAACAAATTATTTCTGGTATTATTTACTTTATGTAGAATAAGTGACTACTCTTAGAAATCTGGATAGAAAATGGAACTTTTGCTACTTTTCGTCAGTATCTATAGGATAATTTCCAGCAAAAACGTTACAATAGAGAAAAAAAGGAATAAAAATTTAAATTTTCCAATTTCTGTATTCAGGTTGTCTTATTATTGTAAAAGATAGTCTTATAAACTTACATTTAAAGCTCCCTAATGTTAAAAAAGACCAAAATCACTAAGTAGGCCTGCCAGTATTTACCTTTTTACTAACTAAGCTAGTCTAGGATCTGCTCAGGTACTTCAGAACTTAAGAGTAAAATCTGTAAAAAGCTGCTACTTTAGTCTAGAGCTATAAAAAAAATATCCCCTTTGGGTATGACACTTAGGCAGCTTTCAAAAGAGCAGTAGGTTAGTTGTCAAGCACACTGGTTATTGATCTGGCTATTTGACCAGCTGTGCTGACCTTGAGAACATTAAGTGAGGAGTGTTACTTCCAGGATTCTGCAGTTGACTTCAGGGTTCAGGAATCTACCAGCAAGCAAAGAGAACTCTGCATGGACTTAACTGCCTGTGTCCTGTGAAAGGTAGTAGTACTTTGCCACCAGCATGGAGGGAGGTTTTAAATGGGAGAGTGGACTTTGCTTGAATTTGTTAAATGGCTAATTAGTATGTGAATACTGGTGTACATGTGGAAGCTGTGTATGGATGCTTTCTGACCAGCTGTGAATTAAATGAGCTTCCTAACTCTGAAGAATATCACAGTAATATTGCCATAAACAACCAAGGGCCTGTTAAGCAGATGAAAAAGCAAGGGGTGGCTCTGCACTTCCCATAATAATTAACAGAGCTGGGTGTAGAAATGTGGGGATCTGGGCTAATCCATTATTCTTATAGTTCTGTCATTTCACACAGGCATTTACTTGACTTTAAATGCATAACATTCTCATATTGTGAAAGTGTGACTGGTGAAGCTTGACCCTTTGATTCCTCTTCACCAAGAATAGAGTGGACCTGATAAGCTCTCAGGTCTGAACTTTCCTAGAGTGAAAGTTCTTAAAGGTCCTAGTAGTAAAGCTTATCTGTTACATTGTTTACAAAAAGGCTTTTTAATGTTGATTTAGTTGTTTTTCTTTAACAGGAATATCTTATCAAATTAGGCAATACAGAATGCCACCCAGAACAGTTTTTAGAAAGAAGATCAAAATTAGATAAACTATTGATTATTATTCAAAATGAAGACATTGCAGGTTTCATTCACAAGGTAATCTATTAAGTCATATTCACTACTTATATTGGCTTTTATAACTCCCTTATTTTTAAATCTGAGTGAAACTAAAGGTTTTTGTCTTTTAAGTAAGCTTTAAAGATGATAAAACATTTAAGTATCCTTCCATGAATTAGCTTGGCAGTTTGTTTTGTACCGCTGCAAAATTCCTAAATTGCTGTATATCATATTTTCTCCTATCAAAGTTGTCAGGACTAATAAAAGTACTGAATCCTTGCATGCTAGGGGGTCTGCTGAATTTCTTTTGTATTCTTATCTTCATTATTATGTCTCAGGCACCTTTTTGTGCCACCTCTTCTTTGCCAAGTCAGTCCCCCTTTTCCTTGGATTTGGAGGTATCCTGTCCAGTCTTAGGAGCCTATGACTATCAGGTCTTAGGCCTTTCATGACTGTTCTAGTATAGAGGCTCTTGTCTTTTGAATTCTGACTATATTCATGGGTTACAGACTTGCCATTTGTCCATTTTGTTTTCAGGTCTATTGTAAACTGTATAGATAATTTATATATTGGGAAATAATGTTGGAGAAATTATTTTTGTGATTTTATTTTCAGATGCAACCTTTTAGTATAGTTGAGCCATAAAGATTTTCTATGTAGGTTACTTATCAATTCACTCCCTTATCTGTCCTTTTCTATTTTTGATATTTAACAGGTACCTAGCTTGGTGACTTTAAAGAAACTCCCCTGTGTTAATTTTGCTGGTGTTGATAGCCTGGATGATGTTAAAAATCATACATACAATGATTTATTTGTATCAGGAGGTTTTATCGTGTCTGATGAATCAATTTTAAATCCAGAGGTGGTCACAATTGGTAAGGTTAATGCAGTGTTTTGAGCATGTAACTTGTTCACTACCTCTAATCCTAGGCTTTTAGAGAAAACAAACTAGGGACTTGATTTCTTAATTGTATTGTCTATTCTGTCCTTCACAGATAATCAGTATATATCAATCTTATTACCTCAAATTCCTTTCCTATTCTTAGTATTTTCAAATACTTTTCTGTGCTGCTGCACTTGTATTACTTCTAATATTGGTACTATCATCAGTGTTCTTTATTTGCAGATATTATAGTCTTAATGCTTTAAGGATAATGTAGAGCTCTTTAGAGGTAGGAAAAAGGAAAAGGATGAAAATAGTGCATAACAAAGTAGTCTTTCTTACATAATATGAACAGGCATTTCTTCCATAATTTAGATGTGGACTGTTAACTGAAAAGGAACTTCATTATCTCAACAGAGAGCCTTAAAAATTTTTTGGCATTCCTCGAAGACCTTAGTACCCCAGAAGGAAAATGGCATTGGAAAGTCCACTGTAAATTTCAGAAAAAGCTAAAGGAACTGGGCAGGTAAGATTTGGAAAAAGTAACTTTTAGTATTGCTTACAAAAATTTTCCATGTTTATAGATAGATTAGGCACTGTTTTTATAGCTGTCCATAGCCAGTCATAAGAGTATAGATATGGAATTATTTTTTTTTTTTCTGCCATAAGGTGGAAGTGGTTATTGTTTAGGTAGATGTTTAAGTTCTTGTTTTGTGTGGTTTAATTTGCTTATGGGTCTAAAATAGTCAAAATGGGTCTGCAGGATCTTCAGTTTTTTTTCTTTGGATTGTGTATGCCAACTAGATCAGGCGCTCTCCTAATAAAGGATCATGTTGAGTAATAATACAGTCACAAGTATTTGGACAAGTATTAATCTCAACCTGATAAGGAGACTGGTGATATAACTCAGTTGGTAGAGTGCTTGCCTCTCAATCACAAGGCCCTGGGTTCAATCCCAGCACCACCAAAAAAAAAAAAAAATAAGAGAGAGATTGGCGATTAGGATATTCATTTATATTTGTACATAGTTCTGATGTGCTTGGAGGTCAGTTCCCTGGAGTACTAGTCCACAAACAAGTACAGTGATAAGTTACTATAGAGTCTATAAAAGGTAATTATACATTAAAATTATCTCAGAAACTCTTAAGAATTGTTTTATATTTGTATCATTCTACATTCCATGGTACGCTCTTAAAGAAATTCAGGATTAAGTAGTTTCAATTGTAATGTGGTGCTGGGGATTGAACGGCTTAGGGGCAAATCTTTTCTATTGCAGTTTAAAAACGATACTGAGATCTAACAGTATACTTGTCAACAGTTCCCTCACCTTCCTAACTGCAGCCAATAGTTTTTTCTAGTTTGTTGCCTTGTGCCTTACATTATAGCAGTAGCTTAGAGTTGTGTATTGTGGTATTTTGGGAAGATTCATACTTTAATGGATTGGTTGAAATTTTGTCCTATGGTGGTAAGGGCTGTCAACCCTGCCAGCTTACCTTGTGGATTGCCCAATTCCAGCTTTCTCCCCTAAGCATCCCTGTATCTGGCAGTGAGCTGAGAGTATAGATGTTATTGATTACCTAATCGAGGAATTATGGTTTTAATCTGAAGTAAAAATTTTAGAAGTGCAGACCCAGATTTTGAACTTTGCTTTATTTCAGATTGAATGCTAAAGCTCTAAGTTTGTTGACACTTTTGAATGTCTATCAGAAGAAACATCTGGTCGAAATCTTATCATACCACAACTGTGATTCACAAACTCGAAATGCTCCAGAACTGGATTGCCTTATCAGACTTCAGGCTCAGAACATACAACAACGACACATAGTCTTTTTAACAGGTAAAGATAATACTCTAAGCTTTCTACTATGAATATAGGGGTGTGGATGAAAAAAGGATTTCCTGGGGCTGGGATGGGTAGAAAGCTAGAATTCTGAATGTGGGGAATAAAGGATTTTGTTAAGGGCAGGCATCATTGTTTTGTCTATGAATATTCAACTGGTGAAGCTTTTTCTTCTTGTTTTTAAGAAAAGAGCATCAAGGTGCTTTCCAGTTACACAGACAATGGAATAGTAGTTGCAACTGCAGAAGACTTTATGCAAAACTTTAAAAATCTTGTGGGCTATCACAACTCCATCACAGAAGAAAACCTTCCGTTGCTTGGTGCTAATGAGAACCTTGAGTCACAGTCAGGTAACTTTTCAGTAGTTTTATTTTCTTTAAAGGCAGACAGAAAAAGGAATGTTTTGTCTGGTATGAAATAGTCGAATACCTGTTTTGAAACCACTGACTTGAGTGTAAATAGGCTTAGGGTTAGGCATTTATCATTCTTAGCATACTTAGCATGCACACGATTGTTCATTTATTATTCTTTAGTCAGTACAAGTTGTCACTATACTGCATTTCTGACTATGCTGTGGCCTGTGCATACTGTGGAGTATGCATTTCTCTTTGAGGGTATGTATGCTTTATTGACTGCTGCTGTCCGCTAAGGGGTTTTATTAAGAAAAAAAAGTTAGGAAACCAGATCTGGGGATTTAGATTGGGCTACTAAATCTCCTCAGGTGTATGAAGCAATGTAATTATAAGACAATAGGAATATTATAGCTTGAGTCTTGTGGCCTCTGCTTTTGGTTCCAGATTTTATGTAAAGATGTATTTATACTGTTTTTGGTGAAAAGCAGAGATGATCAAACATTCAATAAAGCTAACCAGTTTAGTAATTCAGTGAAGCTAGATGTCAGAAATTTTATTTTATATTTGTTTTGTCAAATACTGAATTACCGTATAACTTTAGATGCTGTTTTGACATTAACCCCTTTGGAGCTGGGAGTTGGGATTTCCCAACATTAAACGTGAACACATTTCGCAGAAGCTTTTAGCATCGGATTATCTGGACATTCACACCTAGTGTGAGTGTTGTGACTAAGTGAACTTGTGGCAGAAGACCAAGCTTTAAGGGATTGTGGACTTGCAGACCCTGACGCGTTATATTGTGTGAGTAGTGTATAATTTTAAAACTTAAACAAATTGTGTATTTCAATAGAGGAGGACTTTTTGTTTTTTAAATGTAGCTCTTTTAGAAAACGATGAAAAGGATGAAGAGGATATGTCTCTGGATTCAGGGGATGAAATCTCACATATAGAAGTATGCAGCAATTTTCATTCAGAAATATTGGCGAAAGAGACCAAAGGATCCAGTGGAACAGATCAAAAAAAGAATATTCAAATTGAGTTGCAGTCATCTCTTGACGTGCAAAAAAGTTTATTAGAAGATAAGACTTGCCAAATTGATTCTGAAGAGAGCACTTCTGTTGATGATATAGTATGCTCTGAAGGAGAGAACAGCAATTCAGCAGAACAAGATTCATATAGCAACTTTCAGGTTCACCAGAGTCAATTAAATATGTCCCATCAGTTTAGTCATTTTAATGTTCTCACTCATCAGACATTTTTGGGGACACCATATGCCCTTTCATCAAGTCAATGTCAAGAAAATGAAAATGACTTTTTATCTGCTTATACTCAAAGCTTGGATAGAGATAAACCTCCATCTCCAGTAAATTGGGGAAAAAATGATTGAAGAGAGAAATGCAGTAACTTTTTTAAAAAAATAGGTTGTTGTGAACTTTTTTCTGTTTAAGTGAATTAACAATTTATTAACAATTTATATTTCTTTCTCTAAGCAAAAGGTTTCTTATCCTTTCTGAAATGTTTTTCCTCTTATTTAAATCATGATGGCCTGTAACAGTTGAAGCATCTGAAAATTGAAATAAATATATATTTCTAACATATTGTATTTGAATTCTCATGTTGGCACATTTAAGTTTTACATTCTTTTGTACTTGGGCTTCATATTGAAGTCAGTTTTATATGTAAAATTAGATGTTTATAGAAGGATGGCAAAGAGAAATAATGTCAGATGATATAAATTATTTTGAAGAGCTTTTGTATAGCATTTTTCAGTTAAATATATTAATATTTATAGGATTTTTGGCTCAGTACCTCAAGATGTGTAGCTTTAGTTAATACTTATGTACATAGGACTTATAATATCAACCAGCTTTTTTAAATCTAGTGGATTTAAAGAGATAGATATGGTGGTAATAGGTTAGTTAGATAAGGGGTTTTAAATTTATCTGTGGTCTCCTTACTAATGCTAACTTGTACATTTTTGAAAATTGCAGCAGTTTCTACAATAAATGTCAGGATTTAGAGAAACAGACTTCCACAGGAGCCTAAACTGGGTTATTTTAGTAAAAAGTCTAAAAATGTTTTAAGTCTTCTGGTACCGCAGGAGAACTTTTAAATAAAGGTACATAAAAAGCCATGGAAGAACATTTACAGGTCAGGAACTCCAGACTATTAAGGTAAGTAAAAGTTAAAACACCCAGATTGTTAACAGCAGTAAAGATTTTTTTACTGAGCTTTTACAAAAAAGTGTATGCTTTTATTGTGTGTGTGTGTGTATATATATATATATATATTTTTATTTTTTATTTTTTAAAAACCCAGCATTTTACTACATAATGTACAGGTTTCTAACAATCATTTGAAAAATAGGGTACTTGAAAAATACAGTGAGCAATGAGCACATTGGTTTAAAACGAAGAACTAAAATTCTCTTCTTGATTTGCAGCTAAAGGCATGAGATTAGTTTCCAACTCCTTTTGCTTCTGGAGAAGGCCCTGAAATCACATTGATACATTAGTAAGGTGTGTAGCCGGCTTTGAAAACTCCTGTTATATTTACTTGGAAAACTATGTATTAAACTCAGGATAAAATCGTTACTTGGCTATAGCTTAAGCTTGATATCTCCCTCACCCCCAGTAATAATTGTTAGTCTTTTTTCATTTGGATATTATGTAGTAGTAAGCAAAAAAACCAATCCTTTCCACTCAAGTGCTCTTAAAATGGGCATGAGACCCACCCTCACATGTTCGTTATCTTTAATTTGAGCGAGCATTTAAAGTGACCTCAGTACTACCCCTTCACAGCACTTGAAATGTAGGGACCAAAGCCCCAGGGATGGGTTTAAAAGTAAGTTATAAGAACAAGGAGAAATGGTCTGGGAGAAAGGTTATACATGTAATTTCACACTGAATTATTCTCAGCCATCAATGTTTTAAATTGCCAATACATTCCTATACATTCATTTTGCATTGATCAAAGCATAATTTGTTTTGTCTTACTGTTTAAATGTATGTTTTTTATTGAATAAAATTGTCTTAAGAACTGTTTAATGATTTCATATTGGAAAATGATTTATATTACTATGTGAAAGCAGATCCCATTTTCTGTTTCTGCAGGACCAGCAATAACTTCTTAAATTGCTATGCCTAAATCCAGGGCTCCCCACCACATCTGGACTTGGTGAAAAAGCTCATACCTGTCTTAGTTCTGAAAGTCCCTTAAGGATTGCTTGCTGTCGCTCCCTATTTTTCAATAAGTTAGGATTAAGAAGTGGATCCTTGACATGGTGGTCAGACACATGGTCACAATCTGAATGAAGCAAGATAAAATTTACAAAATCACATCCATGCTACACTATATATGCTAAATTAATTTGTATCCTGGGAACACTAAGATTTTACTAAGTTCAGGAATTAAATTAGAATGAAGGGGATGGTATACCTACCCTGAGAATTTTGGTATTGAGGCTCCTGGGTTGAAGGCCTAGATAATGGTGCATCTGGATCAAGGTAATAGATCTCATTTGTTCGAACGTAGGGAATAAAATGGGATGGTTCAGACATCCCTGATGATAATTCTGTTTGACCACCTCTGGAGATCAGATTCTCTCTTTCATAGATACTGTTTTTTAGTGGTAAGTGTAACGTATTAGTCTGAGTTTGTTGAGTTCTGTTTTTCACTGCTGGAACTGGTGATGATTGAAACCTGTTTTTTAAAAATAGTTAGGGCAATAGAATAGCTTGATATATGTACGCTAGTACAAGGTGGAGGGATCGCTGCTGGCCTCCTGTTTCTCTCTAAACAACTCAATCCTGGTCCACTGATGAAAATCAAAACTCCGCTTACTAAATAACTGTCACACACATACCTGCATAGACCCAGTCTAGTTAAAATGCCATCCTTAAATCTCTATCCCTCTCCTGTAAGCCATAATCTCTATCCCTCTCCTGTAAGCCATACCTTTTTCATATCTTCATATATACACATGTGCCTAATCTCCCATAGATTTTGAGGATGTTTTGTACCCCCTTTTTGTCTCAGAAAGGATCAAATAGCATTGAAATAATCCACATACCTTTCCTTGTTCAATGAATGAATTTTCATAGGTTCTTCTTCCTGAAAGATGGATACATGACACTTTTAATGGAGAATATATGAACAACAGATACGGACAATGTCATAGATTTGGTGAGGTTTTTTTTTTTTTTTTCCAGTCAACAATTTCAAATTAAGCCAGGGGCGTGTGAATAAAAATTCATCTACAGAAGTTGAGTGTAAACTTCTCTAAGGGCTAGGCAGTAAATATTTTCAGCTTTTTGGGCCATGTGGTCTTTGGTGCAACTACTCTATCATAAAGCCAGTGATGGTTCATAAAAGAATAAGCATGACCGTTGTTCCTGTAAAACTTATTTACAAAAACTGGCAGCACAGTGGACTTTTCCACAGGCTATATAGTCTGACGACCCCTAACAAAATAAAGCAAATTTCCTGCTCTTCAGACAAACAGCCTTGTCAAAACATGCCTTTGGGGAACTGTTTTACAACAGAAGAGCTTTACCTTTTTGACTAGATGCCACCTGCTCTGTGATTCAGTTTCTTGTTGAGATGAATAAACTTCTGATGATGTGCCTCTATTTTGAGAGAGGTGTTCAGGATTATTTCTCTCTACCAAATGAAGCAGTTCCATCTGTCTTCTTACCTTTTTTTCTTCTCTCTGTCTTTGAAGCTGTATGGGATACTTCTCTGATGCTGGAACATACCTTTTGAGAGGCTTATTTATATTCCATTCAGGTCTTCTAGGACATCTCTTGTGGTTTTTTTGTTTGTCTGGTCTTATAAACTCATTACACTTATACAAACTGTTTTCTTTTTCCAAGTTGGCTTTTTCCTTACTTAATTCTTGCTTGTCTGTCTTAAATTGTCCATTAAGTTCTGCAGCAATCTCAGGAGATGAACAATTTGTGACTTCCCTCTCCTTTACATATTCACTGTATGATTCTGCATTGGTGAATATACCTGTAGTTAAGTCATCTAAAAAAATTTTTTTAATTAAAATTGTGACAAAATACACATACCAAAATTCACCAGTTTACTCATTTCTCCCCCTGAAAACCTTAATTTTCAAAAGTGAAAGTCTAAACTCATTGAACAGCAAACTCATTACCACCCCTGCACTGGCGACCACCATTCTACTACTGTTTATAAAAATTGACTTCTAGATACCTTATATAGTTACTTATTTTATGACTGACTTATGCACTTAAAGTCCTCAAAGTTCATCCATGTAGTGGCGTGTTCTTAATGCTATATTCACTGTACGACTTCATTTAGTTCATTTTGTGCATACACAATTGGGCTGCTGTGAACCTTTTGGTGAAAGGTGAATAATGCTGCTATGAACACACATTCAATGTCTAACACCTGAGAGGGGTTTTTTCGTGTATACCCAGAAGTACAATTGCTGGATGGTAATTCTATTTGTAAGTTTTTGAAGAACTTTTTTTTTTTAACATTCCTCAAATAGTGCACAATGGTCCCAATTTCTCTAAAATCTCCATTTTAACCATAAGTATGCGTTAGTGGCACCAGTCACACCCATGACAACATAAAATCATTATCATCCACTTCACATGATGTGCTTAATCTAGTATATTAAAGTAGGGTCCAAAAGTAATTGATGGTAAATAGTACTACAAGAATTTCCTTAAGACACTTTGGGTTTGAGGTTATCCCAACTCCAAAGTAGATTAGATAATATATTATTCTAGCTAAATGAACAGCCAAGTTGGTTTGTCTCTTTCTTTAGTTACTACAGGTCTGCAGGGACCACCAGTAATGACAGGAAAATCCACTGCTACCTAGTAAAACTAGTGAAATGGCTTCCTAGAAATTTTTTTAAAGTAGCATGTGCCTATTAGTCCCACTTACTGAGAAGACTGAAGCAAGAGGATTACTTGCTAAGAGTTCCAAGACCAGACTGGGCAAGATATTGAGCCACCATTAAAAAAAAAAAAAAAAGATTTTAAAAACGGAGAGGTTTGAAAGGGATTCATAATAAGCATGGAGAGCTAGAATGATAACCAGCATGGATACTGCCATATTACCTCATTAATACCAGCACATGAAAATATGTTCAGTATCCATCACTGGGGAAATACAAACCAAAATCACATAAAATAACATTTTAGTGGTTGTGAAGTGGTAGGTAGTATATGGAGAAAACAGGAACCTTCATGCATCACTGGTGAGACCCTAACACGGCGTAGTTGCTTTGGAGGACAGTTAGGTAGTTTTTTAAAATGCCGAACATGAGTTACCACATAACTCAGTAATTTCTATTCTTTCCCAAGAGAACTGAACTGAAAACATGACCACACAAAAACTTGAACATGAGCTTGTTACAGTAGCACATATCTGTAAGCCCAGCAACTTGGGAGACATGCTGGTGGATCACAAGTTCAGGGCCATCCTCAGTAACTTTGCAAAGGACTGGACATTTAACTCTGGTAAAGTGTCCCTAGGGTCAATACCCAGTACTGGAAAAAACAAACACAAAAAACTTGAGAGTGTTCATAATAGCATACTCGTAAGAGAAAAAATGTAAAGAACCCAAGTGTCCATCAAATCTTGAATAAGCAAAATCTATTTCCACACAATGGGATGACATTCAGCAATAAAAAGGAACAAAGTAGTATTACAACACTGATGAACCTTAAAGGATTAGTCAGAAGCCATCAACAAAAGACCATATATGGTATGATTCCAATTATATGAAATGTCCAGAACAGGCAAATAATCCAAGACAATGTTAACTGGAAGAGAGGGGAAATGGGTTATGAGAATTAATGGGTTACCAGGTTTCAGTCACAAAAAGGTTCTAAAATTGATTGTGATGCTGGCTACACAACTATAAATATACTAGAAAACACTCATAAAGGGATAAATTTTATGGTATGTGACTATCTCAAAGCTATCATAAAATATTAGATTCCTTAAAAAGATTTTAAGTTTTAAAACTAAGTGGAAATTACTGATAATTGCTTTGTGACATTAAGTAAATATTAAGACATGAAAATTTCTGTATACCTGTCTGCACACCAGTATCCTTCTTAGAAGTTGAATTGATACATGTGTTCATTTTATCATTGGCTTCATCAGAGTCATGTCTTGAATTTGAAATGTTAATGGATGCATTATAGTCCATTTGTATTGTATCAACTGGCACAAAGAAAGAAATTATCTTAAAATGACACTTAAAATAAGAAAATTTTATGTATGGGGGCTGGAGAAAAAGCTCAATGCTCTTACCATTGGATGCAATCTCCAGCACCAATAACAAATGGAATTATGTAAATTATGTATAGCACAGCAATAACTAAACACAAAACTTTTAGCTTACATCAGAATACAATAAAAATTAGAAAGACTAGCTTAAATTTTCTTAGAGTTACTTATATTCTTATCCTTAAATGAATTTAGGGAAATCACCGTTGTTTTCTTTGTAAAAATGGGTTCAAAGTACACATTTGATCTCTGTCACAGCATTACTGTAAACAACAAAAGAAAATGTGAAGGGTCAGTGATCCAGCTCAGTGGCACAGTGTGTGCCTATCAAGCACTAGGCTATTGGTTTGATCCCAGTATTGCAAGAGGAAAGGCCAGAGGGGAGGAGGTATGTGAAAGGTACTGAAAAATTATCTTTAGTTCTACTTTTGATTTCCAAATAAGCATTTCTATTTATAAAGTTAGATTAAGAGCTGAAATTCCCTTAAACATACTTAATCAACAGTCAAGTACTTAAAATCATCTTCAAAAATATTGTAAGTAAAATTCTGATTAATCACTTACCACCAAGATTTTTCATCAATCTAGAAGTGTCATGTCCCTTTTGAGCTAATTCTCGGATTCTCTGTTCTTGTTTTAGTCTCTGTGCCAGCTCCTGTGCTCTCTGCATTGTTTGGAATAGCTCATTTGTCTTGAGAGTCATGATTTCCTATTAATAACATAAAATTCTTAAATTATCAAACTTGTAAAAACTTAACTATTCTCTCAATATTTCCTAAGCTTTTCACAAGTGTCAGGTACTGGTCTAGACACTAGAAGAGTCAATAGGGCAAAGTTCCTGCCCTTTTTTGAGCGTATATTTTAACGTTCTTCTATAAATATATTAAATAAATATAATCATCTATATAAAAACTTTTCACCCATTTCAGGTTTTCAAAGTATTTAAAACTGATAGTCAAATTTTATAGTTCTATTAAGATTAAGAATGAATGCTAAAAGGTAAAGCAGTGTTTATAGCTAGAGTAAAGGAAATGATATTTTTTCTCATGCATGTGTGTATATATATATGTAGTTATCATATGGGGTAGCTGCCTCAGCCTATTCAAGCTAATGATTTCAGAACCTTACTAGCCAACTTTGGAGTGAAAGGTGCCAAGTGGAAAAAGACAGGAAAACGTAGACTGTGTTCTCCTTAAAATCTTTAACAATCAAATGTCACTGTATGATCTACTCTTTGTCAGGTCAGCTCATACATATGTGGCACTCAATACCATCCCGTACCTACTTTGTCTCAGTCACTTAATAGAAGGGTTCTCCTAGCCAACCAGATATCTGCTCTTTTTTAAAAGGCTCTTACTAAACACAGGAATCCTGTCTTCATTCCCAGCCAATCACTGCAAAATATGCTTATGTTTACAAATGATATGGATAGAAAGGTCAATCATTTCTTTCATACCTAGAATTATTCATGTAATGATCAATACTCAGAAATCAAAAGCACATGAATTAAATTTAGCTTTATGCTATATTAACTATCTTAACCTCCTCAGCAGAAAGAAAAAGCCAAAGCAGTACAGTATTTGAGAACTATATTGTATGAAATAAAGGTTCTCCCTTTTTTTTTTCTTCATTCAAAACTTTGTCTCCACACAGCTTCACTTTAAAAATACACACTAATGTTCAGATTCTGTCATTTTCCTCTTAAAAAACCTTTTTATTCTAAAATGTCGAGTTTAAATATAAATATGTACTTCTTTTTGTTTTTGCTTAAGTATGTCTTCTTCATACTGTTTCTGCATCTCTTCTCGTTCCCGTGCTAAGCGACGCTCTTCTTCTTCTTCTTCCTTCTTTCTTTGCTCTTCTTCCAGCTGCTTCTTCCTGCGCTTCTCTTCTACCTGAGCAGTGATTGCTTTCTAGTCATAAAATCACATAAAGTCACTGCCATGAATAAAAATCCATAAATCACATACTTTGGTAACTATAAATTTTATCAGTACTGTATACAGAAAATATAAGTCAAGTTAAATGTCAAATTTGTAACATTTGTACTGTATACAGAAAAAAATATATGTAAGTCAAGTTAAATGTCAAATTTGTAATGTATTTCTCTCATCTTCCACTTGTCCATTCAAGCTCTATGTACTTTTTCTTCATTCCCAAGAGCACTATTAGAAGAAAAGAGAAAAACTGAAGAAATAATCTCAGTATTGAATATACTGTATGGTAAATGGCAGAGGCTATATAAATTGTGAACCAAGTAAGAATAAGATCAACTACACCAAATCATTCAAATATCAAAGGTGTGGCACCTACAGTCCCAATTAGTCAGGAGGCTGTGGCAGGAGAATCACTTAAACCCAGGAATTCAAAGCCAGAAAGCAAGACACCATCTCAGAAAACAAACTAAACAAATTGAAAAAAAGTTCTGATTTCAGGATAAAATAAATTATTCAGACACTGAATTCGTTTTATTAGACTAAAACTGGAAGAATTTTGTTTTCACACTTTTCCTTCACTTTTTTTTATTGGTGCATTATAGTTGAACATGATGATGTACTTACATATGCAAATATGTTGTTGCATATTTGTACGTGCATACATTATAACAATATAATTTGACCAATACCACTCCACCCTCCCTCCCTTTGGTCCCTTTCCCTCTACTGATCTCCCTTTGATTTTTCATGGCCCCCACCCACAAAACTTTCTTTTCCTTTTTCCTCTCTAGCTTCTGCACGTGGGAGAAAAGTGGAAGAATTTTAATCTTAGCCTCTTACATTATCTAACAGGTTTCTTAACCTGTTAAGATAATTCTACTTCAATTGCCCATATTGTTCCCTTTCAAAGAAACTAATTCTCAGCTTGAACAGAACTCTGGGGAAATAAATTGAAAAAATATCCAAGACTAACCCAAGACAATAAAAATTCATATATACAGCTTACATACTAAAGGCCTTCTCTACTCCAAGGCAGGCACCTGGCTGTAGTATGACTGGTTTTCAGCATAAGCTTAATTCTACAACTTAATGCCAGTTGAGGTAGAGACAAGATTCACTGCAGGTTGGATCAGGACCTGTACTCTAAGCTGATACCAGAATTTTGGTTTCCATCTACTTAGGTGTATGTTGGCCATTCTACTACTTATTAAGGCAAACAATGATATTTTGCAAAACAATACCTGATGCTCTAATTGTTTTTGTCGCCGTCTGTCTCGTTCCTCAATCTGTGCTGGGTCCAAGAGAGCAGTCATAGAACGAAGGAAGCTGACAAGATACATGCATAAGCTATTCAGAATCCCGAAAAATAGTTTCAACAAGCTACATCATTTTTGCTTGGGATACATATACTAACCATGTCTATTTAAAAAAAAAAAAAAAGCAAGCCTGAAACCAATTAAGACATTATTAGTTCTATTAAAACACATTTTCTTAAAAATCAAAATATTTGAGGGTGGGGTTATGGCTCAGTGGTAGAGTACTCGCCTAGTGTGTGTGAGGCACTGGGTTCAATCCCCAGCACCACATAAAAATAATAAAGAAATACATAAAGAAATAAATAAATTCTAAATAATGCACTTACTTTGTTTTCTGATTGTTTGCCTCAGCCACATCCCTAACAGGTCTTGCTATGTGCTCCTCTTCTGCAGGTTCAACCTGGCTTCTAGTTGTAGGTATATAAACACTACTGATATCAGCCAGCTCCTGAGCATCAGGAGAGACACAGAAGTATTCTGGTTGTTTGTGTGTTGACCAAGAGGACAGGTGACACCGAGAACCAGGATGACTCTTTAGTGAATCAAAATGCACTGCCCATCTGTCATGTTCCTCACCCTAATTGTGACAGATAAGAACTGCTGAGAATTTTCCCAATTATTCCAACACAAAATCCTGACATCCCAACGTGATTTCTAAAAATCACTACTGAACAAAATAAACACAAAAAGTAACAAAATCATATTGTTTTGATTCCTTATACATTTAAATAACTACCTTGGTAATTAAATATGAGAAAGTCAAAGATTTAAATTTATAAGAAGCTATGTGAAATCACTCTAGATGCATTCAATGAACACAGGTTCACATGGGCAAATGTAGAAATTGAATACTCTGGTCTTATTCAAGTAGTGTCAGGATGCTTGTAAGTTAATATGATTAAAGACAAATTAATTTTTTCCTTATAGCCATAAAACTCTTAAGTTACCTTAGAAAATGTAGTTTTTTCCTCTGTTTTCCTTTCCTGGTCATCTTCAGCTTGTTTATTCAACTCTTCAATCCATTTTCTCTGTTCTTGTTTCATAGCACCAAAAGGATGCTCCAGCAGCACTGTTTCCTAAACAATCATCAAACCAACTAAAGTTCAATTCTCTCTTCTGACTACTTTTATTACAACAAATCTGCCAAACTGATTTACACAATTTAATCTAGTAAGCATTTCTTGCTAAGATTTTGTTTTTGTCAACAACTGATCCTTACCAACTTCATGGAAAGTTAGTTTTAGTTTCTGCTTTTAATTACACATATTGAATATCTCAAATGCTACCAGAATTTTTGTATATGAGAGAACTTAAGAGATGGGACCCAATCCACATCACAAAATTAACTCTCATATACACCATATACAGTCTGAAGGTCATTTTATAGGATATTTTTTAGTGCACCTTCATTTTGTGACCTGTCACATGAAGTCAGAGTAGAATTGTCCCTTGTGGCTTTGAAGTGGTACTCAAAAGGTTTTAGAAGTTGAAACACTTCAAATTTTGGATTTTCAGATAAACGATGCTCAACCTGTACTTTTATCTGTATAAATCAACTTCAAAACTTCACACACTTTAAATATTTTATCACCCAGAACTACAGGATTTTTCCACAATTATTTCTATCAAGACTAATTTATAGACATCTAATAGTCAAAAGTAACTTGGGATAATAGAAAAATGCAATTCAGATTTCTTTTTGCTAATGTCAAATTATCAACATATATCAAAACATGTAGGCCAGTCAGCACTGATCTACAAGACATTTACTCAATTAGGCCACAGTGCTAAACATTTCTACCATCAGAACAACCCTTTTAGGTTACTGCATTATTTTCAGAATATATTTCTTAAAAGATAAATGTTCACAAGGAAGAAGGGATTATACAAGTAAAAAAGAAATGGTAAATTACTTTAAGGAGCTCTATAATACACTCAGTAAAAGTTAATCTGTAATTAAAAGTAAGGAGAACTTAGAATCACTCTAAGGAAAACCATTTATACTGAAATCAAGCACTAAAGGGTTTAGTCCAAAATCTGACTAGCTCTAAGTAATGAGGGCCCATCAGCCTGGACCACCAAAACTGACAAGGAAACTGACTGAAAGAAGAGCCAGCAGAAGGAAAAAATAAAGAAAAACAAGGGTGCTTTTTATCTAAAATTAAATATAGATAAAATTTAAAGATCACAAAAGCACTATGGGAAGGATATCTGGTATACACTCATCTTTGATACGTAAACACTTTTTTAGCTGATTTGATAAGCTGATAGTGGATATCACTTGGATAGTGGTAGATTTTTGAGCCATTTAAAAAATTGCAGTGCTCCTTTATAGGAGCCTAAAGGAGGTGCCTAAGGCCTCTACACTCACCAACTAACACAGCAAGACAATTTACAGAATGCAAACAGTAGGAAACTAGTTCAGGTCATAATTTACTAAACTTATCCTAAAACACTACATAACAAGTAAGTTATTTTTTTCCCTTAAAAGAGTTTTTAAAACAATTTTTATTATATAAACACTGCTTAGCATTTTAAAAATTGCAATAAAGATGTTTTAAGATTCAAATGAAATGCTTGATTTTTATATTCTCACCTTAGACTGGTCTAGAATTGGAAGCTTTTCCCATATTTTATCACTTTCAGATTTTTTCCAAGAATCATTCCATTTTTCAGAGGCTTCTTTTTCTTTCTTCTTTAAAGCAACCTGTTCATCTGTAAATAATGTCCTTGTTTTAAAAAATGTATAAAAACTGTAAAAAAAGAATCGTGTAAACAAATGATGACCTTAAAACTGCAGATTCCAACACAGATTTAATAAAAAAAAAAAATTTTTTTTTTTTTTTTTTTTAGGTAAGAGATTAACTCACAAGGGATGTGAAATAAAACTTTTAATCAGAACCAAACTTAAGTATGGCACAAATGGACATAAGAATGTCTTTTTTTTTTTTTTTTTTTGCCACATTTATTGACATGGAATGTTTTTTCAGAATAACTTATTTTATGTTAAGTGTTCTGAGGTTCTACTTTCCTGTATCATTCATTCAGTTATCACCATGAGAATTAAAAGCTAGAACTCTGAAGCAGGAAATCCTAGGGTCAACTTCAAGCTCAACCACGTCCTAGCTATGTGACTATTGGCAAACTGCTTTTACCATCTCTAAACCTTAGTTCTTATTTTGGTTTAGGATATGGCACAAAGTAAATATGTTAGTCATTATTTCTCATAATTTCTTATGATTTAAAAAAGAGAAATTCTCTTTTCTAAAACAGTATCAGGTTAAAAAAAGTGAATTATTTAAGATGATAATTAAGCATAAAACACTTCAGTTACTTCTTCTAGTAGTTCCATCTTACTTCAGAAATTTGGTATTGTTATTTAGTAAGTTAAATGTGTTAAAAGAGAATTATTTATATATTTATTTCTGTGGTGTTCAGAGTTTAATCCAGGGGTGCTCTACCACTGAACTACACCTTAGCCCTCTTTATATTTTATTTTGAGACAGGGTCTAAGTTACCCAAGCAGGTCTCCAACTGGCAATTCTCCTGCCTCAGACTCCTGAACTGCTGGGATTATAGGTGTGTGTCCCCATGCCCAGTCTGAACACATTTAAAGGCAAAATTGTGATATAAACACACAGACCTCCAAACCTTCTGATACTGCTATCACAAATTTCTTCAGTCGTTTGTTACCCTACTTTTCAACATCAATTCTTCCCTATTTGTCTTTTTCTTTCTGTTTTTTGTTGTTTTTTTTTTTTTTTTTTTTTTTTTTTGCTAAATTACTTAACCATTAGTAACTGTCTCACAAGATTTCCCAGTTGAGTGATGGTGTAGCTTATCTCATATCTTTAGTACAGTTATTTCTAAGGAGTCCAACTGTTAAGCCAAATTGTAATACCTGGACCCTAAGTTAAGTCTAAGTAGTAATGGGTATTTCTTAGTAATTAACAGAATTTCATAATTGAAATTATAAATTTTTGTTATTAGATTCTCAGGCTGACAGAAAGCAATAAGCTTCTATCTATAATAAATTGTTTGATATCATTATTATTTTTGGATAGAATGTTGATTATTTTAAACATCGAGTTTTTAACAACTTTTAAAATAAAACCATCTGTAAATCCATAGAACTTCCATACTCAAAAAATATGAAAGTTTAGAAATCTTTTCTTGAGCTACCAGGGCTATGAAAGGAATACCAGTGACATTAATGCTTTTGGTGCACACCACAGAGTACCAAATGAAAAGACACAACTTAAAGCCATGTGAAACCATAGTTTCTTTTGCATTTGTAGAAAACTACTCTAGATGTGAAATGTTATAAAACAAGATTTTTATATTTCTAATTTTATTTCAGTTGTCAATGACCTTTATTTTATTTATTTTTATGTGGTGCCGAGAATCAAACCCAGTGCCCCACACATGCTAGGCAAGTGTTCTACCACTGAGCCACAACCCCAACCCCAAAACAAGATTTTTGATAATATACTAAAAGATATACTTCAACCTCACTCTATATTTCATAGGCCAACAAACCTACAATAAAAAGTACAAAAATTACCTAATTCTTTCCTCCACTGGGCTTTTTTCGCTTCTAACAAACTTCTATCACGTTCTCTTTCCCCCAGAGTACTGAATATATCGGCTGGTTTCCATTCATTCTCTCTAATGTAATACATAACAAAAAATTAAAAACAAAACCAAGAGACATCATTATAGGTTTTTACATGACTGGCTCCATAAAAATAAGGCAATAAGCTTTTAAATAGCTCTAAGTCTTCAGGGTAAATATTTCTCTTGGAAGTAAAGCAAAACCATATTCCCAAGATGATCCCATAACAGTAGATATGAGTTACATACATGGCAATTTTCCGCTCATATTGTTTAGATGCTTCCTGATTTTTATTTAAGACATATTTATTTTCATCTGGAATAGATGAAAAAGCCTCATATTTTTGGAGTAATCCCATAATGTTCTTGTCCTCTGGCTGATTGGGAATATTGTTCAAATGCACATTCTCCTGACCTAGGAAGTCAAAATGCATGTTTTAAAATTATCACTAAATTAGAGTTAGTGCAATACCTTATCCTGGAATACTGCTACACAGTTAGAAAACAAAACAGTTTTTACATTATTTAACTTAACTCACAACAATCTTTGAGATGGGTATCTATCCAAAAAAGGGATACTGAGGCCCAGAGATGAAATGGCTTATTCATGGCCAATGCCATAGAACTTTTTGTATCAAACAGGAAAACAAGTGAGCAAACAAAGAAAAATAAATCTCTGCTTACTCCTGTAAACATACTTTCACAAATAATAGAAAAAACATAAAATTGTAACCTAAAAGGGAATAAATGCAATTAAAATTCATTACTCTGAACTTATTTTTCTCATTTAGCTGTAAAATCAGCAGAAAACTTTTTCATGAATGTTTGTCTCTATGGCTCAGCTACAATAGCTAATAACAAAAGGTTTTATGGAAGGGTTATATCTTGGCTGAAAAATTCCTCCTGAATGTGCTAGTTCTTTCAGTGAAGAGAAAGCATGCCTAAGAGGCAAGCCATTACATGATTAGGTAAAATATGCTTTTAACTTTGTTGATATGTCTGATGCCTATTAAGTCGCTACTGAGCTAGAATTTTAGCCTTAAAGACACAATCGGGTTCTCTCATCTTACAAATAATCTAGACCAAGAGGAGGTAAATGACTCCACCATGAATGTCATACAAGTGTATAGGAGTTGTGTGGTCTCCAAACTAGTTGTGATGTCTTATCCACAGGTATTGCTAATTTTACTTTATTTCATTATTGCCTGATAAAATTTTAATGGTATTTCTATTACCTTCATAGTCACAATTCTTAGCTCAAAGCTGAAATTAGAAGGCTTTAAAAACATAACATGGGCTGGGGAGATTGCTCAGTCGGTAGAGTGCTTGCCTTGTATGCACAAGGCCCTGGCTTCGATCCCCAGCACCGCAAAAAAAAAAAAAAAAAAAAAAGAACTTAAAAACATAACACAACACCCTGACTTGTGAAACAGGGCTTGTAACACTCCAGTATTCATTTTAAGTCTGTGTTTTACACTGGTTAAAAAAAAACAGTACTGCCAATCCTTGGCATGAACTAAGGGACATGAAGAGCAAATAAAGGGGCCAGGGAAAGCAATGTTTTTCAGCAACAACTCAAAGTCAAACCTTCACACTTAAAGTTCCTTTAATTTTCACTAGAAATATCACACAGGGTTTTGTTTTAAACTATTTTGTGGTTTTTTTTTTTTCTTCTCATTTGAGCGGCCGGGGATTCGAACCACGGTCCTTGCACATGCTAGGCGAGCGCTCTCCAAAAGGAGCTATTTCTTCAGCTCCAAAACTATTTTATATAGTTATTTTAAATGTAAGTGAAGTCTCATAAATTCTAAAATAAGTACAAAAGTTTTTTTTTTTAATCATAGCATATAATTATCAAAGTAATTTTGCACATTAAAGTTCTGTAAAAGAATAATTAAGATGGTACATGTTAAATTTGAATTCAAAAGGAGCTTACATAATAACCAATTAGTGAAATTCTGAAGCAAATGTTGAGAAAATAATCAGTAAAAATTCAAGAAAAATCTTACTTGTTTCTTCCCCTTTTCCATTCTCAGTCAGGGAAACAGATCCATTTCCTTGGTTTACACTCATCAAAATCTGTTGTAGTTGGTCTTGTGTTAGACACACCAAACCACTGTTCATGTTTTCAACTGTGATGTGCTTCTTCTGAGACTTCTGTTTGTCTACTAGAGATATATTTATGGTGTTTCTAGTCTTCTGTATATTAGGAGTTGCAGGTGGATTCTCTTTTGGGGAAGAAAGATAGTCTTTATCTGCATACTGCTTACATAAATCCTTAGTGGGTGAAAGTATCATTCTATATTTTTCACCTGTTGCCTGTGAAGTTCCCGAACCAACTGTCTTCTTTTGGAAAAGTTTTCCACTCCCAATACAAGTATTTTGTGATTTTATAATATGTCCAGTTTGTTTTGTTCTTAAAGGGCATTTTGCAATCTTGGTCTTATTTCCCATCTGTTAAAACACCAGAAGCTTATTTTTTTAACTGTCTTTGGAAAATCAACAGTTAACTTTATTTACATGATCTGCGATAAACGAATCCTCTAAACTTTTCATTTTACTATTTAGTTAAATGACAAAGCCATAAGGAATTAGTTTTTAACATTGCAAATCTTCACCTGAAAGTTTCATCAATAACTAGAAATTATCATTTCTGGATAATGAAGAATAGAGGTGAACTTTTATTTGTTACATCTCCATTCTACTCCAGCTTTGGATTTCATGTTATTAAATTATACCACCCATACTATTTTTCTTTGCATGCCATCTATAGATCCACAGGTCACTAGCCCTTATTCCTTGACCTATTTTAGCTTGTTGGTCAACCATCTAATACAACTCCTGTCTTAATTAGTGGTGCTTTCATATCCATATTATTCTAATATCCTTTTCATTTCCTCAAACTCTGTTCCTATACTGCTCTTCTCCAAGCTATCACAACTCCTCACTTCCACGAATACCATCTAACACTGACCAGGGAACTACCCAAAACTGCAAACCCCCCTTAATCTCAATTTCAAGTGCTGGTTAAGGACTACCACCTCCTATTTTTCCCCAGTTCTCTTCTTCCCATATCCCAGTTCCAAAAATTCTTTAACTGTGCAGAGATCTACAATCTGTTAATTCTACTACCTCCCTCTTGCTCTCATTTCCTTCTTTAACAATGCTAAATTCCACAAATCAACTCAAATCATGTTTTCCATTCTTTACTCTTTGCTGCTGTCACACACATTCAGCAGATCCTAATTCCAGTGAAATCCAACCCTTTACCTACTCTATAACTGCATAAACAGAAAAACAACAGTCATGCTTATTGGTTTCATCTTAAACTCAACCACGAATATCAAATGAGTTCTTAATACTGCCTGGCAGTCATATATTTCCTCTCTCTCTTAGTAATTATTCAACCCAAACATTTTCTTTCCCATCCTCATTCTCAGGTGAAGATCTTGTTTAATATTTCACCAGAAACTTACAGAAGTATTCAGAAGAAAACTTTGTTTTGATTGCCAAATCTTTAGCAGCATCTGTACCCATACAAACTACTTATCCTCTTGTTGTATACAATCCCATAACTTCTCTTTTTCTTAAGGATTTCTCTCTAGCAATTCTTAACTGTCTTCGGAATCATGACTTTTTCTTTTCTGCTACATCACAACTAGCATGCTATTATTTTACCATCTTAAAAAAACTCTTGCCAGGCGTGGTGGCACACATGTGTAATTCCAGCTACTCAGCCTCCTGAGACTGGAGGATTTCAAGTTCTAGTCCAGCTTGGGCAACATGGCAATACCCTGTCTCCAAAAAAAAAAAAAAAAAAAAAAAAAGCCTGGAGCTGCAGTAAGCAATTAAATTCTTGATCCCATTTTCTCTTTCATCTCCTATAAACCCATTTCAGTCAGGCTTTCACCCATATCACACCACACCACCAAAACTCCTTAAGGTCACTAATAACTTCTACATTGCTAAGTCTAGTAACGCATTCTCAAATCCTCATTTTACTTGACCTATGAGCTGTATTTGATGTAGATGATTATTCTTTCCATTTTGAAACCTTTTCTTCATTTCCAGGACTCCGTAATTTTGGTTCTTCAGACTTATGTCACTGCTCCTTGTTAGTCTTTACTAGTTTCTCTTCTCACAGAACTCTTATTAAAGTTCAAGTGCCCATGGGGTCAGTCCTGCTCCTTCATTTAACTGGTCATTTTATTTACTTTTCTGACTCTAAATATTATCCATGTTGATGACTCCAAGTCTGTATCCTTACACATTCTGCTCCCTTAACTCCAGGTTCTAGATAACCTATCCAACACTTCCACTGGGTTTCTCTAATAGACATTCAAAATTAGCATGTCCAAAACTGAACTCATTTGCCTTTTGCCCCTAAATAACTTCCTCCCCATCTGTTACTTTGCCATCTGTTACTTAGGTTTGCATACTCAACTCCTCTATCATAAGCCACATTTAAATTGTGATCAAACACTGTATTGTTGCATCTTCAAAATATATCCTGAATCTGACCACCTCAACATCCCTCGTTATTCTGCTCCAGTTCTCACCTGAATAAAGCCTTCTAACTGGTATTCCTGTTTTTACCCCATAACATATTTTGTCTAGAAATATTTTGCTCCGAGTCTGCCCATCTCACACCTTCCTAAAGTAAACTCCACAGGGCGGAGACTTGTCTGTTTTATTTACTCCTGTATCCCCAGTACCTAGAACAGGTGAAAGAGAATAAGTGTTCAATACATTTTGCTTGAATACATTCAACTATATCATTTGCCCCACTGAATTCTTTATCTCTTGCCCCTAAATTAGCTCCCTTTCCCAAAAATATTCCATTTCTGTGGCATTGTTTTTCTAATCTCAGGCCATTAACCATGAAGTCACCTTTGACCCTCTTCCTACAGGGTCTTCTTTATCTTATCAGCAAACACTGTTTCTTCTTCCAAGTATCTTTTTCTCTTCATTTACATGATGACAAGCCTATGTTAAGATTTTTGTCACCTCTACTAGATTACATTCTACCCATCTCCTCTATCCTCCATTTAATCCACTAACCTGAAATGAGTCAAATGTTTTTTCATGTGCTCACACTATGAAAAAAGTGTTGTTGATATAAAAATGAGTAAGACGAGATCCTTGCTGTCAAAGAGTCAATTAGAATGCCATAAGAGTTTTCATCTGATTTATCATATCCAAATTTCCCTTGTCTTTCAAGAAACTCCACAATATACAAACATGCTGACCAATTGGCTAATCTCATCTCACCCTACTTTTCAAACTGTACCTGCTGAATCAGCCACAAGATCTCTTTATTATCTACTTCACCTCAACTCATCATGTTTATTCCTGGCCTTATGTTTTTGATAACAATATATCAATCTAAAATGCCATTTTTACCCTTTTAATCCCTGCAGATATTTTAGTATAACCAACTCAAATGCCTATCATGAATTAGACTAGAGGGGATCTGGGAAGAACTGAAGAGCACTAGAGGAGAGAGTCACCACTCAGAACCTGTCTATACAGGCAAACATCAATCTGAGTCTAGTTGTGAGACCATCATTATTCCTGGAGAATCAAGAATGCTAGATCATACATTAAATTTTCAGGCACTGGCAAATCATTCTAGTTTTTAGGAAAAAAAAAGTCACTGTGTGGGTCAAATTATCAGTAGACTACATCTAGCCTAGATAGCTGAATCATACCACCTCAGTCTCCAAGTACCACAGCTTCTATTTACCTTGCCCTTCTTTTGACACATGAGCATTTTCTGGGTAATAGTTGAGCATTTTGGATCTCTAAACAGTTTTATCTCAATCAAACTGCTAAATAAAGCATATTTTCTTAACATATTTTGAAATCCTCTCATTTCTTCTTATTTTTTTTTTCATCTTTTAACTACTATACAAGTTCAGGGCCTTATTCGACTCTCCCTGGACTGATAATTAACTGGTCTTCCTGTTAATTGATAATGATAATCTGTCCTTCATAGAACTGCCTGAAGTCCTGTCCTAAAAACACAAATTAGATCGTATCTAGTCCCCTCATCAAAAATTCTTTAAAAGCTTCCTTCATGCCAACCAAAGTCCTTGAGCATCCATTCAGACTCTTCAATGACTATAACTCCCTTAAGCTTTACGTTCTACGTTTCCCAGAGGTAAATACTATTCACCGCATTCTTCTTGTGCTTTGTAACTTGGTACTCTGCTTGCTATTTTCTTTAAGCTTGGAATACATTCCCAACTTCTTGAACTACAAATTCTCCCTCATCTTTTCAGTTCTAATTACAGTGTCAACTCATTTATGAGGCATTCCCTGGTTTCCCCAAACTAGAAAGCACTGCTCTTTCCAGTGTTTTCTCCTTTTCATACTACTATAGCATGGCTTTATTCTACTTTTAATTATACAGTTATTTACCTGATACTCATTCTAGAAAACAGGGACTTTTTAAAAAATATATATATATTTTTAGTTATAGATGAATCTTTATTTATATGAGGTGCTGAGAATAGAACCCAGAGCCTCACACAAGCTAGGCAAGCACTCTACCACTGAGCCACAACCCCAGCCCACAAAGTTGGTTTTTTTTTTTTTTTTTTTTTTTTTTCTCTCAGTCTGAGAACAAATAGAGCCAAGAATGGAGTCCTACATTCAAATTTATAGTAAATATCTGTTAAATGAAAATCTACTAATTTAACTAGAATTATTTTGCCACATTCTGGTTACATAAGAAATAATATACAGAAAAAAAACCCTCTAAAAATACTTATATATAAAAAAAGTAATGACCTGGCATGTGATTAGTATATATTAAGCTCAATTATGAACATTATTTGTAGCTTACAGCTAACAGGAACAATGAAGGGAAGTAACAAAACATTATGAACTTCCAAATATTCAATTACATGTGGGTCACTAAATAAGAAAAGGCAACCTAGCCAAAATAATTTCCAAAGTGTTTACCAGACGAGATGCATTCTAATTGCTCAAACAAGCCTTTATGTCATAAAACATTTTTATATAGCATATTGCTTTACCTACTTTAATTTCATCAGTATTTTTCATATTATAAAGACAATGTCCAATGCATTCACTTATTACTGGATGACTTCACAGTCTATAATGAGATCAGGATCTGACACAAGGAATCCAAGAAAAGTAGCATTTTAAAATACAGAACATGCTACCTCACACTGTTATACAAACTCTTAAGTATATATGTATATTTCTCCCATGAGGAAATATCCATAAAATTTTTTTTCTTTGTTTAGAGGAACATAAAGTCCTACATTGCTCAGGCTGGTCTTGAACTTGTGGGCTCTAGCAATCCTCCTACCTCAGCCTCCCCAGTAGCTGAGACTATAGGTGTGTATGACCACATGTGGTCAAAAAACTTTTTCATGTTTTTGAGAACACTTTAAGAGTTTTAGGGACCATTATTTTTATAAATTACTTACAACACTGTATCATTTCTAGTTCGTTTATTTCTCTTCCAATAAGCATAAGAAATTAGGCTGGTAACCATCATATTCATCATCATATTCATTACTGAAGATTAAAGAAAAATGCAGGAGAGAATTTGCTAGAATTAGGAAAGCACTCTGACCACACGTGTTATACTTGATGATGATGACATATAGTTCAGCTGTGTTTAAAGAACACACTGGAGATGAC
Organism: Sciurus vulgaris; assembly: GCF_902686455.1. Classification (NCBI taxonomy): domain Eukaryota; kingdom Metazoa; phylum Chordata; class Mammalia; order Rodentia; family Sciuridae; genus Sciurus; species Sciurus vulgaris. Next base: position 49,115,135 of record NC_136477.1, read on the forward strand.
AGTAATTCAACCTATGAGGAATGGGGAAAACAGAAAACTGTAGGTGTTATAGTAACTCAGTTTACCTCAGTAGAAGAAAAACACTATGCAGAAAGCACTCATGAATAATTTACAGAAAAGAAAATGCAACATATATCTGTAGAACTTTAACACTTGGGAAATTTAAAAAAACAAACAAAAAAGACAAGTACTACTGAGTTTGATGCGTGTCTCCGGGTGAAGAGCAAAACAGGAAGGAAGAGGATAGCTGCAACCTCTAACTATGGGAAAAAGAATCTCCTTGAAAACAATCAATATAGAAGAGTTGTGTCAACAGGGAGGAACCCAATTTAAGACAGTACTTAAGATAAACAACAAATGAGAACACATTATTCATTAAAAACAAACAAAACAAAGCCCTAAAATACCCCTAGACAACTGACAGAATTTTGTAATGATTTTATTAAAAGTCTAAGACTAGTAACTTTATTATAGGCTTAAAAGGGGATTTACAGACATTGAATTGGTTAAAAATACAATTAAATGTCTTTACAAATGTGGCAACTATAGCAAATCTAAGGACATCAATAGGAAGTAGGGACATGTGAAAGGGAACAGAGGCTTGGGGAAGAAAGAAATCAATCATTACAAGTAACTTTTCATATCTAGGAGCTTGAAAAAAGCCACTATATTTGTTAATGTGACTCAAACAAAAGTAGTTACTTGCAATATTTTGTAAGGGAACAGACAGGAAACAGACCATATGTAATTGTGGTTAAAGGAGTACACAAAGTATATAATTAAATACTACACAGTAGTCCCCATTATCCATAGGTGAAACATTCTCAGACTCCCAGTGGCTAACTGAAACTGCAAATAAGATCGAATCCCCTGTATAAGCATCAGGATACCTCAATAGTTAATATCATAACCAAGAAGACTACTAAATAGTAGGCATGGATACGCTGGACAAAGGGATGATCATACCCCAGGCAAGACAGTGAGATTTCATCACACTGTTCAAAATGGTGCACATTCTAAAAACTTATGAATTATTTCTGGAATTTTCCATTTAATATTTTCAAAACAGTTGACACAAATAACTGACCCATCAGAAAATGAAACCATAGAAAAGGGGCAGACTAATACATGCATGTATAGAAAAACTGGTTATATATAGCCTGTGGAATCACCTATTTATCAAATGATTAATCTGCTGTGTACTGAAGAAACTTCATCTTGATTAAACCTGGAAGAAATAACACAGCCATAAAGGGTTCAGAGTTGTAGGGAAAACTGCTACATCATCCAAACTGGGTTCTATCCATAAATAAGCTAAAGCTTTAAGATACTGCAAAGGTAAAGGGGAAAAAAGGGCAACAGTAAATTATGGAAGAGGAGAAATTCCTGCTAATGTTTATCTAAAAACAGAAAAACAAGTAGCAGCAATAGGGGAAAACAAAAAAATTTCAAAGTGGTTATGTATTCTGTAGGAAAAGGCACAGTGGGTTCATGATGAAGGAAAATAATTTGAAAGAAAGATCACTATTAAGTTCGTATCTAATCTTTTAAAAGAGATATAAAAATTTGTGATTCAAATTTTCTTTCTTGTATGGACAAATGGAATTTGAGTATGAAAAGAAAAAGATTTTGCTTTGAAGTTTGAATATCTATTTTTACATATCTCTAGAATGACGCTGTTTAGTGAAGTAGCTACTAAATTTAACTTAAAATTAATTAAAATTAGAAATGCAGTCCCTTTGTTATACAAGTCACATTTCAAATGCTCAATCTCCACATGGTTAGTGGCCACCATATGAGCTAGAACTCACTTTGTGACATTTCCATATTGCAGAAAGCTTTATGAGATAGCACTAACCTAGAGAAGAGAATTCTACTGAACTTTTAAACTTGGGGTGGGGGAGTTCATTTCCATGAAAGGACCACCCTGAAAACAAAGGAACAATAACTTCATAACTTTATGCCATCCTTCCAAACCACTAAGAACACTTTGACATTTCCCAGGAATTATTTTCAAACCATTGAAAAGAAAACTTTATTTTGCACTTGAAAGTAGGTCAAAGTCATTTAGCTTACCTTCACAGAAAATTTTGATTTATGTTCTACAAAAGAAAAAAAAATTACTAAACTATCAACCGAAAACATGCAAAGGCAGTTATAAAATTTTAATTAGTATTGTTTAAGATGTTAAGATAGAAATATCACCCCCAAAAGTATTAACTTTAAAGCCTGCCTGAGTGATCCAACTCTTACAATGTGGTTCAAGTATTTATTTCTATTTCATTTATGTTTATTTCAGTTACCTTTTCAAGGTAAAACTATAAACAGATTGGGGGTGAAGGAAACTACCAAATTACCGACTTTAAAAACTAATACTAAAAATGACTTTAGAAACTATATCTTACTATAAATTTAATTTTCTTAAGCAACACCTTTTTTACATGCAGTGAATACAAATTACTTAAATTTCACCTATATTATTCATTAGGCAATAAAAATATTTGCTACATGCAAATACCAAGAACATAAATATAACATGAAATATATTAATCATTAACTTTTGTGAATCTAAATAATGACAGTAGTAAACACTGATGTAATCTGACTACACTTGGCTAAAAGTAAATTTGAAGCAGTTGATCAGTTTTTCCAAAGTATCATTTAAATATCATTGTATTATAAGCAAAAAGTCTGATAAAATACTATAAATTTACTTTAGGAATTTAAAAGTTAACATTTTAGATTTCTAGGAACACAGCATACCATATGGAGATAATATTAGCTTGGTTTTTCCATCCAGTAATTCAGTCTCAAGCTTTAAACCATCTCTGCAACATAAAAGAAAGTTGTCATTTTTAAGAAGTGGAAATATTTTAATAGCCAGAAATGTTCATTTGAACCTTAAAAGTAAACCTGTGTCATTGAATTTATATAAAAATCTTGTACAATTCCAGGTAGTCTTTTAAAATATTTTTCTATGCAAGAGAAAGCTACAGGGAGAATTTCTTTGAGATTTCTCAATAATACAAGAATTTGTTATCTTTAACCTGAAATCTTATTTGTTATTGGTAAGCAATAAATTAATTCAGTAACTCTTGGCTGAAAAAAATGTTGTTACCAGAACTCCTTAGCTACCATCTATTCCTTTCCTGGCAAGCTCATGTTTAACACATTCTGTGGAGTGCTGGAGCACCTGAAAATGACTATAACAATGCCACAAAGGTTAGTAACTGCTTGAGCATGGAGTTCCACTTTATTTTGAATATTTCAAACAATACACCTTTAGTGACTCTTTTGTTATTATCACAAATCTACAAAGAACTTTGCTATGTATGTGGCATGTTAAAATCATGAGCATAAAGTAACAGTAGGCACTGCTAACAAAATGTGCATATCTGTTAAGTTCCTAAATTTAAAAATCTGAAAACAAAAATGTAGTCCCTACAGTAATTCATTATTGTCTTAGGAAGAGAAAACAAAACAGAAACAAAAGCGCTAATGCACATTAACAAGGGCAAAAGTGAATTCCAAGAGATAAAATTAAATCCAGTAATTAGAGACAGAAGTTGGGATTTCTGATTAGAAATTCGAAAATCTGGGGCTGGGGAGATAGTTCAGTTGGTAGAGTGTTTGCCTTGCAATCACAAAGCCCTGGGTTTGATCCCCAGCACCGCAAAAAAATAAAAAAATTTAAAAAAGCGAAAATCTGCGATGTGGTTCAAGTGGGGGAAATCAAATTAACTTACTTATTAAAGGCAAAATATTGGAAGAAGTAGGTTGTAAGTTTCTCTGTTAGAGTTATGAACAGTTCATGTTTATGTTGGTGACACTTCCCGCTCCCCGGGGCGGGGGGGAGGAGGACCTTGAATGAAATTGAAAGTATCTGTTCTGCACTGCACCGTAAACTCCTTCACAGGCAGACGGTCTTATTTACTTCTAAATCCCCAGATTCTAGAACTTAATTCATTAGCTAAACGACATGCAGTTAACTCGGGAATCGTTTGTTTTTTTTTAATACATATTTTTAGTTGTCAATGGTCGTTTATTTATTTACATACGGTACTGAAGATTGAACCCAGGGCCGCACACACGCCAGGCAAGCGTTCTACCACTGAGCCACAACCCCAGCCCCCGGAATCGTTTGCTGTTTATCTTCCTGAAACATTAAACTTCCCAGCAATGAAAACCACTACAGACTTTTTAAATTATCCAACAACTCACTCCTCAATGAGCACCAGTTACGTGCCAGGCAATGGTAAGACAACAAACAATTCCTTGAAAAGCCTCTTGGTTCCTCGCCTGGAGGACATTAAATTAACCCAAAACGCCACTATTCTGCAAGACTCCAAAGGCAAGCTGACGGAGAACCAGAGGCGTGGGTCAGAATTTCTCTCCGGAATGTCTCTTAGCCTTCTCTCTCCATCTGTTCCCTCCCCAACCTGAAAGCAATGGAAGGGCAGGAAACGAGGTCACGGGAAGTTCCCATGTTATGAAGTGAGTTGTGTAGTGAGAAGTGAGGTCCGCGGGGTCGTAGAGGCCGACCGATCCCTTTTGCACCTCTCTACCTCAAAGAGCTAGGCCCTGCGCTGCAGGCGGCGACGTTCCCGCAGGTTCTCGGGGAAAGACTCCGAGGGCTAATCCAGCCTCCCACTTCTTCGCGGACCGCCACTTCCCACGCCTCGGCTTACCCCAAGTTCATGGCCTGACGACCCGCTCCAGTCCAGGCCGCACGAGCCCCTTGTGTACGACGGTTGCTGCTGCCGCTCAACAAGCACTGCACCGATTGGATGCAGGGTTGGGATGAGCTGGGATGGTAAGCCAATCAGGATGGGACATGCTGGCAGATGCGCTCAGAAGGGGCGGGGCTTCAGGAGCGAGGCGCTTCCTTTGCTCTGTAGCAGAGGCCAGCGCTTCTCGGTTTTGTAGTCCGCAGAATTTTCACAGGGAACCCTCAGAGAAACGCCTCTTTAGGTGGAGTCGACAAAAACAGGGAGGAACAAAAAGTATAAGTGTTTCCGTTTACATTTTCTATGCTGTATTTTATATTTGGAAGAGAGATTAATTTTAGTACAAAAAAATTGGAGAGGGGATGTCTAAGGCGCAGAGTGGATGTCTTGTCTCTTACTATAACTCTGGTGTCAAGCCTGGCACGTTGTAACTCTTTTTAAATACTGTAACAGCAGTCATACGTGCTCAATAAATTTAGGTGGTATGTGCCAGTCATGGATCTAAGCCCTTGCATCTATTATTTAAAAAGTTTTAAAACATAGTCTCTGAAGCACAGAGAAGTTAAGCGACTGGCCCAACATCACTGATCACAGAGCAATTTAACACCAGAGCCATGTCCCTATCCAGTATTATGAGTGTAACTAACTCCTATCCATTCTTTAAGTCTCAACTTAAACATCACTTCCTCCAAGAAGCCCCTCTGGAATCCACCGGTGGGTAAATTAGTAACCTTTCTATCAGGACATGTAATGCAAACTTATGATCCTATATTAAAGAGAGGGTCAGAGGAGTAGACAGTTAATGTCTTGTGCACTTTTGTAGCCACAGTGCCTGACACTGCACAGTGTACACAGTAAATATTTATTGAATGAATGAACAGCAAAATTTAAAAATGTCAACAAGAGCTTTATTAAATTTGACCACTGCATGATATTTCACGATAAGGGTGGCCCTAGATTCTAACACAATTGCTAATAGTTCACAATTCTGTTATGTACTGGCTCCTACATGATTTTTAAAACCCTACAGTGAACTTAAAATGGGGCACCATGAATTATTTTTATGGTACATTCAGGGAAAGGCCAAAAGAAATCTTTTAATATTCACTTTTGTACCTGTCCTGTATAAGATATATTTAAATAAACTTAGTTGACTTAATAGACTGAATAAACATATGCCAATGCATGTTTGATCTATGTTGTTATTATTTAAAGGGATACTTTTTTCTTATCCACGGAAAGGGGAAAAAAATAAAAAAAGAAGACTAAAAGGACCAATACATTAATAGAAATATTTTTGGGAAGAGAATGGTGTGCATTTTAAAAATACAAAAAAGTACTACAATGAACAATTATATATCCACCTAGCAATCTGGCAGTTGCTAATGTTTTGGTGCATTTGTTTTCCCTCTCTCTCTCCACAAACACACACCTTTTTTGCATATCATCATTTGCAAATAAATTAGACATTACAATGCTTCACTCCTAAACATTACAGCTTGCATCTGCTAAGAATGAGATATTCCTCTACAAATAAACACACCACCATTATTACACCTAAGAAAATGAACAACTTCATGATAATGTCTAATATCCTATCCTTATTTAATTTCTCCCACTTGCTTTGCCCATGTTGTAGTGTATATCAAAACTTCAGGGGCTGGACTGTAGCTCAGTGGCAGAGTGCTTGTGTAGCATGTACAAGACACTGGGTTCGATCCTTACCCACATTAAAAAATATAGACAAATACAATAGAAGGCGTGCATCCAACATCCAACTACCAAAAAATAAATTTAAAAAAAAAAAAAAAAAAAACTTAATTGCTTTTTGTTTTTTCCCTTGGAGTAGGAGTGGTGGTGCAGGAGATTGAGCCCAGGGCCTGGTACATGCTAAGCATGTGCCTTACCACTGAACTACGCCCCATTTATTATTATGACAGTAATATTCATTATACATACTAAAATGTATTCATTCATCTGTTGATACACATTTGGGTTGTTTCCATCTTTTAGTTTTTGTGAATACTGATATACAAGTATCTATTTGAATCCCTGTTTTCTTTTGGTATATACCTGGGGGTGGAATTGTTTGGTCAGATTGTAATTCTGTGGTTAGCTTTGGAGATACTGTCTGTTTCCATAGCAGTTGTATCATTTTACATTCCCCCAGCAACACATTAGGTCTCAGTACAATGTTTCTTTACCTCCTAACCAATAGTTGTTTCTTCCTTTTTAAAAGAATTACAGCCATCCTAGTGGGGTTCCTTGGTTCTGACAGCTGTGTGGGTTTTGTTGTTTGTTTTTTGTTATTGTTGCTTGATGTTTCTTAGGTGGGGGACTAAAGTTCAGAGTTGCCTATTCCATCATTTTGCTGACACCATCTCTCTTTCCTCTCTGTTTTTGAGTCTTTCCTCTCTTTTAATATAAAACAATCACCCCACTTGTTTTTTCCATGCTCCCGATCTGAAGAGTTAAAGATACTAACCTTATAGAATGTCCCACAATTCAAATTTGTCTGTTTACTTTATCATAGTGTTATTTATCTTGTTCTCTATCCTCTAGCTTTCTGGGAATATTCAGGTTAAACAGTTAAACAGTTGATAATACTTTAAGGGGACATTTTGTGGTTCATAGCTCATCATCACATTACCCTACTGTTTGTGTGTCCAAGTTTGAAGATTTAAGAATGTTGAACACTCCATCTCTCTATTGTAAATGTTTGTTTTTCACTGAAAACACACCCTTCATTTACATGCAGTGAAGTTTCCTCAGGTCTACCTACAAGAAGTGTCATATTGACTATGATCTTGCCCCATACTGCTCCTGGGGGATCTTGACCTGTGCTAAGCACCTCTCAAGCACTTCTAGGCCCTACCAGTAGTTCATTAGAATCCTTGAGGTGCACAAGTTGCAAGTCACCTATGGGAAAGGTGAAATGCATGCCTTTTGTGTTCTGTTCTGCTTCAGTGCATGGTATAATTTATCAGAGTTTTAGAGCCAGGCTGCCTGAATCTGCTTGGTGGATCCCAACTCTGTTGCTTACTAGCTATATGTTCTTGGATAGATTGTTAACTTTCTCTGGGTTAGTTTCTTCTTTGATACATTGGGCATGAATATTAGTACTTTACCTCCTAGGCTTATTGTGAGAGTTAAATGAGTTTAATACATACAACATGCTTAGAATAGTGCTGAACACATACTATCACATATGTGTTAGGTATTGTCACCAAAGAAGTGCTGTTTGAGCCCAATGACTTACAGGGTTTTAAATTTCTTCTTTTCTTCCCATTAAAAAAATTATTGTCAGGGACTGGGGAGATAGCTCAGTTGGTAGAGTGCTTGCCTCACAAGCATAAGGCCCTGGGTTCAACCCCCAGCACTGCAAAAGAAAAAGAAAAAAAAAAGGAAAAATTACCAAAACCAAAATGTATACAGCTTAACAGCATGATTTGAGAAATTTGGGTAAATGAATATATACATTTAACCACCACTTAAATCAAGATTAAAAACATTTCTGTGACTCCAGAAAGTTCTCTTGTACTCTTTTATCATTCCCACTCCTTTCTATAGGCAAGAACTGTTCCAATTTCTAACCAAACATAAATATAGCCTGTTCTATATCTTCATGTAAATGGGATCATGCAGGGTGTAGGCTTTTGAGCCTGGCCACTTTCATTTAGCATAATATTTGTGAGTTCAACTCATATTCATTTTTTTGTAATCACCGAGGGTTGTTCCATCACACCAATATGCAAACATTTTTGGATGTTTCCATCATTTCTAATTCGAGGTCACTATGCAGAGACTCAAGATGGCCGAATAGAGGAAGGCCGCATTCCTGATTGCTCCGTGGCTCAGGATTCATTGTGGTGAGTGAAAGAGGGCTTTCACTAAAATTCAATACAGACAGTCAGAATGTCTTAGAGACTCAGAAATTTGGGTACATTGAACAAAGAAGAGAGTATGGGAGTCAAGCCGGTTGTGGCGTTTACCACAGAGGGAGGGAGAATGCTTTCTAAGAACAAAGAGAGCTCCTCCACACTCTCTTGCACACACTTTATACACAAGAATTTTCATTTCTCATGGGTGGACACCTAGGAGAATAGATGTGTTAGGGTCCCAGTCCGACTAATCCCCGAAGAGTCAAAGTGAACACACGGTAATGCAAATCGCACAAGGAGGTTTTATTAAAGCAAGCTCCAGCCTGGACCGCAAGCAGCCCCTCAGAGATACAATGGCTGGGGGGAGGGAGCGGCGCCCAGGGGCGAGAAAGCGCTCTATTTAAGAGCTTTTTCCAGCATTCACACACAAGGACCTGTACATTATTGGTTAAAATTCACACAGCTAAATACTTGTCCTCTTTTGGTTTGGTCCCTCCACTTTATTTGAATCTTATTGGGTCCCGCCTAAACTGAACGGTCCTGGAGGGAGCAGGGAGGAGGGAAGGAGGGAATTATGAGGGAGAGGGGTCAGGGCTAGGGTCCCCTGTCCTTGATAGATGGGGTCTCCGGACAGCTGCACATTCCTCAGGTAGACATCTCTGAACAGCCTTGATAAGCCCGGGGCCCAGCGCATCCCATTTGACCCTTTATTGGCCCTGGAAGGCCCGCTGTGGCTGCCGGCATCCTCAGTGCTTGCACGCCCTTTTCCTGGGGGTCCAGTTCACAAAATGGCTTGTTTATACAAGAGGGCTGCACGATGGCACCCCGTTCTCAACAGATGAATCCCAGGGCAGGTGTTTTTTAAAAAATGTTTTTTTCAATTAAGAACTTCCAGACTGTTTTCTGAAGAGGTTGTATCATTTCACATTTCTAGTGTATGAGGATGAGGCTTCCAATGGCTTCATGTCTTCACCAACATTTGGTATTGTTGAGTTTTTTATTTTAGCCTTTCTTGTGGGAGAGAAATGGTATTTCTTTGTAGTTTTAATCTACATTTCCCTAATGACAAAGGATTTTGAGCACCTTTGCTCAATTTTCATGGATGCTAGTGGAGAGCCCATTATTCTGCTCTTTCTTCCTTTAGGTCCTTGCAGGAGGCTTTGGAAAATTCACATCTAGCAGACCCAACAAATTTACCAGTGGGTGGCAGTATACCTTTCAGGCTGAATTTATATTAAAGACTATATTGTATATATTGGGTATACCAAGCATCTGTAGTTGGCCAAGAGTCATTTTAGTAATGGTAAAAACGGTGGCTTTCAGAACTCTGAGGCCTGCTGTTATCATGACAACCCAGAATTCCTCTTCTCAGCCAATCCCTAAGCACCTGGCTGTTGATGTCTAGAAGGTTTTCTTTCTAGAAGGATTTTGGCATGCTCTTTTTCGTATTATAATAAAATTATATCAAAATTTTATTTTATTTAAAAATTGTATGATATATTTGCATAAAATATAATAGTCTAAGTGTATGTAAATTTTAATTATTTTATATAATAATATTTAATATTCAACAATTATAATAATTAAATATTTATATAAAATATAATTATACAAAATATAATAAAAATAAGTAAAACCCTGTCTTGGAAGACTGCATTCCAGATCTACAGTTTGGTGATTTCTGCAGCTTTTATTGAAACTGTTCCAAAAATTTTCCGAACTACATGACTGGGAAGGCCTTCCCACATTCTTATTTGTGAAGTTCCCTCTTTCTCCTGACACACTGTCACTGTCAAGCAGTGTTTACGGTTCATTTGTTAGTGTGACTTCCCAGAGAAAGTTAATTAGCATTCTTCTCTTTCTCCAGGATCAGATGATATAAACCAAAGGACAGATACATTTCATAAAAGTAAAATTAAATTACATTAATTGTTCAAGTGTGAAGGGACAGAAGTCTTAATTGGGCAATTTTGAAAAATGTCTTAAAATATAGAAAAAGCAGGGGAAGAAGAGAAAGAAAATCACTATGGGAGTAAGTCAATTAACCCTCTCTGACTTCAAGTTCTTCATATAAAAGAAAGATTACTTGAGCTAAGGTCCTTTTCAGTTCATAAGTGCATGATTTAAATTATCCTCAATCTCTCTCCATACTCACTGCCTCTGCCCTAGTTAGGTACACTCTTGTCTCTCCCCAGGAGTATTCCAATAGCCTCTTAACTTGTCTCTACTCTGTGGACAAAATGCTTTTTAAGTATGAATTTGTTTAAGTCACTCTGCTGCTTGAACCTCCCAATAGAAGTGAACTTCCTCAATTTGATAAACTCTTTCTACAAAATACCTACAGCCTACATTAGACTACAGAACACCCACAGCAGTGATAAGAGGGGATGGGATGTCTTTACCTTGTTCCAAAGATCAAGAACAAGGCAAAAGCATTCCCTCTCATCACTGCTTTTCAACATCATACTGGAAGTCTGAGCTAATTCTGGAATTAAACCATAGTCCTGGCTAAGACAAGAAAATAAAATAAAAGGTGTACAGACTGGAAAGGAAGAAACCAAACTTTGTTCACAGATGTCTTAATTGTCTACATAGAAAATCTCAAAGAATCAATAAAACCCCCAAACTTCTGACGCTAAATAAGTGATTCTAGCAGTCTTGCGGAATGCAAAGTTAATACACAAACATCAATCACTTTTCTATATGCCGTTGTATTAGGGTTCTCTAGAGGAACAGAATCAACAAGAAGTATGATTATAAAAAGGAGATTTATTAGATTGGCTTACACGATCAGAAGCTGAATAATCCACAATGTCAATCTACAGGCTGGAGAGCTGGAAGAACCAGTAGCTGTGCAGTCCAAGAGGTGGAAGCCCCAGAACAAGAAGGATCCACAGTGCTACCCTAGTTCAAGACCAAGGCTTCTGGAAACTACCTGGAGAATCACTGGCAGAGTCCACTTTGGAAGAGTGAAGAAGCAGGAGTCTGATATCCTCAGACTGTCAAAGCAGCAATCAAGACCTGTTCAAGAAGAGTGGAGTTTGCATCTGCATCTGCTTCCTTGTTCTTCCAATTTTAATTCCATCCAAGCTACCATGCTATTGAGTGGTTGCTGCCCATGCTTAGGGGGGGTCTCCACTTCAGTTCACTACCCCACATTCCAATCATTTGTAGACCCTCATTAACACAGCAGAGGCCTCTTAATCATCGGCATCTCTTAATCCAATCAAGCTAACAATTCAAATTAATCATTACAGCCATCAATGAACAAGTAGAAACTGAAATTTAAAACAATACAATTTACATTAGTATCCCAACAAATGGAAGACTTGGGTATAAATCTAACTAAATATCTACAAGTATGTATATGAGGAAGAGTACGAAATGATGATAAAAGAAATAAAAGAACTAAAGTGGAAAGATATTTCCACTGATCATGGATAGGAAGACTCAACTATTGTCACAATTTCAATTCTTCCAACTTGACGTATAGATTCAATGTGATCCAAATCAAAATTCTAGTAAGCTATTTTGTGGATATCAAGAAATTGATTCTAAAGTTTAAATGGAAAGACAGAAGACCTAGAACAGCCAGCACAATAATGGAAAACAAATTTAAAGGTCTGACAGTGTCTGATTTAAAAGATTACTTAAACCTATAATACATAGTGTGATATTGGCAAAAGGATAAACAAACAAATTAATGGAATAGAAAGCCCAGAGATAGGCCTATATAAATATAAGCAACTGATATTTGTCAAAGGAGCAAAGAAAATAATGGAGAAATGACGTTCCTTTCAGCAAATGGTACTGTAACAACTGGATAGCCACTTGCAGAAATATGAATCTAGACATAGAACTTAAACTCTTTACAAAATTTAACTCAAAATGGATCATAGACCTAAATGTAAAATACTTACATAAAACCCCTAGAAGAAAACAGGAGAACATCTAGACAACTCTGGGTTTGGTGATAACTTTCCAGTTGCATGATCCATAAAAGAAAGAATTGATGTTTTATTTAAATTTCTTTTTAGTTGTAGATGGACACAATACTTATTTATTTTTATGTGGTGCTGGGGATGGAACCCAGTGTCTCACACATGCTAGGCAAGCGCTCTACCACTGAGCCACAACCCCAGCCTGAAAGAATTGATCTTAAAACTCAACAATGATCACACAAACCATCTGATTTTAAAAAATGGGCCAAAGACTTTAACATATTCCTTATCACTGAAGAAGATATATTGATGGCAATAAGCATAGGCCAAGATGCTCTATATCACATGTCATCAAGGGAATGCAAATTATGACAACAATAAGGTTTCACTGTACACCCATAAGAATGGCCAAAACCCAGAATTCTTATGACACCAAATGCTGATGAGGATGTAGAGCAATAGAAACTGCCATTTATTGTTGTTGGAATGCAAAATGGTACAGCCACTTTGGAAGACGATTCAGTGTTTCTTACAAAGCTTAATATACTCTTACCATACAACCAAGCCATTGTGCTCCTTGGTATGTACCCAAAGGCAGTGAAAACATCCACACTAAAACCTGCATGTGGAGTTTACAGCAGTTTTATTCATATTTGCTAAAACTTGAAACATTCTTCAGTTAGTAAATGGGATAAAAATAAATTATGGTATATCCAGACCACTATGGAGAGCTTTAAAAAAACAAAACAAAACAAAACAAAACAGAAGAGCGCCTTCAAGCAATGAAAAGATAAAGATATGGAGAAATCTTAGATATTACTAAGAAACCCATATGTAAAGATTACATGCTATATGATTCTAACAATATGACACTCTGGAAAAGGCAAGTATGGAGACAAAAGATCAATGGGGTTAGGACAGAGGGACAGTTGCATAGGCAGAGCACAAAGGACTTTTAAAGCAGTGAAACTATTTTGTATTTTACTATAATGGTGAATACATGTCATTGTACATTTGTTCAGACCCTTGGATTATACAATACCAAAAGTGAACCCTAATGTAAACTATAGACTCTGAGTGATATTGATGTATCAATGTAGGTTCATCAAGAACAACAAAGGTACCACTCTGCTGGGAGATGTTGATAAAATGTGAGGCTTGGGGGTTGTAGGGAATATAGGGATTTCTCTGAATTTTCCATGCAATTTTGCTGTGAGCCTTCAACTGCCCTGAAAAACAGTCTATCTGAAGAAGAAACGCAATAATCTAATGACCCTGTTGTCCTTGATATAAAGTCTGAAGAACTTAACATGTTGATGAGCCCCATCCTGACCTTTTAAATTCACCTCTTACCATCGCTCCCCTAAACACACTGATTTTATTTGGTCCTGGGGGTGATGCTCTTCCTCATGGTGCCCTTCACCTGAATAACTGGTGCACTGGGACCTTGTTGAGATATCACATCCTCCTGGGAGCCTCCTTTTATTGTGGCTTCTCTCTTTCTGCTTGGCTAGAATCCCCCTTTGGGGTATTTCTCTCTCTCTCTCTCTCTCTCTCTCTCTCTCTCTCTCTCTCTCTCTCTCTCTCTCTCTCTCTCTCTCTCTCTCTCTCTTTTCCCCCTAAAACAACACAACTGTATTATCTTTTTTTTTTTTTTTTAATGGTTCCAGAGATGGCGTTCTCCTTTTTTACCCTAGACCCGAAGGCTTCTCCTTGGTGTTGCATTGTTTTGCTTCTAGCCCACCTAATTGGCATTTGGACTGGTTTGTTATCACATAAGAGTGTTGGGGAAGATGAGGAATGGAATTGCAGACGGCTTTTCCCTGGGATTGTTTCTATCCAGGTTCCTTTCCAGAAGGACACTTACAAGGTAAAACCTAAAGAAACAGGCTTAACTTGTGGTCAGCAAGAGTCATCAGGGGAGGACTTCAGTGAGGATATCTTGCTCATTACTAGAACAGTGTGCTGCAGCACCTCAGTGTTGACTCTCCAGTGTAGTTTTCTAGCACCAGTAGCCCCAGCTTTATCCATAGGTCCTACTTCCAATAGCTCAAGCTCTTTCTTACCTCTCCTGAACTCTCATCTCTGTAAGGTTTGTACAGGTAGCTCTGAAATCTCTAGCCTCTACTTTTCTCCTTAACTGCTATGTGTTAGTTAGCTTTCTGTCACTATGACAGAGTACCCAAGGCAAGTAATTTATAAGGAGGAAAGGTTTACTTTGGCTCCTTCAGAGGTTTTAGTTCATGGTTGCTTGGCTTTGTTTCTTTGGACTTGTGGTGGCATAGTATATCATAGCAGAAAGTCATGGTGAAGGAAGTTGCTCCAATGATAGCAGCCAGGAAGAAAGCAAAGGGGTCCCAATATTCCCTTCAGGGGCTCACTTCCAATAACCTAACTTCCTTAAATGAGACCACTTTCTAAATGCATACCACCTACCAATAGCTCTACAGGCTAGGGTCCAAAATTTTAATATATGGGCTACTGGGCAACATTCAAGATCCAAACTATAGCATACTAAAACTCTCCAGTTGTGGGTGCTCAGTTCTCTTATTGCTATGTGGAATCACCTCAAAAGTAGCAGATGTAATGTCAAAAATACCATCTTTTCCCTAATGTAACTCCTATTACCTGCTTTTGTTAATGGCATGGTAAACCACCCAGCCCCTGGTAGTCAGTGTCCCTGTGGTAGAATGTGCCAACCTGTACTTCCTTTTATGCTTCACTGTGACATTCTGCTTACTCTTCCCCAAATACACTTTTCTTCTGTCTGATTTCTGTGTCTCTTCCTCTCCCTCTACCTAGAATGCCTTCTCTCCACTTGAACCTGTAATGGCGCAAAAGTAGCTCATAATTTTTATGTTATCTTAGATATACCAAAGAAAGTGAGCACCATAATTGATACAAGATTTAGGAGCAGTCAAGGGCAGATTAACTGAGCATGTCTGACTCTTAAATTTAGGGAAAGCCTTATGGGAGTAAGAGTATAAGAACAGAATTCTTTCCACTAACTCCCCAGGATGAAGTTTCTCAGATGGAGACTTCTTCACTGGTCAACCTTTTTTTTTTTTTTTTTTTTTTTTTTTTTTTGTTGGAACTGGCACTGGGGAATGAATCCAAGGGGCACTTAAGCATTGAGCCACATCCACAACCCCTTTTTATTTTTTATTTTGAGGCAAGGTCTTACTAAGTTGCCTAGGGCCTTGCTAAATTGCTGAGGCTGACTTTTGACTTTTGAACTTGTGATCTTCCCCAGTTGCTAGGATTACAGATGTGTACCACCATGCTCAGCTAACTGCTCAATCTTTCTTTTCTTTTTTTTAAATATTGTTTTAGTTGTAAATGGACACAATATCTTTATTTATTTTTATGCGGTGCCTTACACGTCTAAGGCAAGTGCTCTACCACTGAGCTACAACCCCAGTCCCTAACCACTCAATTTTAACAAGGTACAAAAAATAAAAGGCAAACACATTTGCCTACTAGATATGCATATTCATCTACTAAAACCTTTCCCAATGATAAACATGACCTTCAGGAGGTTCATTTCCTTGGGTGTAGGAGTGGGAATGGTGACAACGGACTTGGGAGACAAACTCAAGGCGTGTGAGTGGCACTAGGAAGAGTTCTTTTTTCATAAAGGTGGTGGGGACAGAAGTTTTGTTATATTAGTCTCTATTTTTTTGTGTTCCTGAAATAGGTCATATTTTAAAACAACACACAGCCCTTCCCCGCATTGCTAATACAAGTTGAAATATGCAGCTGTAAGCGTGTATTTTTCTTCTGCTCTCATTTTCCACAAGGCAAAGTGATACAGCGCTTTTCCTGGGTGTATTTTGCACTCCTCAAAGCCAGTCGATGTGGGTGATTTTGAACCTAATCTTGACACAGCAGATGGCAGTGTAGGCCCAGTTTCCTATACGGTAATACCATATGGGCATGTTCACAGATGAAATTTATTTTAGTTGAAAATTTTTGGTTTTAAATGGTTAACGCAGAGAATATAAAATTATAGGAACTCATGACTCTTTTGCTGGGAATTTAGGGACATATTTTCTAATTATGTCAAGCCCATTTAGAAAATGCTTCCTTAATAAAGCAAAAATTAACTCTTAAGCATTCTCACAAGCTTTGAGTGAGTATAAAAACTCATACTTGAAGTTTGACTTTTGCAAATGAATCCCCTTGTATAGAATTATTTAAGTATCCTTATGTTTTGTTACTGTGGGGTAAGATCATATTTTGACAAGACTTTAAAAAAATTGAACAGTTAAATTTAAATAGATTTCTGTTTAAGAATTGCAGTATGAGATGCTGCCAGTACACCTTTTGCATTCCCCTGTCCACGTTTCCCCAGTTAGTTTCAACCTGCTGCTTTCCTTATATCATCCAGAGCTGGAAGAGATGTACAGCAGGGTAGGAGAGAGGGTGGGCTCTGATCAAAGAGAACTGGATTTGAATTCCTGCTTCGCTGCTAACATCACTTGCTCTGTGATGTGGGGGAAGCTAATCGGCCTGTAGAGTCTCAGTTTCTTCCCCTACACAAATGGGAGGCAATAACAGAACGTGGCATTTAGGATTTTTGAAGGGCTAAATTTGAAAAGGTATTCACAGTATTCCTACAGATGCCTATTTTTGAGGCTTGCCAGGCTCCAGTCTAATTGCTATCCTCTCATATGCATTTTCTTTCTTTGCCCTTCTGCTCAGTGTGTTAAAATACTCATCACCTGGCAGCTTTCTTTCCCAACTTTTAGAGCAATGTGTCTCCGATATGCTGCCCCTCATTAGGCTCTGATTTTTTTTTTCCTGTCCTTTTTCTCATTCCTCTCTAAACTCCACTTCTCTTTCATTTTACGCTCAAGTATTCATCTTCACCAATTCCTAATATCCAAAGAAATTAATGACAGATCTTATTTATTCCTCCCTGCACCCCAGGGACACAGCCATTTTTTCTTTGTGCCCATCCCAATCCCTGGCCTGACCTTCCCCAGGAAAGACTTGGGAGAACTGAGAACTAATTGCATCAATGAGAAAGTTCACAGATGGGCTTTCTCCCAGAGTAAGAGATATTTGAAAATGGACCACTTTAGAAAGATACTTGAAGGTATTAAATCTTAGAATTTCCAATCGGTTGGGGAGTCTTCTGGCAATTTAATTTTGTTTTTAATTTTGTATTCTTTAAAGAAAACTATATAGTTTTAAAAAAATATTTTCTAGATATTGATAGACCTTTATTTTATTCACTTATTTATATACGGTGCTGAGAATTGAACCCAGTACCTCACACATGCTAAGCAAGTGCTCTACTACTGAGCCACAATCCTAGCATCTAGTTTTGAAAGCTTCATTAATTTTTCTCAACCATAAAATATATCACAGCAAAAATTATATAACTTTATTTCTGCAATCACTGGGCTACACTCCCAACCCCTCAATTTAGTATAAAAATATAAACACCTGACTGTAGATGTTAATATTATGTCCATCTTACAGATGATAAAACCAAGGCTTAGAGAAGTTAAGTAACCTGGTTTAGGTCAGACAGAGTCAAGGTAGAACCAAATTAGTCAAGTTCTCAAATCTAATGCCAGTGTTACTATTCTATATTATCTAATTAGTAGCAGGAAAATGTTCCTGGCAAAACTAGCCAGTTAGAGACTGAATCAAATCTATAAGCTCATCTTTTTAAAGCTAGTTTTCAGTTGTCAAGGGGCTTATTCACACAAGAATTTATTAGGCACCCATCATATGAAAGTTATCCTTAATTTCTCTTTTATCTCTCCCATTGCCAAGAAATCCATGTATAAATCCTGTTGGCTTTACCTCTTGCATGTGTTTCAAGCGGACCCTCTTCTTTCATCCCCCCACTCCCATTCTAATCTATCGTCTTTGCACCCTGAATGAGCACAACTATTCTCTAAACATGCTATACTTTCCTAAGGTTATTAACTGCCCCTTTCATTACCTTAGTAATTCCATGAGGGCAAAGACATATTCCAGGCATAGAACAGCACCTGGTATATGGTGAAGTAAATATCTAGAGGTCAAATGAATTTAGCACTGGGTATATAAAAATGAAGGAAGCACATCTTTACCCTCATGGGATATACTACATAGCAGTGGAAATAGATACGTACATGCATGCATGTGTGTGTGTGTTTGATGCTCTATGAGGGGCGCATACCTAGTAGTGCAAAAGACAGGAGGAACAATGCTACTGGGTTGGGATGGGGGGATGGGAGGATCAGAGAATATACAGATGAGTATACACTTAAAAAAATCTTTTAGGTTAAAGAAGAACTCACCAGGTGGACAAGGAGAAAGAACGTTCCAGGTAAAAGGAGTGCTGGGTAGCAGATTGGAGAGGGGAACTGTAAGTACCTTGAGATGGTACGAGCAATGATGCACATGGTGGATGGTAACAGACGAGGGTACAGGAATGGAAAGAGTCTCTTCAGGAAGTCACAAAGTATGCCTTTGAACCAGCTCAAATTATTCTACAATTAATGGAATGGCCATAAAAACATTTGAAGTAGTTTTTGAGTTAAGTTTTTAAAGTTAGTTTTAAAATACTAACACAGGATTAGCATTTTAGGAAAAAATAAGACTGGTGAAATGAGAAGGATGGAGTGCCAAAGTCTGAGCAAGGTGATTGGCTAAGATTCCATTACAGAACTTCCTCTTCTGGTTAAGATGGAGTAAGAGGAATGTATTTACCCTCTCCCTGAAACAACAAACAGATACATAAAACACAGAGTTTTAAAACACTGGACACCAAACAACAAAGGACAAAGATCCTTGTGAAACAGAAAACATGAAGGACAGCTGAGCCGAATGGCCACCCTGTCTCGCTGGCTTGAGAGAATTTTCAGGCTGTGTGGTGCAGCTGGTGTGGTGTTGGTCAACTTTCCATCACTATAACAAATACCTGAGATTATAAATTTAATAGGAAAGGTTTGTTTTGACTCACAGTGTTGGAGGTTCCAATCCATGATTGGCTTTTAGGCCTCTGACTGGGGGAAGCACATCATGGCAGGTGTGTATGACATTGAAAAGCCACTCATCTCTTGACTGGGAAGTGAAAGAGAGGAAGAGGAAGGGACTAGGTTCCCAAATTCCCTTCAAAGCCACACCTTCAATGACCTCAAGACCTTCAACTAGGTCCCACCTCTTAAAAACTTGGTCAGCTTTTCCTTGCTATGATCAAAATACCTAACAAAAACAACTTAGAAGGGGAAAAGTTTATCTTGGTGCATGGCTTCAGAGATCCCAGTCCATGGTTGGCTGACTCCATTGCTCTGGGCCTGAGGTGAGGCAGAATATCATGGTGGAAGGGAACTATGGAGGAAAACTTCTTAGTTCATGACAACTAAAGAACAAGGAGGAGGAAGAGAAGGAGGAGGAGGAGGAGGAGGAAGAATGAAAGGAGCAGGAATGGTGGCTCACACCTGTAATCCCAGTGGCTCGAGAGGCTGAGACAGGAGGATTGCAAGTTCAAAGCCAGTATCAGCAACCCTGTTTCTAAATAAAGTACAAAATAGGGCTGCGGATGTGGATCAGTGGTTGAGAGCCCCTGAGTTCAACACCCAGTAGTAAAAAAAGGAAGGAGGAGGAAGAGGAAAGACAGAGATGATTCAGAGGCAACATATAGTCCCCAAGGGCATACCCCTCTTGCCTACAGTTACCACCCAGTGGTCTATTAAAATTATTAATCCATGAAATGGATGAATCCACTGATGAGGTTCCAGCTTTCATTATCTAATCATCTTACCTCTGAACATTGCAGCATTGCCTAATACATGAGCTCTTTGAGAAATGTTATAGATCCAAACCATAACATTCTGCCATCTCCCATTAGTACCATGGGCTGGGGGGACTTTGGGGATCATGAAAGATTCATACTATCGCAGCAGCGGAAACACAGATGGAATCCAGTGTTCTCTCTGAATGAGAAGGCAGAGCTGAGTCCAGGGAGATCAAGACAGTTGAGTTCATAGAACAGAGAACAGCAGCCACTACCCTGTTCATGCAGGGCCAGGAACAGAACTTCTTCCCATCCAGACTGGAAAAACCCAGAATTCATGGCCCTGTATAAGATTAATCAGGAACTGTCCCCCTCAGTATTGAATAATAATTACCCCTAGACTAAACGCTGCAGCAGATCTGTTTAAAAAACTCATAAAAAGTTGATCTAAAAGGACCAAGCTATTTCCAAGTTACTTGACTTTATCCAAGAATAAAGCTCAAGAAGGTTTAGAGGAATACAAAAATATCCACTCACCTCCATCTCTAAGCCTGTGCAATCTTAAGGAGATTTCCTTAAGATTCAAGTTCCTCAGAAAGAACAGTACTGACTGATCTGTGTCTTAGTCCATTTGTACCACTACAGTAAAAACTTCATATTGAATAATTTTTAAAACAGAAATTAAATTCTCATAGTTCCGGAGACTGGGAAGTCTAAGATCAAGGTGCCAGCAGGTTTCAGTTGTCTGGTGAAGATGGAGCCCTATTGTGGCACCCTCTGAAGGGGAGGAACACTGTCTTCGTGTGACGGAAGAAGGGAAAGCCAACCAAGTGCTGTGTGAAGCCTCTTTTATAAGGGCCTTGACCCCATTCAAAGAAGAGGAGTCCTCAGGTCTTAATAATCTCTTTATTTATTATTATTATTGTTATTTTTATTCATTGTACACAAATGGGGTACAACTTTCATTTCTCTGGTTGTACATGAAGTAGAGTCACACCATTTGTGTAATCATACATGTACATAGTGTAATGATGTTTGTCACATTCCATTATCTTCCCTTCCCCCTGCTGTCTCCACACCCCTCATTTTCCTCTACACAATCCATCCTTCCTCTATTCTTCCCTTACCCTCCCTCCCCTGTTATGTATCATCATCCAGTTATCAGAGAAAGCATTCCCCCTTTGGTTTTTGGGATTGATTGGCTTGTCTCACTTAGCATGATATTCTCCAGTTCCATCCATTTACCTGTAAATGCCATAATTTTATTATTCTTTATGGCTGAATAATATTCCATTGTGTATATAAATACCACAGTTTTTTTCATTAATCATCTCTTAAAGGCCTGAAAGCACACATAAGCCCTTATGATGGGGACCCAATTCTCAAGAAGTTTCTCTTTGCTTCTGCCTGCTTTCTCTCTTAAGAATTAGTTGGTCACTGAAGCCTATCATAGATTAACTGCACATCGAAGTTAGCTAGAGGGCTGGGACTATAACTCAGTGGCAGAGCGCTTGCCTAGCATGTATAAGGCACTGGGTTCGATCCTTAGCACCACATAAAAATCAACAAAGGCACACTGTCCATACACAATTACAAAAAAAATTCTTTTTAAAAGTTAGCTAAAAGTGCACAAGTTATAAGAGGTCACACCTGAGAGGGTGCTTGCCAGAAATACTGACCACAACCAAAACCAGACACAAGTCATTCTCATCAACACCGAAACTTCGATCATTGTGTCTTCTTGATATCCACCTGACTGCAACTTTCACCATCCTATGTGAACCAGGTAAGATAGGTGCTGCCCACACTCTAGAAGAGGCTACGTTTCCAAACCCTGGACAGCTGAGGCACCCAGCTGTCTGGGAACCACATACTTTCCCTTGAAAAATCACATAAAAGAGTCTCCCTTGCACAACCATAGAAATGAAAAGATATACCCCATTTGTGTACAATGAATGAAAATGCAGTCTGTAAAAATAAAAAATAAATAAATAAAATATCCTGATCTGGTAAAAAAAAAAAGCTTTCCCTTAGGGCAAGAGGTAATAACGGCCGTTTAAAGGCAAGCAACTACCATCTTCCAACATGCCGGCTTGTTGTTAATAAACTGTTTTATTTTCTCTTGGCACTCCATTTCTTAATTCATTGAATCCATCTGTCAGCAGCCAACAGAACCTTGTGCAGTTACAGGCCCACCTCTTAAAACCATCACACTAGTTCTTAGTTTCAACCCCTGAATTTGGGAGGGGATGCGTTCAAACCATAGCACATGAGGTACGCAGTCACAATCAGATTGCTTTCTGGTTATGTGACTTCAGTCACTCTCATTCATTCTCAGGACAGTTGTCTGGACCAAGGCAGGAATGGCTCCAGGAAAATAATCTAGTGTGTTGCTTTCCCTTTACCTCTCTTTCTTCAGTGAGTACGTCATGCACCTGCTATGTGACAGGTACTCCATTAGGAGAAAGGGATATAATCAATAATAAGCAAAACCAGATACAAACTCTGCTCCTGGATGGTAGGACCAAGGGAGATGGAGACTGACATTGATTCTACACGTGATGATCACACAGGTGAAAATTAAAGAACTGCTCTGATGGGAAGGGATGCCTCCAAGCAAGTGTATGACAGAAGACTCTGTCTGACTTAGGATTGGGGGAAATACTTCCTGCAGAACAGATGGGTGAACTGATGTCAGGGCAAACCAGGTAAATATCACATGCAAAGAGCCTGGGAGTGGAGAGTGACTGGGTTATACCCTGAAAATGAACTCCTCCTGAAAATAGGGCTTCTCACTCTTAGCGTTCGAACTGCCAGAAGCATAGGTTTGTGGATGACTTCACTCATCTCTGTTTGTGATATCAGTATAACTTCAATGAATTAAAAAAAATTTTAAAGGTGGGTTAGTGAAATCACCTACTTTTCTAAGGATACAAATTATTCCTGTTTCTTTTTGTACTAAAGCAGAAACATACACAGAGGTCGAGTATAAATTCTGTAGTAAAAATTAAGTAAAATATTGTCAAACTGTAGCTTTCTATGGATAGTAATAAGAATCATGTTATGACTCACAGAACAAATAATTCAAAGCAAGTTTAAGAATTTTATTTTAAATAGGCTATTCTCTGTGGAGAATAATTACACAGAATTTGCATACACTGCAAGAGCCAAGATAGATGTTTTCATATCTGTGTTATGTAACCATTAATTAAATATGACACCTTAAAACTTGCCTACTAAATAAAATTAAATGTTTATTATACACACAATAATTTCACTTCAATTTTAAAAATTTTAGCAACATGTTATTAACAGTCATAAAAATACAAGTCAAAATTTGTAATTGGTTTTTAGAAGAATCTCTCTTACATAAACACCTATTTTACATAAAAGTGATAGGCATGCATCTGTAATATTTGTACAAAGCTTATATGTTACATTGGATCTTATTAGTTAATTCATAGAATTTGGGGAAAATGCCTTCGAAAAGTCATTCATCACTGACATTCAGTTTTAGAACACTATCATTATTCTGAAAAGTTCTTCCAGAATTTATGGAATTCACTTTTGGAGCAACAAATAACCTGAAAAAATAAAAGGAATTATGTATAAATGACTATAGTATAGCAAGTTTATTGTTGAATAATCAGATCAATCAATCTCAAAAATCCAATCTCAAAAATTAATGACAGGGGCTGAGGTTGTGGTTCAGTGGTAGAGCACTTGCCTAGCATACATGAGGCCCTGGGTTCAGTCCTCAGCGCCACATAAAAATAAAATAAAGGTATTGTGTCCACCTACAACTAAAACAAAATATTTTTTAAAATGACATTTAATCCGCACTCCCAGTCTCAACCCCAGACAACAAATGATTTGCTTTTGGTCTCCGTAGAGAAGAGTTTGACCTAGTTAAATTCAATTAGGCAGGAACAAAATGTGGGAGAAATTTCATATGGCTATGACTTCACATTTAGTCCTGGACATAGTAGGGGATTAATAAAAGGATTCCCTAGTATATTCTATATATAAATGTCTGCTGAATGTATAATAATTGCTTTTTAACTTTTCCTCTCTTCTTGTGTCAGTATGCAAAATACTGCATCCTGAAGAGTTGCAAAGGAGAGAAAAAAAATCCAATTCTATCTTTCTGGTTGCTTTGTTCAATTCTTAGTATTTCCATAATCAATAAAAATCCTTAATAATTGTATTCGTCAACTGTCTCTTTCTATAGGTTGTAAATCAGCTTGTAAAAGAGGAAAACTGATATCAAGTTTGCATAAGCACATTTAGGTTTAATAGTATTGTAGCAATGTGATCAGAGTAGTTTCATTTCCTCCTTGCATGTTCTAATTTTTCATTTCTTGATAAATTTTTTATCTGAATATGTGAATTTGGTGCCATTCATTTTTAAAATTAATTAATTAATTGGTACTGGGGATTGACCTCAGGGCTGCTTACCACTAGCTACATTCCCAGCCCTTTAACATTTTTAATTTATTTGTCCATTTTTATTTTGAGATAGGGTATTGCTAAGTTCCTTATGATCTCCCTAAATTAGCTGAGGCTTGCCTTGAACTTGTGATCCTTCTGCCCCAGGCTCCCAAGTCACTGGGATTACAGGGTGTGTGTGCCACTGTACCAGGTGATACCATTTTTTTTTTTTTTTTTTTTTTTTTGCTACTGGGGATTGGATTTTTGAAATTGATTAGACTGCCAATTCAAGAGTAAACATTTTAATCATCTAGTCATGTATAAGTCATTTTTCATGTTATAGATGTTTCAAAAGAGAAACAAATGTAAATTTTAAAATTGTCTGATTATGGTAAAGCACTAATTTCTAGAAGATGAGCTAATACGGAACTTCACAACACATGTTCAGGAATTTTGCTTTCTGCATATTTTATGGATTTGGCTACATATGTTAATTTCAAAACTATAAGACTATGAAATTGAGAGTTCTATTATCCTGCACCATTTTCTTTTCAGTGAATGTTATCTGACCTGAATTAACCATACAAATAGGAAAAGTGTAAAATGAACCTATAATGTTCCCCATAGATTTAAAAGTGTTGGTAAGATATATTTATTCTAGCACTCTACTATTTCATTTTAAAGCAATCCTAATAATTTTAAAAGGGAATGATAATTTAACAATGAAACTTCTTCAGGGAAATGAAGCAAATTTTGTGCTCAAATTTGTGAAATTTTGTGCTCACATTTTTTGAATGTTAAACCAATTATAACTTTAAAGATAGACTTACTTTGGTCATGAAGTATATGTATAACTTAGTTGATTAATATTTTGCTTATAAACAAATTTTTAAAACTAATACACACATTGTTTCTGATTCTTGTTTTGATGGTCATAAAGGTAACTGGCCTGGAATTTTTTTCTTTTTTTGAATTATTGGGGATCAAGCCTGGGGCTTCATGCATGCTAGGCAAGCACTCTGCCATTGAGCTACACTGCTAACCCCCTTTATTATTTTTATTTTGAAACAGGGTCTTACTAAACCGCCTAGGCTAGCCTGGAACTTGTCCTCCTGCCTCAGCCTCCTGAGTAGCTGGCATTACAGGCCTGCACCACCGTGCCCTGCTTCCTGTATTTTCTTTAATCTTGTTTTGATATTGTGGTTTTATTAAGCTGATAAAATGACTTGGGACTTAGTCTTCCTTTTTTTTTTTTTTTTTTAATTCTCTGGAAGAGTTTGTGTAAGATTGGAATTAGTTGTTCACTGAAAATTTTAATATATTATCTTCATCTTACCTCTAACATTCAAACTTAGGTGTAGAGAAAGAGGCATATGGAGACTGACATTTCCAAAGCTGAATAATAAGTCAGGATTAAAATAATTAGTGTTAACTCAACCTTCCTACAGGATTCACAACATGCAACTAACGAGAGAAAGAGAAAGCAATTATGAATTGTGAGAATCTTCTTGAAGTCAGATGCTTTCTCAGTGAGCATTTATGCAGATAGGAAAGAAAAATGAAAAGCTCTGAACTTTCATTGAGCAAAAGAGAATCCTTATTTAGAGAAGACAAATTGGAGCTGATTGCCTTCTTTCTCTAAGCATGCACCAGCGCCTTCTTTGCCATCCGAGAGCACAAACTGATGCACGCTGTCATTCCTTAGGATATTGTGTTGCTGTAGACACTTACCCAGTTCTCAAATCCCCTCAGTTTCATAAATTTTCATCACAAAAGGACTGTTGATTGAGATAAAAGAAATTCATGCAAAAATGTATATATAAAGGGAAACCAAAATTTAAAATATGCCTGAGTTTCTTCCCTTCCTAAATCCCCACCTGAAGATCTTTTCTTTGCTTAATGGTGTACACATACATTTCACTACTGTTTCTAAGCTCATTTAATAATTCTTGAAATACACTTGACTGACAAAGACTACATAAAAATTATATGACATTTTCTGTCATAAATTTATTTTTTATATAATTGCACCCATCTTTTGTTTTTTTGGTTGTCCTGGGTGGCATTATTAATTATTTCACCTTGCCTTAGTGCTGCCTTTCATTGATTAGAAGGACTGTCATTATACATTAATTCTATTTCTTTCCAGTGATATAGACAAGTATCATTCCCATGTTATAAATGGGAATCATCTCAAACAGTCATGTATTTCCCAAATGGGACGAAGATCTAAGTTTTCAAATAGTAATCTAGTTACATTTTATCATATGTTGTGTATGTAAAGGACAGTAAAATTATTGTAGTAGGTTTGGGGTTTAGTTCAGTGGTAAAGGCTTACCTAGCATGCGTGAGGCCCTTGATTCAATCCCCAGCTCCAATAAATAAAATTGTAGAACTTGATGAGGATTATTTCGTTGATAACGAGGCTTGCCTAAAAGGAAAAAAAATTAGAGCCTTGGAAAGCAAATGCATATTTATGCTACTTAATAGCATTTTTCCCCTCTTGGCCGCAAAAATTAAATGAGAAAAATGGTGTAAAGTTGCCCATCTTTGTTATTGATGAGGTGAATCTTTTTTATTTTTTTCTTTTGGTAAGTAAGGATTGAACCCAGGGGTGCCACCAGCTTTCTATTTTTTATTTTGAGACAAGGTTTCACTAAATTGCTGAGGCTGACTGTGAACTCGCAATCCTGCCTCAGCCTCCCTGGTCACTGGGATTACAGGCATGTACCCCTACACCAGCTCTTGAATCTACTTTAATATTGCACTATTACTTGAAACTTTTGCAATAAGTTTGGTCAGGTTAGAAACTACTTGTTATAGGCAATTGTGTTCCTTCCAAATTTATATGTTGAAACCCTAACACTGAGTACATTGGAATGCGACCTTATTTACAGATAGACCTCTTCAGAGATTGCTACTGTCTAGGGTCGCTGGGTTCATTGTCTCCATTCAGCAAAGAATTGAAGAATAGGACACAGACATAGCAAGCAAGCAGCAGGTTTATTGCCAAAGGGACAGAGACAGATTTCTCTGAAGAGAAGGGGACCTGGAGCTGGGAATCCGGTGGGGGAGTTTTATGGTCTCTGGAATTCCCTCCTTTCCTGATCTCCTCCCTGGTGCATGATGTCCTCACTATTATTGATTGGTGCCCCCTCTGTCCATGTGTCTGTCTTACTTTTTCTATTGGATCCCCTGCTTAGGGGCATGAGTACAGTAATATCTGTCTCCTTGTGTCCCTGATTGTGTCCTGAACACTTTGGTCAAGTAGAAAGTTGGCCTCAGTAGAAGACCCTCTCCATGCTCCTTTGCTCTGGCCCTGCCCCCGACCTCCTCACTTGCCATCTTGCCGAGACCCTTCTACATCTCCCTCAAGGTGATTAAGTTAAATGAGGCCATGCTGTCTTTATAAGAAGAGGAAAAGTATACTCAAGAAGAGACACCCAGGGATGAACATAGAGAGGAAAGGGCAGGTGTGAGGACTCAGAAAGAAGGTGGCCATCCGCAAGACAAGGAGAGAGGCCTCAGTGGAACCAAACCGGTCAGCACCTTGATCTTGGACTTCCGGCTTCCAGAACTGTGAGAAAACCCATTTCTGTTGCTCAAGCCATCCTATCTTTGGCATTTTGTTCTGCCAGCCCTTGCAAACTATTACACTGCCATGCAAACATTAGATTTGAGGAAGAGGAATGAATAGTCGTCAATGAGAAGTATCCTTAGGCTCCTTCAGTTTCATAATCACAAATTGAGGCTTTCAAAAAGGAGTCTTCCCATAAACTAAAAAACAAAGACTGGCATCTAACTATAAGTGCTCAAAGAATCACTTCATGAATGGCACTCCCTATTATGGAAAAATTGCCTCTGAGGAGCTGCACATTACCAAACACTCGATGGATCCACGTTATGCAGCAGTGTGGCAAGGATTCAGCCCCATTTGTAAGTTAACAATGAGTTCTAAACAGCCTGTATTCTTTTACTGGGTCTTTCTCCAGAAGGAATTGTTCAATTTGGAATTTATCTTTGTGTTCAAATAAATGTTTAACAAAGTGTTTTCTTTTTTTTTTTTTTTTTGAAACAGCAAATTTACAGGAAAAAGACATTTTAGGTGCTTTTTAAATTTAGTTTATCGATGTGAAATTCACTTGACATAAAATTAACCAGTTTAAAGTAAATAATTCAATGGCAGCAATTGCTTTCACATGATTGTATAACCATGACCTGTCTGGTTGCAAAACATTTCTATCACTCCCAAGTAAAATCCCCTGACCATTAAGTAGTTTCTCCCCATTACTACCTTCACCCCGCCCCTGGAGCTATTGGCTTTTTCTCTAAGGATTTATCTATTCTGAATATTTCATATAAGTGGAATCATACACTTTTGTCCTTTAGTACCTGACTTCTTTCTTTTTATTTATATATTTTTTAGTTGTAGATGGACACGATACCTTTATTTATTTATTTATTTTATGTGGTGCTGAGGATCAAACCCAGTGTCTCACATGTGCTAGGCAAGAGCTCTACCACTGAGCTACAACCCCAGCCCCCAACTTCTTTCTTCAAAAGGGTTTTCAATATTCATTCAAATTATAGCATTTATCAGTACTTCATTCCTTTTTTTAGCTGAATACTATTCCATTGTGTAGATATACTACATTTTGCTTATCCCTTTATTTGTGTGGATATTTGGAATGTTTTCACCTTTTGACTCTTATGAATAGTGTTGCTTTGAACCTGTGCATGCATGTACCTATTGCAATTCTTGTTTTCAGTTCTCTGGGATATAAATCTAGGAGTGGAATTACTGAGTCATATGGCAATCCTATGTTTAACTTTTTAAGGAACCACCAAACTGGTTTCAGGTTGTTGTGCCGTTTTACATTCCTACTAACAATGTATAATGAGTCCCATTTCTGTACATTCTCCACAACCAACACTGGTTACTTTATCATCATCATCATCATCATCAATGCAAAATCTTTTGGCCATACATATATGGGTTTATTTCTGGACTTTCATTTTTGTTCCTTTGTTTTGTCTACCTTCATGTTGGTTTCACGTTGTTTTGATTACTGTATTTTGTAGTAAGTTTTGAAATTGGCAAGTGTGAGTACTACAACTTTGTTCTTGATTTTAAAATTGTTTTGGATATTGTCTCTTGAAATTCCCTATGAACTTTTGGATGCATTTTTCTATTTCTGCAGAAAATATTATCAGGATTCTCACAGAGCTTGCACTGAGCCACTCCTACAATCCCTGTGGCTTGGGAGGCTGGGGCAGGAGGATTGCAAATCCAAAGCCAGCTTCAGCAATTTAGCAAGCCCCTGTATCAAAACAACAACAATAACAACAGCAGCAACCAAATAAATAAAATCCCCTGTAATGGTTAATTTGAACTGTCAATTTGATTGGATTAAGAGATGCTGATGTTTAGAGGCCTCTGCATGTGTCAATGAAGGTGTCTACGAATGATTGGAATGTGGGGTAGTGAACTGAAGTGGAGACCCTCCCTAAGCATGGGTAGCAAACGCCCAAGAGCATAGTGGCTTGGATGAAATTACAGGTGGAAGAACAAGGAAGCAGATGCAGATGCAAACTCCACTCTTCTTGAACGGGTCTTGATCGCTGCTTTGACAGTCCGAGGATATCGGACTCTCGCTTCTTCACTCTTCCAAAGTGGACTCTGCCAGTGATTCTCCAGGTAGTTTCCAGAAGCCTTGGTCTTGGACTAGGGTAGCACTGTTGAGCCTTCTTGTTCTGGGGCTTCCACCTCTTGGACTGCACAGCTACTGGTTCTTCCAGCTCTCCAGCCTGCAGACAGACATTGTGGATTATCCAGCTTCTGGTCATGTAAGCCAATCTAATAAATCCCCTTTTTATCATCATACTTCCTGTTGATTCTGTTCCTCTAGAGAATGCTGACTAATACATCCCCCCAAAGGGCTGGGGATGTGCACAGTGGTTAAGCACCCCTGGGTTCATTCTCTGGTATTGAGAGAGAGAGATTGAGATTGAGATTGAGATTGAGATTGCTCTGAATCTTGAATCTGTAGATTTCTTACTGTAGTGCTGACATTTTCCAATCCATATACATAATATACTTAGATATTCTTTAAGTTTATTTCAGTAATGTTTTGTAGTTAGAGTGAGCAAGTTTTTACCTCTTGGTAAAAATTATTCCTTGATATTTTATTCTTTCAGAATATGTTTTTGTAATGTAATTGTTTTCTTAATTTTTTTTTCAGATTGTTCACTGATGAAGTATAAAAAAACACAACTAATTTTTCCATGTTAACTTTGCACTGTACAACTTTGCCAAATTGGTTTATTCTACCTAGCTGTTTCTTGGAATTTCCTATATATGAGATCATGTCATCTGTGAATAGAGATCGCTTTTACTTCTTCCTTTCCAATTTGATTGTTTCTTATTTCCTTTTCTTGTCTACTTTTTCTAGGTATAACTTCATGTTTGAAGTTAAATAGCAGAGGTAGAAGTAGCATCCTTCACTTGTATTTGATTTAAAGGGAAAATTTTTCTTTTACCGTGAAGTATAATGCTGGTTTTGGATTTTTCACATATTCCTTTTATCAAGCTGAAATTTTTCTTTCCATTCTTAGATTTCTAAGTGAGTTCTTAACTTTCTTTTTGTCATGAGAGAATGTTGGATTTTGTCAAATACTTTTTTTCTTTTGTGCTAATTGAAATGATAATCTGTTTTTTTTTTTTCCCTTTTTGTTCCCTTCATGTGGTATATTGATTATTTTTTTTTTTATGTTTGACTACACTTGCATTTTCTGGGATAAAGCCACTTAAATATAGTGTACTATCCTTTTAATGTGAGTTGAATTCACCTTGCATCTATATTCACAAGGAATGTTGGTCTGTAATTTGCTATTCTTGTGTTACTCTATCTGGCTTGGATATCAGAGTAATTCCGGCTTTATAGATTGAGTTCAGAACAATCCTCTCCTCTTCTGTTTTTTGAGAGTTTGAGAATGATTGTGTTAATTTTACTGTCTTGCTAAATTGCTGAGGCTGGCTTTGAACTCAGCGATCCTCCTGCCTCAGCCTTCCAAGCTGCTGGGATTATAGGCGTGTGTCACCGTACCTGTGTGATTCAAACTTTTACTGTTGATATTTTCCATTTCTTAAGTCAGTTCTGGTAACTTGTGTGTTTCTAGAAATTTGTTCACTTCATCTAGTTATCTAATTTGTTGGTTAATAATTGTATTATTATTTTATAATCCTTATTTCTGAAAGTCTAGTAGAAAGCTCTCACTTGCATTTCAGATTTAGTTATTTGCATCTTCTCTATCTCTTTGTCAGTTTGGCTAAAGGCTTATCAATTTTGCTAATCTTTTCAAAGAAACAACCTTTAGTTTTATTCTCTCCATTTAAAGACAATCTGTTTTATTTACTTTTGCTTTGATCTTCATTATTTCCTTCCTTCTGCTTACTTTTAATTTAGTTTTATCTTCTTTTTAAAATTTTTTTTTAAGGTGTGAAGTTAGGTAATTGATTCCTAGTCTGTTTTTTTTAATGTACTGCTATAAATTTCTCTCTGGGTGCTGCCTTGACTGCATCCCATGGTTGGTATTTTGTGTTTTTATTTTCACTTTGTTGTGGGGTCTGGTTATTGAGACTAGTGAGACCACCAGAAACTGAAATAGGAAAAAAGTTTGTTTTAGGGAAAGAAAAAAAGAAAAAAGACCACTACTGCAAGTGGGGCAGTAGTGGGGAGTGACTTTAGCAAGCTGGTTTTTAAAGTGAAAACCATGAACAAATTCCTGGCAGGCTTACAACAGGGGCCTTTTTCCTTTTTCCCCAAGGAAGGCAAGCAGCCAGCTCCAGCTTGTCTCTTTCAGGCTGCATCTGGCGGGTTAGCAGGGCGAGATGGGTGGGGGGAGCCAGACTACCCAGGACTGAAACCCGCAGCTTCTTGGGCCTCCAAAGGGATGGGGTGCTTCACAGAAATGGTCACAATGTCCTTAACTCATGGCCACATTATTTTATCTCAGGCGCTGTCCTTGTATTTACCACAGTCAGTGCAACTCAGTGATTTTATTTGCACCCATTTTGGTTTGGTCAATCTTAACTAGATATATTTGTTTGATATCTTTTTATAAGGGGGTCTCTACTCTTTTACAACTTGACTAAAGTATTTTCTAATTTCCATTTTTATTTCTTCTGTGGATCCATTGCTTGTTTAAGAGTGTATTGCTGTATTTATCTTTATTTGTGAATTTTTGGTTTTCCTTCTGTTATTGTTTCTAGGTTTATTCCATTGTGATCAGAGAAGATACTTTGTGTTATTTTAATGCTTTTAGATTTATCGAGACTAATTTTGTGACCTGATGTTTTAGTTAGCTTTTTTGCCACTCTGACTAAAAGACCCAACCAGAACAATTGTAAAGGAGGGAAAGTTTATTTCAGGGCTCACAGTTTCAGAGGTCACAGTCCATAGAAATCTGGTACCTTGCTTTGGGTCTCCAGGTGAGGCTGAATATCAAGGCAGAAGAGTGTGGCAGAGGGAAGCAGCCCACATGATGATCAGGAAGCAGAGAGAGAGAGAGAGAGAGAGAGAGAGATCTCCACTTGCTAGATACAAATATATACCCCAAAGCCACGACCCGGCAATGACACACCTCCTCCAACCACACACACCCTGCTTTCAGTTACCACTCAATTCCATTAATTCACTGATAGGGTTAAGGCTCTAGTAACCCAATCATTTCTCCTTCGAACCGTCATGCATTGTCTCACACATGAGCTTTTGGGGGACAACACATCTAAACCATAACATCTGACATATGATCTAGTCTGGAAAATGTGCTGTATGCACTTAAGAAATATATGTATTCTGTTGTTGTTGGGTGTAGTAGTCTGTGTAGGTTTATCTGGTTGAGTTGTTTTAACATCTTTGTTTAGTAAGTCCATTGTCTAGGCTTCTCCAAGAATAGTTTCTGTCAGTTATTTTTTTTTTTTCTTTTAAGGGGTCCTTTTCTCCTGTTTCCTTGTATGCTTTGTGTTTGTTATTGTTGCAAACTGACTCTCTCCCTTCCTTGTGATTTGTTGCCCTTGATTTCAAGAACTGTAGTTACTCCTTTGTTTATTGATTTTTCTGAACTTCTTTTACAAAGACTATATTCCTTTTGTACACCCACTGGAGTCTTCGTTCCTTTAGCTTGTATTCATCTAGTGTTTTGAAAAAGATTTCCTGAAACAATAGAAACTTAAAGAGAAAAAAATCAAAACTAAAACAACGACAAAAACTCTCCCCCGGTCTTTGAAGATTGGCCCCATATGCACTCCTTTAACACTTGGGCTGTTTACATCTCTGCCTTAGCCTTTATTTCCCGTTCTCACTCAGCCTTATAGAACAAGTAAAGTTTTAAACTTGGTATATCCTTGGATCTTTTCTGAGCATGCATCTTGCCCTGGCTTTATAAATTCCCAGTTCACACAGGCACTTTTTTTTTTTTTTGGCAGTACTAGGGATTGAACCTAGGGCCTTATGCTTGCAAGGCAAGCACTCTACCGACTGAGCTATCTCCCCTACACAGGTACTTTTGAATGCTCTAATTTTCCCAAAGAAACTCTCCTGCTAGTTTTCACTCCTAGGCTTTAGTTTATTATATGTCTCAACTGTCATCCTTTGCCCTGGCTCCCAAGAATTTTTTCTTTAGTCTTATGATGTTTTACCTGGATCAATGCCCACCATTTTTCTGCTTGAGTGAGTTAGACAAAATGAAGACAAGCACCTTGCATCTGTCTTTCAGGTATGCAGACATGTTAGAACAGACAAATGCCAGTACTTTGCAAATAAGATCTTCTCTGATCCCTCCAGAACCAGTACCAGGGTCCCACAGTGAATTTGGACTTCATCTTTAAGATGCACAATGACCCAGGGAGGTAGTGGACCAAGGGCAAATAAAAATACAGCAAGGCTGCATATACTGTATATGTAGTTAGTATATTGTATATAGTTAGTATACTAAACTATCATTGTTTAGTTGCCATTTTCTTGATCCAGTATTTGCCTCATTGCTGTAAACCTTTGACTGTTTCCCAGAGTTCTGACAAAGTCGATTCTGAGAGTGTCTGCCTGCTTGTTTACTTATTTAAGTGTTTATTTATTTTTGGTATTTCTGTGGACTGGCATTTGGAGCTGCCTACTCTGCCACTTTGTTGGCATCAATCCACAAAAAATATTTTTAACCTCCAAGCAAAGCCAAGTAATTGACATCGAAGTCTAAAGTTCCCCAATGTTTGGGCCCTTGTCTGATTTGCTGTCATTGTTCCTTCCTTCTCTTCTGAGTCTGTTGTGGTATCTTTCAGTCACCTGATTTTATATTGGAATTAATAACAATGATATTGCAATAATTGATAGCATTCGCTGGGCTGAGTGCTCTGCATTCCTTATCTCATTCAGTCCTTTTAA
The DNA here is from genome assembly GCF_902686455.1 of Sciurus vulgaris. NCBI lineage: Eukaryota > Metazoa > Chordata > Mammalia > Rodentia > Sciuridae > Sciurus > Sciurus vulgaris. The sequence continues at coordinate 49,150,295 of NC_136477.1, forward strand.
CAATTCCACACAAGGGCGCTGTTATAAATCCTATTTGTCAGGATATCAGCTGAGGCTCAGGGAGCTTGAGAGGTTGCCTAGAGCCAGCCAGGGGCAAATACAGGATTTAAACTGAAGCCTGTCTGATGATAAACCTGTATCTTAATTTAAGGTTAGACTTGTTCCTTGGGCAACTGTCACTCATCAGTCTTCATGTCTTGTTAGTTCTCCTTACATTGTATTTCCCTTGTTGGAGTGTTTACCAGCTCCATTTCCACCCCTCTGGTTTCCAGGCCATGGTTAGGAGTAGACTTGAGAGAGAATGAAGTACCTTCCAGGATACAGCATCTGCTTACTTCTTTTGACTGGTCAATAAAAACTACTGTTTGATTGATTTTAATGTTTTTCTCTGTTCCCTTCCTCTCTTATATTTTCTCCACCTTCTGGAAGATTATGCTTCCAATTGATCAAATTAGGACAAATTCTTTAAAGGGGTACCGAGTCGTAATCCTCAGGTATAACTCTGGAGACTTGAGGTTCTCAGTGTCTAGGAATTCCAGTCTAGCAACCTCTTCTTTGGAAAATGTATAAATAAAACATTTTAACTCAATATCTTTTATTCTAGTTCTCACCACACACAGCATCCTCGTTTATCCTCTCACCTCAGCGCATCATTTTCTGTTGTCCCAGGCAAGTTTAACCTCCCTAGGGCAGGTGTGAAACATAGCAGGATTGGTAGTGTTGTATTTTCTTGTCTTTCAAAATAGCTGAGTTGGGATGCAGTTTCCAATTTGGGTGTAGCTGGAAGTCATAAGACAGGATGGTGCGGTATTCATGTCAGAGGTGTGAGAAGTATTTTAGAAGGTTGCCGCTTACTGTAGATCCCATCGCTGGGCTCTTATGAAGGCTTAAAGAAACTGGGTGAGACGGGAGAATCACTGTATTTAAATTTATGCCAAGTTACATTTTCTCTAGAACTGCCTCTTAGAAATGGAAGCATTCATTCCTTCAACAGGTATTTATCAAACACTGCAGGGTGCTGGGGATTCAGTGGCAAACCAGAGAACTTTGGTGCCTGTTGGGCAGAGATGACATTCTAATAGACAGGGCAGCCAGTTGAACAAGCCTTTCTCAGTGGTGTAACGCAAACCTCCATAGTAGAGACACATCCCATGAACCTCCTACTCTAACAAAAGGCACAATGGTTACCATCTGGTTCAATCCCCCTACTTTTCGGGTGTGGTAACTGAGTGCAGAAAAAAGAGGTGACTCACCCTTCATCAGTAACTAAACCAAGGACTAAAACTCTTGTTTCTCATTTCTCAAGGCAACATTTAAAAAAAAAAAAAAAAAAAAAAAAAAAACTTTGCTGTGCTTTCTTTCTGACATAGTTAGGAAAACCAATCCTTGCTTTTAATTTTTCTTTTTTTTTTTTTTTAAGTGTTTGTTCTTTTTTTTATTTAAAGCAATGGTGTATTGTCGTGTTTAACTCAATTGTTTACTATAAGAAACTATTCTACTAGTCCAAATGCTTTGTTTTAAATATTTTTAGTTGTAGATAGACATATTTTATTTGTTTATTTTTATGTGGTGCTGAGGATCAAACCCAGTGCTTCACATGTGCTAGGCAAGCACTGTACCACTGAACCAGGACCCCAGCTTTTAATCTCTTTTTTACTCACATAGACATTAGTTAGATTATTCAAAGACCAGAGAAGAGCACCAGTGCTTGTGTAGGCTAATTTCTACGCAGGCTTCCTGTGGCACTCTTTGCTTGTTGAGCTGTGGACAGGCTCTCATCCAAGGCACACACCAGGAGTAAAATCTAGAGTCCTTGGAAGATGCACACAGACTTCCAGCAGGCCCTGGGTGACTTCAACCTGATCTCTCTCTTCTCAAATCATTCTTAAACCTGACATCTTCAGATTCACTTTACTCAGCCTCTCTCTAAACTAAAACCACCTTTAAAGTCTGGTAAATTTTATTGCTTAACTGTTGGTTATATGATAACATAAAGTAAGCCATATTTTAGTTTTCATCATGCATCAGGTCTAAACTGCATAGCCATTTGTAGTTTCCTGGATTTTTATTTCATGTGACATGACTAGGGCAAGCAAAGATATAGCCAGTTTTACTTGTAAACAAAGCAGGCAGCCCCTAGCAGACCAGGGCTTGAAAGATCCAGAAAGATCTTCTTTGGAGGCCATCTGGAATGGTATACTTTCAGGGCTGGAAGGAGTCTCAAAATGATCATCTAATTCAACCAAACACCTTTTAAACTCTTGAATGTCCTTGACTATTTATTTGTTGGACATTCAGCCAGTCTGGCATCCATCCCCAATTGCCACATTGAACTGCTCTCAATTAGCTCACCAATGATTTTCTGGCCAAATACAGGTCCCTTCAGCCCTCATTTTTCAATATCTCTTAGGCGTTTGACCCATTAATCAATTTTTAAGCCATTGGCTTCTGTGACATAATTTGCTTCTACTTTTCCTCCTACATCTTTGATTAGTGTTTTCCAATTAGGGATAAATGTTATGGTTTGGTATGTCCTTTAAAGATTTGCGTGTTGAAAGGTTGGTCCCCAAGGAAGCAATGTTTAGGAGTTGGAGCTTTTAGGAAGTGTTATGGCTTGGATATGAGGTGACTCCCAAAGCTCCTGTTAATGCAGAAAAAGGTAAATGATTGAATTGTGGGACGTGTAACCTAGTCACTTCATCCTAGTTTGAATGGACTGATCGATGGGTAACTGTAGGTATGTGGAGCTGACTGAAGGGGGTGGGTCCTTGGGGGCACACCCTGGAAGGGTGCATCTTCCATGTGGCACCTTCCCCTGCCCACTCTCTCTTTGTTTGCTTCCTGCCATGAGGAGGAATACCTTATCTCTTCCTTGCCCTTCCCCCATGATGTGCTGCCTCGCTGTGGGTCCAGAGTAATGGAGTTGACTGAGACCTCAGAAACTGTGAGCCCCAGATAAACGTTTCCTCCTCTGAGTGGTTTTTGTTGGGTATTTTGGTCATAGCAATGCAAAGCAGACTGAAACAGGAAGTGACTGGATCACGAGAGCTCTGACCTCCCTCATCTGTGGACTTATCTACTGATCATTCATAACTTGATGGCACTATTAGGAAGTGGTTGAAACTTTAGAAGGTGGGGCCTATTTGGAGGGAATCGGTCACTGGGGCTGTGTCCTTGAAGGATGTATCATGTGCACAGCCATTTCTTCACCCTTTCTCTCTGCTTCTTGCTGCCATGAGGTAAGCAGCTTTGCCCTACCATGTCCTTCTGGCATGATGTTCTGTCTCTCCACAGGCTAAAGCAATGGAATCAGTCTACCACAGACTGAAACCTCTGAAACCATGAGCCAAAATGAACCTTTCCTCCCTTAAATTTATTTTCTTAGGTATTTTATCACAGCACTGGAAAGCTGACTAACAGAAAAAAATTTTTCCCCACAGGGGACATTTGGGAATATCTAGAGACCTTTTTGATTGTCACAGTAGAGAAGAGAGTGCTACTTGCTTCTAATGAGTAGAGGTCAGGGATGTTGCTAAACAAATGCACAGGACAACCCCTGCAACAAAGAAGGTCAATTGTGATGAGATTGAGAAACTTGAATCCTTGATCCTTCTCTGTCTTCTTTGTGGGCTTCTGTTCTTCTTATCATTCCCCAAATTTTGCAGTTGCCTAGGTTTCTCACCTTACCCTTTTGCTTTCCCCTTCCGATGCATTCTCTGGAACACACTGTCCGTTTCCATGGCTTCAATTCTTCCCTATATCCATGTCTTCAGCCTTTTTTTTTTTTTTTTTTTGGTGAAACTGGGGATTGAACCCAGGGCCTCACACATGCCAGGCAAGTGCTCTACCACTAAACTACACCCCCAGTCTCTCTACGATTCTCTTGAACTTCAACCTATTAAATGAGTACCAAATAGATATTTCTGTCCCCATATCCTGCATCAAAGCAAACTCAGCATGTCACCAAACATATTCTGTGTTCCCTTTTTATTTATCTAGGATTTCTTTTCCTAGTAGCTCCAAGATCTCCAAGGCTGGTTCTGAGGGCTCTGACCGCATGTATGGAATTTGGGTATGTTCCCTTTGAAACTCAAGAACTCCCAGGTCACTCCCTAGCATGCTAGTTACTCCATAATTTTTTGCTCCTGTGAGAGCTGAAAAGATGCACACGCCTGCTCTTTATCGTACTCTTCCTCATATACCTCCAGCCAAAGCCAATGCCTGGTACGCATACCTGTAGTTAGCAGAGAGGTGGCTTGGGCTGAGCTGCCTGCTCAGGAGGCTTTTGTTGCTACTGGAAACCCCAACCCAGGTCTTAGTGACTCCTCAGGTAGGGACTTGCCTTCCCACTGAGTTACACTTGGGGACAAAAGGTATGACTTCCATTACTATGTTGAAAAAAGTGATGAAAGTAGGCATCCCCCACTCTGTTTCTTATTGTGCCATTGGGCCCAAGTTAGTCTGACCATCTCCTAACTTAACCTCAGGCTACCACATAAATTTCAATGACTTTAAACTTGAAAGTAGCAGGGAACTTAGTTTCAGTCTGAGGAGGATTTTCTGGTTATAAGCAATAAGAACAATCGATTCTGTCCAATCCAAGTGAAACATAAAATATAAAAACAAAACTAGGATTTACGGGAAAGATATGAAGTAGTTCAAAGGCTAAGAATCTAGATAGGCCCTGGAATCTAGGAATCAGGAACTAAGAATATCAGGAGCACTGTTGGAATAATTACATTTGAACATTTTTTGTTGTTGCTATTCTCGTGTTTTATAGTAGATGGTTCAGATTCTAAGGAGAGGACATCTGACTGGTCTTGCTTACCTCACATGAGCACTTCTGTGCTAGGCATGGCGCATAGTCTACCCAGACCATTTTCAATGGGGTTCTGTATATTCAAAGGATAATTGGGGTACCTTCACTCAAAAGAGCAAAGAATACTCACCAGGCAACAATAGCAGATGTCTGTTTGTTCCCTTAGTCAGTTTGGGCTGCTACAACAAAGTATCATAGACAGGATAGCTGATAAACAAAAGGAATTTATTTCGTACACATCTGAAAGCTGGAAGTCCAAGATCAGGGTGCCAATATTGAGTTCTGTAGAGGGTTCTTTTCTGAGTTGAAGTCTCTCACATATGGCTAAAGAGCTAGCTAATTCTCTGAATTTTTCTTAAAATGGCACTAATCATATTCATGAGGGTCTTGCCCTTATGATCTAATTAACTTCCCAAGGCTTTCCCCCCAGACACTGTGACATTGGAGATTAGGATTTCAATGTATACATTTTGGGGAGGCATAAACATTCAGTCTACATCAGTTTCTTTCTTCCCAGGAGGATGCAAGTAAAAATGGATGATCAGGCAGAGGAGTTTGGGATAATTCCTTCTTTGTTCTGGAGGCCAATGTGTCTGGAGAGGATTGGCTAGAATTCATATGACTCTAAAGCTGATGACCAAGGTTTGGTCAAAATACATTGTTCCATTATATTCTTCTAGATTGGACTATGTTTCATAAACTCGATCTTTTATTTATTACAGGCCCAAAATGTAAAACCAAAATGCCAAAATGTATTTCCAGGGTTATAACATCCTTCAAAGTTTCAGGCAAGTTTTTTCCTCCAGAGCAAAGCACTAAAATGTCAAGGAGAAAATCACCTAAACTCAGTAATGCCCTGAAAAATTGTTGTGTGCTTTGAAATTGTTAGAGAAAGCACTGAAGCAATGCAATTTTAAATCAGATGCAAAAGCAAAATGGAAATTATAAATATAGAAAGTAGAATCTAGTAATTATAATTCCATAGTCTCTCAATCAGTTGCTTGCTTATTCATTTATTCATTCCTTAAATATTTATCAAGTGCCTACTTTGCACCACACACTATGCTGGCTGCTGGGGATAGATACCTGGAGATACAGCATTGACTTCTCTAACTTTCTCCCACTTTTTAACACATATTCACATTTTACCTAATTTTCTTTCTTTCTCTTTTAAGCTAAGTGGGAGAAAACTTTCCAAACACTAGATTTAGATTTCCTACCCTCAATTTATAATAAATGCTTTCAAGGAATTGTCGTGGAGTTTTCCATCAAATGGCTTTTGCCAATTCTTGAAAGATCATATTTGTGCTTAAGATTTTTTTCTTTAATTATATCAAGTTATCTCTTAAATGCTCCATGTGGTTCAAAAAGAGGTATCAGGCATGCCTGTAATCTCAGGGGCTTGGGAGGCTGAGGTAGGAGGATGGAGAGTTCAAAGCCAGCCTCAGCAAAGGCAAAGTGCTAAGCAACTCAGTGAGACCCTGTCTCTAAATAAAATACAAAATAGGGATGGGGATGTGGCTCAGGGATTGAGTGCCCTTTTGTTCAATCCCTGGTACCAAAAAAAGAAAAGAAAACAAAACAAAACAAAAAACACGTATCAGGAAGTTTTTGGAGCCATGTGAAGCAGTATCCATAGCAAGCAAAATGGAAATTGGTAGACCTCCTCTCTTGGCCCCTGGCTGAGTTGCCCAGCAGGTGATTGGTGGCCAGGGGACTACAAATGAGTGAAGACTACTTTATTAAGCACTATAGGACAGAGATTCTCTCTGCCATGATCACTGTTACCATCCCCAGCACCAAGCAATGTGACAAAAAGAGATTTGGCGAGTGCTCAGTAAGTTGGCATGCCATAAATGAATAAATATTTAAAACGTCCTTTGAATAAGAGGAGAGAAAATTTAACCTCCCTGGATTTATAATCAGATGATTTTTTTTACTACTCCTTTGTTTAATTGGTGGATCCTGAATTGCATTTGATATACATAAGTCTCAAGGTTCAACAAAAGCAGACAAAGAATTCGAGTTCTCAGAGAATTTTGTTTCTGGGAAGTAATCCTAGATTGCTTCCATGGTTACATTTAAAGTAAACATCAGTGCCTATTTAGCCATTGCTCTGATTTAATTACAAATTCTTCTTGATTATGAGCTAAATTTTAACTTACATAAGACTCTTTGAATTCCAGCTGTGCATACTTGGAAGTTATTATTTTTGGACAAAATTTTCAGTATTTCAGGCATTTTACTAATTAAGAAAGGTTTCTACATCAAGCATACCGGTGGTTTTCCTATGTCAGTGATGGCAAATGTATTTCATTTCACTTGCCAATTTTATATGATTGGTTTTCTTGGAGTACCAGATTAAGAAGTAGCCTGAGGTCAAAGGTGGACTCTGGAGGGAAGGTTACCTTTCAGGATAGCTCATCCATGTCTTCTTGGCTGATAGAGGTGGGTGGTTGGTACATGTCTTTCACATTTTTCATCTTTTCTCCATAAACTATAATGTAAGATTGGAAGTGCCTCTTTTGTGATCAGAGACTAAATGCAGCCAAGATCTAAAAACTAAGGAAGGAATTAGCAGACACATCAACATAGTTCCATCTTAAGGGAGAGTCATTTGTTAACTTTACAGTGAATGGCCTGAAATAAAATTGTTGAGGGAGTCTTGCTCCTTGCTAGAAAGATGAAAACCCAAATCAACACAAAATTTGAAGTCCAAGAAGTCACTGTTGAGTTTGCTGAACCTGGAAAGAAGGTTAATAAAACTGCTGGTATAAAGTAACTTGGAAAATTGGTGTTAAGTAAACACAGTTCAGCAGTTAGTCATCAGCTGAGGGCCTTAGGATAACTCAGCTCTTCCCCCGGCACTCTTTCCTCATGTCTAAAATATGGGTACCAAAACCTGCTGTCTTGTTGAGAACAAGTATACATAAACTCAAATGATAGCCATTTTTCCACAGAAGTATAAGTTGTGAGGTTTCTTTGAACATTATCCTTGCAAATAGTTTATGTTGTAAACATGTTCTTGAGATGCTATCTATTTCAGAAGATCAAAGAATGTCAGATATTGCTGACTTGATATCTAGTTAAAGTGACATAATTCCCATGGAATCGTTGGCATGAATTTTATCTGGCAGTCCCATGTAAGAGGTAATCTGGAATTAAGATCAATTACCAGTGAGTTCTGAATCTACTAATTTTCAGTATTTTTATTTTTCAGACTCAATAGAAACATGCTTATTAATATTCGCACTGCCCAGTTCGAATCAATTCCACCACCTCTTTAGCTGCCATTGTAGTACAGCATACAGATTGGAAGATATTTTAGAACAGATGTATAATACAGAAAATAGACAATCTCTGGGTTCAGGGAAAGATGGTGTTTTTAGCACTCTTACACATGACTCTTGTAATTTTGGCTGCTCTTAAAGACACATCTCTTTAAGTGGGAATTGCTTTTAAATCCAATTTATGCTTAGACATACCTCCAGAGGAGTCCTACCAAGGAAACTCAGGCAAATCTTGTTTATTGAATGGAACTGTTCTTAAGATCCCTTTAGAAATTTCAAAGATGAAAATTCATGTAGGCAAAGATCATTATCAAAATGGTATGTCTCTAAAGAGAGTTTATCTTCATTTACTTGGATGTAGGAATCTGTCTGTCTCTGACTCCACATGGGTGGCAGGTGAAATTTGTACCATGTGCCCATGGTTTTCAAATATAAAAAAGTTCCAACTGGGCCAAAGGGATAAAAGCTACTTTATAAAAAATTCATTTGGATACAGGGAGGTCTAAAAGAACAGGACAGTCATGTTTTGAATTATTCAGACAATCTGAAAATATTTATTTTGGAGAAAGTTAAAAGAACACACACACACACACACACACACACACACTGCTGATTCCTAGAAGCAGCAATTGTGCTCACACACCTGAGAAAAATAAAATTATCTAGAAATCTGGCATTTAAAAATTTAAGAATCATTTCAGGCTTAGGAGACTGTGGAGTTCTGTGGTTATAAAGTTGAACTTTATGGTAAAACAGACTTGGGAGCAAACCCTAGCAACCTAGGAATGTTTCTAGAACCCTAAGAATATGGGTTTTTAAAAATTATTTTTAAACCATGTAAATTCACCTTCACTCCTCTTGTCTATGTAGTACATTTCATAACTTTTCACAGGTAGCTCTTTCCTTCCCAATGATATTTTAATGTGCAAATTGCTTTGGTAGTGATACTTAGACATCCATGGTTCACATTGAATTTTTTTACCAATGAAATTAATGTTAAATAATATTTTATCTGTTCTGTTTACACCATAAAGTCCTTTTTTCTCCTCCATGAGGCGCCATAGAAATGGTACTTGCTCCTTATTTTTTTGATGTTTTGTGTCTTTTTGTGTGTAGCTCAGTGGTAGAGTGCTTGTTTCACATATGCTGGGGGTTCAATCCCCAGAATAGAAAAATGATTTTGAATTTAGTTAGCTAGATTAATTTTAAAATGTCCGTATCACAATCCAAAACCAAAGACAAATGTCAGAGCTGGGGGAAGTATTTCTTCTACCCATGTTGCCAAGGATTACATAATCACAAGACATCAAGAAACTGGAATGATGGATTGATACCCTTGACAAGTGATGATGATTGCACAACTCTATAAATTTGCTAAAAAATTACTGACTTGTACACTTGAGTGTTGAATTTTATGGTATGTAAAACTTACTTTAATAAAACTGTAAAATAAATCTTTGCTATATAAAGAACTCCTCCTAAATGGGGGAAAAAAGCAACTTAATAGCAAAATGTGAAAGAGATGTGAGTAGAAAGTTCATGGGAAAATGAGTATTGGTGTCTAGTACGCATGCAAATAAGTTCAACTTCACCAGCAGTTAGGAAATTGCATTTTTTTTTTCTTTTTTTGGTATAGGGATTGAATCCAAGGGTGCTGAACCACTGAGCCACTCCGCAGTCCCTTTCTATTTTTTTTTTAGAGACTGGGTCCCACAGAGTTGCTTAGGGCCTCTCTAAGTTGCTGAGGCTGGCTTTGAATTTGTGATCCTCCTGCCTCAGCCTCCTGTAACCCATGGGGATTACAGGTGTGAACCACTGTGCCCAGTAGGAAGTTGCATTCTTAAAATAGCAATGGAATGCTATTGTTTGGTAGTTTGTTTGCTTTTTTTCCCATGGTGCTGGGAATTGAACCTAGGACCTTGTGCTTGCAAGGTAAGCTCTCTACCAACTGAGCTATATCCCCAGCCCATGTTTGGTAGTTTTTTAAAAAATGTTTTTATTCAAATTGTATAAATTATTTAAATCAGTAGTACATTCAAGGGTTGAAAGATAAAGATTGTACATGGAAAGTTCCCTTTTCACCTTTGTCCCAGATCTCTCTTTATTTTCCCCACAATACAACAGTGTTATCCATATCTTGTGTAATTTTCCAGAGACACTTAGTGAACATAGAGGAAACTGTATATTTTTCACCTCCACTTTAAATACTAATGGTTGGGTATGGTATAAACTGTTCTGCATACTTCTTTATTCCTCTGCCTTCAAGAACTTCTTCTGTGGGTACAATGGAGAGCTTGCTCATTACTTTTTAATGATTGTATAGCATTTAATTGCACAGATGTACCATAATCTTTTTAAATGTTTCCCCATTGGTAGAACTATTTTAAAGTATTTTTCCATTAACATTGTACAGTACACTCATGACTTCACCTATGTGTATATCTGTGGAGTAGATTTCTGAATGTAGTTTTGACAGCTGGGCAAAATCTTTAAAGTTTATGCAGAGCATTAGGAAATGTCTAGAGAAATGGATGTCCTATGTGCTGTTTTAGGGGGTACAATCTTTGCTGTATATCAAAATTAGAAATCTGTATGCCCTCTGTCACAGAAATTTTATTTCTAGATCTCTTCCCTTCAAGAAATACTTACATATGGACACAAAATTCTATGTTTTAACAAAATTTAGTGGTCTGTTAGCTAAAGGATAGCATTTCTAAGATATTTTAAATATTAGGTCAGTTGGTGGTTTTCAATAGGTAGGTTGGTATGTTTTGAAACTATATGAATATGGGAAAATGACTTAGTACCCATGTTTGTAACATGCATTGTAAGTTTTGCTTTCTTGATAATTATTTTCGTCTATACATATAAATTAGAGTTATTTGGATAATTGAATTTTTCTTTTTAGAAGTCTTACAATGGAGCTAAGACTCACTGTTTTGAGGAAACTATGTTACTACATTATGTATACTAGTCATCTGTTTTGTCCTAACACTTTTAACTTAGATTTATTCTAGTTAAGCCATAAGTGTCAAATGTGTAAACTCGTTTTGTTTAAAGAATTTTTCTATTGAAAAAAAATTTTTTTTCTCCCCTCCACCCCTCCCACCCCTCTTATCCCTCTATGGAGTCCCTCCTTCCTCCATTCTTGCCCCCTTCCCACCCCCTATATGTGTCATCATCCGCTTATCAGTGAGATAAAAGAAAAAAAGAAAGAGAGAAAAAAGGAAAAAAAAATAACAGAATGAATAAAAAACTATTACCCTAGGTAAATGTATGTTTACACAAATGTATACCTCTACTTCATGTACAAACATAGAAACAAGATGTATCCCATTTGTTTACAATAAAAATGAATTTAAAAAATTCTGTGTTCTAGCATTGTTTGAAATAGTAAAATACTGAAGCCACCCTAAATAAACAGCAATCTTAGCAAACAAATTATGGTATACCCATTCTACGAGTATTTTTAAAGAAGTAAAAAGAATGAGGCAGATCTTTGTGAATTGACATGGGATGGCAACCCTCTGAAATGTGTTAATAAGAAAAACATGTTACACACATGGTGTAAGATAGTTAGGTAGATATCTAAATAACACATAGCTTTGCTTCCCTCTCCTTGGCTCCCTTCCTTTAGAAAAGGGTCCGGATGTGTACCTGCTAACATTTAGCAGTAGTTACCTAAGGAGAGAAAAAAAGGAGTGAAGAAAAATGAAAGGGGAATTTCTATTTATTATTACATTTTTTTATTCTTGGTTAGTTTTGACAATGAGCATATATTCACATATAACTTCTGTAATTTAAAAAGTGACATTTGTAAGTAGCAATAAAAATTCTAAAGAAAGCTATGATAGTTGATTCATGCCAAGACTTTTTCTTTCCTTTCTTCTCCCACCCTGTTTTTTGTTAATCATAAAAATTTCCAAGTATATATAAAGTGTGGAAAATAATATAACAGACACCCGTGTACCCACCATCCAAATTTAACAGATGTTAACATTTTGCCAAGTTTGCTTCAGAATCTGTTCTTAAAAAAGAAAAAAAAAATGTTGCTGATAAAGTTAAAACTTTGTACCCTATACCTGCAAGGTGACGATTTTATTGAAGTTGTATATCATTTAAAAAAATTTTTTTAGATCATAAAAAATAAGATGTCCTTAGATGATTTGAAAGAGAAAAAGTCTCAGGCTCAGTTTTCCAACATTTGAAGAACACTCTTTAGAATAGGGATTAGAATTGCATCTTCCTATTTTTTTTAGCTATTTGAAGGATTTGCCATTTCTCATTCATTCCTTCTTTTATACCTTCTTCTCATTCCTGTCTCCATGAAGGAGCACCTTCTCTGGGCTTTTTGCTTCCATCTTCTTTCCATTCAACAGCCACTGCCAGACTATCTTCCCAAACCAGGGTTTCTCAACTTCATCATGATTCTTATTCAGCTGGGATGATTCTTTATTGTGAGGAGCAGTTCTGTTGGTTTTATGGTGTTTTGCAGCATAGTTGCTAGATACCAGTATCATCCTCCTGGGTTGTGATAATCTGTTTCTAGATATGGTCACGTGTTCTCTGGGGTGCAGAGTTGCCTCTGGTTGAGAATCATTGTCCTAACTGACTTTTTAAAAAATATTATTTACATATATGTTTTTAGTTGTTGATGGAACTTTATTTTATTCATTTATTTATATATGAGGTGAGAATCAAACCCAGTGCCTCACATATGCTAAGCAAGTGCTCCACCACTGAGCTACAACTCCAGTCCCTAGCTCACTTTTTGGGGGTACAGTTGTTGCTGGGAACTCAGCCCAGGGCCCTGTGCATGCTAAGCACACAACCTCCCACTAAGCTACACCCCCAGCTCTAAACTGAGACTTTCTATACCAGTGCTATGCTCTTAAGGCTCCTGTGATTCCTGTTGCTCGTCACACCATGTTCAGACTTTCCCCACGCTCCTTTATCTGATTTCAAGGTCATTCTCTTCAGCTCCCTCTTCCTACTCATTTCTTACTTCTTCCTGTCAGTCAGTCAGACCTCCCTCCTTCAGTCCTCTTGCATTAGGCTGCTTCTCACCTTTCGTGTATGCTTTCTCCATCTTAGGGTGTGTTACCTGTTACTTTGTGCCTATCCAACTTCTGTTAGCCATTTAGGGTCAGGCTCACATCCCACTTCTTCATATAATGTGTCCTGATTTATTTCCTCTTAGCTGTGTACCCCTTGTTGGGAAGCAAGTGAAGTTTGGTGGTTCAATAAATGAGTCAAACAAACGTGGGCACAGCTCTGACACTTCTTTACATGATTCGTGAGACATGGGCAAATAATTTGGCTTCTGTGTCTTTTCCTTTGATACTATAATGGGGATAGTCCCTGTTTCTCAGAGTGGTGGGGAGAATTAAATTACATTTTGTAGACTCCACTTAGCACCTGAGTATATATGCTTTTTTATGCCTTTCAAGTTGTTTCATGTGCATTTAACTGTTCAAACAGAACAAAGTTACTAACGAAGGGGATTGTGTGCTAATCCTCTCCTCTGTCCTTTCCGATGACAGATCAGTTGTAGATACCCAATAAGTATCTTTGACTACAGGGAAAAAAATGCTGCTGTACACACTTGCCAACTACTCTGTTGCTACTGTATTTATAGCCCTCTGGTCCTCATCCTACCAGCCCTTCCAAATAAATTTCAGCAGGTGTACAATGTCAGTTAGTCACTGCTCTGTTGAAATGACCGAAATTATGAATTGGCCCAATAATCAGTGAGGATGATTCATTTCACAGTGCTTTTGGACATACAGATAAGAGTCATGGCATGAGATAATGATTGGGGGAAAATAAATTAGAATTCTGGGAGAAAGAGATGAGTGGTAGACCACTCATTCTCTGGGGACTAACAGAATTCCACAGAGCAGAGGGGTGACTCCCTGGGGTTTTCCCTGTCTTCTCTGAACTGTTTCTCTATTTCAAGATGACACAAAAACTGTAAGGTCTGGGGCTTCCCAATTCAGAATTTAAGGAAAGTTTAACTGAGAAATTCCACTTCTAGGAAATGATCTTAAAGAAATACCGTAGGCCCAGGTATAGCGGTGCATGCCTGTAATCCCAGCTATGTGGAAGGCTAAAGCAGGAGAATCTTAAGTGTGAGGCATGCCTGGGCAACTTAGTGAGACTGTCTAAAAACAAATAAGAGGGATTGGGGATGTAGCTCAGTGGTAGAGTGCTTGCCTAGCATGAGTGAGACCCTGGATTCAATCCCTAGCACCACTAAAAAGAGAAAAAGAAGAAATATTATAACATAATTTGGTTACAAAGATATTCAATGCAGTGTTGTTTATAATAACAACCAAAAATTCCCAAGCATTCAACATGTTTAGTTAAGAAAACAATGATAAATACATATGGCATAATATTCAGCAACTGTTAAAAATAGAATTGAAACAGATAGATTCAATTTTATAATACATTCATAAGGCCCATAGGACTTAGTGTCTTTGGGCTGCTATAGCAAAAATATCATAGACTGGGTAACTTAAACTGCAAACATTTATCTCTCTCAGCTATAGAGTCCAAGATCAAGACAGGTGGGGGCCCCTTTCCTGGATCATAGAGTGCCATCTTCTTGCAACATGGAGACAAGGGGCAAGAGAGCTTTCTGGGGTTTTCTTTATTAAGAGCACTAAAGTCATTCCCAAGGGGTCCACCCTTATGTCATAGTCATCTCCAAAAGGCCTCATCTCTAACTTCTACTATTTTGTGGGTTAGGATTTCAACATATGATTGTAGGCAAACACAAACATTCAATTGAGTCCATAGCTCTACATAGTACTATGTACCAGCTCATGTATCATTAACGGTCGTAGTGAGCTGGGGACATAGCTCAGTTGGTAGAGTGCTTGCTTCACAAGCACAAGGCCCTGAGTTCAATGCCCAGCACTGCAAAAATAAATAAATAAATAAATAAATTTAAAAAATAATAATAATAGGAGCTAAGAGCTACCAAATGTCTACCTATATATTTTCATTTCTTTCCCCCAAAGTTTTCTGAGGCAATATTGTTATTATCCATACTTCACAAATGAGTGAACCAAGGTACACAATATTTAAGTGATTTGGCCAAGTTCAGATAATTAGAAAGTGGCAGAATCAGGATCCATGACCAGTCTGACACTAGCTCACACACACTGTCACCCACTCCTCCATATTGTCTTACAGGGCTTTGTAGGAGATGTGTGTACTGAATTAAAAAAAAAAAAAAAAAAAAAAAAAAAAAAAAACCTTCCAGGAATTTTATTGACCAAAAATAAAAGTGAAGGGGCCTAGAATGAATCCATTCACAAAACAAAGGATGTTTCATTGGTAAAAAGATGTTGTCAGTGATTACCTCTGAAAGGGGGAGGAGTGGAAAAGTTAGTGGAAACTTGAATATTTATTTTTTAAAAGTTGCGCAACAACTAAGGCCACCACTAGAGGGCTCAACAAGCGCTCGCTTCGCTCTCCCTCTAGAGGCGGTGGGGAGAGAGCTGTCCAAGGTGCTGAAATGTGCGAAATGGTTACTTCTTGGCAGTGACTGTGGGGAACTGAGATAGTCTCTTGGAGCTTCCACTACGAGCTCTGCCACTGGGAATCAGTCGGTGTTATTTGGAGTATAGGACTGAACTATATTCTGTATTTATTTCTGTCATTTCAGCCTGAATCAGTTCTAGCGTGTCAGGAAAGAGTGAGTGATAGCATTTTGATTTGCTCCTCACTCAAGAGTATATATATTTCCATCAGAAATCCTGTTGATATTGGAAGTCCAGAAATTCAAGGTGGAAGCTTTAGAAACCAATAATTCTGACCTAATCCTTAAATATTTGGGAAAGGATATGGCCTAAGAAAAGAAGATAAGGGTTTTGTTTGTTCTAAAGATCCTACTGCCTGAATTAAGAATCCAGATTTTAAAATTCATTGTCACATAGTTTGTAAACAATGAACAGTTCCTTCACTTTAGTGGTTTATAAGAAATTATAAGTGCCAGTGTGAAAATAAGAAATTTATAAAAATGAAATCTGTTTATGTGCTCAAAGTTGGTGAAGGATTGAACAAGTTAGCATAGTTGTATGCTGTCTTTGTGAGTTTAAATTGTTGCATTATTAGGGGCTGGGGATGTGGCTCATTGGTAGAGTGCTTGCCTAGCATGAGTGACGCCCTGGGTTTGACCTTCAGTACTGTACACACAGAAAATGGCTGCAAACTTTTAAATGAAAATTTAGCAGATTCTATCAAAATTTTAATGGATCTCCTTTTGGGTCCAGCAATTCCACATTAGAAATTTCAACTGGAGAAATATCAAGAAGTATGCAGTAACTTTGTATTGCAGTCATGCAAACATTATACCATTGATATTATGATGAAATATTGGAATCAACCTAAATATTGTTAGAAGAAGATAGGTTGAACAGACTACAAGTGTTGGTTTATATGAAGAGACAAAGAAAGATATTGATAATAACTTTGGGATTAAAAAAATATAGCAGAACCAGGTGCAGTGGTGCACACCTACACCTGTAATCCCAGCAGCTTGGGAGGCTGAGGCAGGAGAAGCATGAGTTTAAAGCCACCCTCAGCAAAAGCAAGGTGCTAAGCAACTCAGTGAGACCCTGTCTCTAAATAATATACAAAATATGGATGGGGATGTGATTCAGTGGTCGAGTGCCCCTGAGTTTAATACCCAGCACCCACCAAAAAAAAAAAAAAATAGAGCAGAGAACAGTATGCATAATAATCAACTTAGGTAAATATACTTGATAAATACACCTCTAGAAGGCCATCTAATAAGTTTATTAACAGTACATTTTATTTAGAAACTAAGTTGCCAAGGGAAAAGTGAGGAGCGCTTTACTCTCTGATATCCATTTATTATTATTCACACCTACTATGAGTGTGTGCCATTTTATACTTTTAAAAAGATGAAAAAATTTATAAACCAAAATATTGATGTATATATATTGCTATTCCCTATTTCTATATCCTTTAAATTTTTTATTGTTTTCACTGTCATATTTAATGACACTAGGAAATTTGATTCTCTTCAGTATTTTTTTCTCCTTTTGGTCCTTAGGAAAGGACTTTATCAGAAGACATTTTTTAAAAAGTGAGAGATATATTACCATAGAAATTCCTCGCCCAGAATCAAATCACTAAAATTCTTTGGCAGCTCAGTAGATCAGTTCATATGTCCATTATGGCAACAAACAGCTAAGGTTATATGAGCCACTCATCAAGGCTTCTGGGCTGTGAGGTTTTGGATACTGGTCTACTGCATCTAAAGACCTGAGAAAACATAGCTTGGGTCTATGCTAATGCATAAGAGTCAACTTTAAATTACTCTATACAAAATGTAATTAATATTGATTAAACTCTTGACTTTGGAAAAGATAGTGAGGTTTGGGGGAAGCAAGAAGTCTGTTGAGTGTTGGAAAGATTCCTGGTCCAACTACAGAACAAATCCTTAGTTAAGATTCTAAATTGAATGGTGAGTATTATAATAGCATTTTCATAAATAAGATCTAAGTCACCAGATTTATCAATGTTTGCAAACTGTACAATCACAGAATAATCCCATTGATTTGTGTCAAATAGGGTAAGGGAATGAATGACCGTAGCGTCTGAAATCCTGTAACAGATTACAACCCCATCTGCATGTGGGTAGGTAGAAGTTTTCTAATAAGATGTTGACATGGTTACCTTGTCTCTCTGTACAATTTGTTCAGAGTCATGTTTGGGATATTGAGATTTTTTTGAAGTTAGAACAAAACAGAAACCAGGACCTTTTACACCCCGGAACTGACTAGTCCTTCTTTTAATATTTCTTCATCCTTCCATATAATACATTCAGTGAAGAAAGCACATTGTAGCTGATGCTTTATATCTAGCAAATTGCTATTGAAATGGAAACATAACAACTAATGAAACAGAAAATATTACCGAGGCAAAACAAAACAAAACAAAACAAAACAAAAAAATCCATGTCATTCTGGAGTGCTAGCAGAAAGAATAGAGAAACTGGGCTCCATTATTTATTTCTTATAACCAGTATGGTTCATTCTGATTCATCTCAAAATAAAAAGGAAAGACAAGAGACATATCCTTCTTTGTATACTGAAGAACTGAATCTACAGTGATTTTGTGCCTTCTGAGTAAGAGTTCTCTTTCAATGGAACTCTCAGTATGTGCCAGGCAATTTTATCTTATTTAATCTTGACTCCATTCTCATCAGATAAATTCTACTTAGGAGATAGAATTTATTTTCCATTTACAGAGAAAAATGAGGATTAATTTAGCCAAGGTTATACAACTGGTAACTAGCAGACTAGTTTAATTACCACTTATTTAAGTGATTCAGATTTATTATATACCTAGAGTCTACCCAACTTCCTTCTAGACATTTTAGAATGTAACAGGCTTATAGAATATGATTGTCTTTCCCTGTGAATGTGTTAGTGAACTTTCCATCACTATAACAAAATACCTGAGGTGATAAACTTTTAAAGAGAGAAATGTTAACTTTGGATCATAATTTTGGAGGTTCTAGTCCATGATTAGTTGGCCCTGTTGCCTTGCGCCTATGGCAAGGCAATGCATCATGGTGGGGGTGCCCGATTGAGCAAAACTGCTCATCTTGTGAACAAGAAGCAAAAAGAGAGAGGAAGAGGAAGGGACTAGGATCCCACTCTCTCGTGCAAGAGCACACCCTCAAAGACATAAAGAACTTCCACTAGGGCTCCATCTCTTAAAGGTTCTACCACATCCAGAGCCATCCTGGGAATCATACCTTTAACACATGAGCCTTTGGGGGACATTGAAGGTCTAAACCGTAGCATAGGAGTGAGTGACATGCTATGAGAAATCAGATACGTTGGTGAAACAATGTGTGAATGTGGAACATTAAATAAGAAAATTGACTTTAATGTGATATAAAGGTTTAAAATAGGACAGTGCAAACCACCAAAGAGACAGACTGGGTAGAAGGCCTGAAAATTCTAAAGGGAAGTTATCTTAGCTCAGGATGTCATAACAAAATGTCAAAGATCAGGTGTCTTAAATAACAGAAATTAATTTTCTCATAATTTTGGAGGCTGGAATTCTAAGATCAAGGTGCTGACCTGAGTCTTCTCCTTGGCTTGCAGATAACTGCCTTTTGGCTGTGCCCTCACGGGGCCTTTCCTCTGTGTGTGCACATACTTGGTGTCTCTTCCTCTTTCTATTTCCAGTCAGATTGGATTAAAGCCTTGCCCTTATGACCACATTTAACCTTGAGTACCTCTTTAAAGGCTCAGTCTCCCAAAACAGTCACATGGAGGGTTAGGGCTTCAACATACGAATCGGGGAGGGCATCATTCAGTCCGGTGGGGTAGCAGGGACAGGGGTGGTTTGGTTGGAGAAATGGTGCTAAAGTAACAGGTGAATCTGCAAACCATCTTGTCAGAATGTCAGGGAGGAAGCCTTGAACAGAAGTATTTGACAATATGACCCCAAAGACCCTGTCCAACTTTATGATTCTGTGAATTACAGGTCAGAGAATTCTCCAGCTGGCAGAGACCTTTTAGAAAGAGTGGTTGATAAACATTCTTGACAATGTGGATTGAACTGATGATGCTAAATTAATCCTTGGTATGCATAAACAATTCCTTACCCCCCTTTTATTGTGCAGTACACAAACTTCTAGGACTTTCTAGAATTTCTATATCACGAAAGGTCAAGGAGTTTGTTTTCATGGATTAGAATATCTATGCCTTCTTCAGAGGGACATCTATTTTCAATTGGATCTGATTTTCAACTTCTTGAAACTTTGGGACATAAGACAAATGATGGTTGTTTAACAAGCTAATATGTACTTAACAAATATTTAACAACCAGTATTAAGCCAATTACCCCCTCTCCCATAGGTTTCTTATTTCATTAAATATAGAGAACAAACATGTATATTTTGTCTTCTGAGTGAAATATCAGATTTTTTTTTAAGTAAAAAAATCCAAATGTTTTAGATCATGTTGAATCTCCCCATGATAAGCCCTTCAGCCGTGCAAGCCAGTCTGGACTTGTGGGGACAAATATAGCTCTCACACAACCTCTTCCATTTCCTACTCTAGTCCAACTCCCACAGAGATAGGCCTTGTGGAATGTTATCCTTTGGCCTTGAATTTCTCAAGATAATGTGCATTAAAGTGAAAAGTCAATATCTGTAGTTCAAGGGCAAAAGAGATCATAAGGTACTGAAAACGAAAGTCCTGCAACCCAAGAAGGCTGCCGTGTTGTGCTGGCATATCAGGCCACAGCAGTGGAGTAAGCCAGGTCTTGAGGTGAAAGCCACAGGGAGGGAATTAAAGCAACTCCAAATCTCTTACTCAGCACACGCTGTTATTCATGCAGAAGCTGGGTACCAGGAAGACTCCACATGCTGACTCAGTGTCAGTCTGCAATTCATATTATTAATAGAGAAATCCTTGAAAGGACTAACTGCTAAGGGATGAGGCACCAATATTATGTGTGGGTAAGCACATCCAGATGTGATTTTGTTTTTTGCTCCCGGCAACCAAAGGGGATTTGCCCAATCAAGGGCATGGCAAGAGAAATACTTCTACTTGCAGACTGTACACAAACTGTGGAGCCCTTGAGAGCTCCAGCTGTGCCCTTGGGAAAGCACTTACCAGCCCTATGCCTCCCTCAGTTTCTGTATTTGTAAAATAGGGAATCACTTAGGGGAGTAAGAAATGTGTGCTTTGTGGGGGTCTGGAGGATTAAGGGTCCTAAGTATGTAATGTGTTTGTTCCAGTGCCTAATACTTCACGAGCTCAATGACTTGTTTGTTTTTATTTTTTTGGTACTGTAGATTTTAACCCAGGAGTGTTTTACCACTGAACTACATCCCCAAAATCCCCATCTCCTCCCCCTTTTTTGAGTCAGGGTTCTCCCTAAGTTGCTGAGGCTGGCTTAGAACTTGGAATCCTCCTGACTCAGCTCCCTGAGCTGCTGGGATTACTGGTGTACACCACTCAATGATTCTTAATATTAATTAAAATAATGAACCAAGGTACCTTGAATCCATTCAGAAGAGTGAGCATTACCAGCCTCTCTTAAACAAGTAGGCATTATTCTTCCTATGTAACTTATGCCCATAAACATTATTGTTAAAAAGTAGAAACATACAAAAGGATAGAAAGAGAAAATTTAGAGAACTCAAAGAAACAACAGCAAGTTCTGCCCTGCATTCTGAAAAAGCAATCAGTATTACTCTAGGATCTTACACTCAGGATTTACCTCTTTTGAATCTATTAATAATTGTGGACACACTGCAATGAAGATCTATATGAATGTCATTATGCTAAGGGCTTGCCTGAAATGTATCATTTATTCTTTATCAGGTGAAATATGATATTATTCTTATTCACAGATTAAGAAACTGAAGCTTTGAGAGATTAAAATTTCCAAAGGACCCATCGCTGGCACGTTAGTTATCTATTGCTATGTAACAAACTGTTCCAAAACTTAATGTATTAAAACAATAAATATTTTCCAGGCCAAGATTAGGTTAAGGGGAGCAAGGTATAAGCCTTGAATATGAAACTTCAGGGGAAGCTAAAAAACTCAGCAAGAAGGATAAATCTTTAAAAGATCAAAATTAATTCAACTGCCACAAACCAAACACCCAGGGTGGACAAAACACCAACATTTTAAATAAAGATAGGATCCGTATTACTGATTTTTTCATTTTGCCTTAGGATCCAGTCTGACTTAGCATAGCATTATTAATGATCTTGGCTTGCGTTCAATTTCCCCATGTTTCAAATAACCACATATTCTCCAAGCTCTACCTCCTAATCTGAAATTTGTCTGCCTATCTCCATGCCTAAAGGGACTATTCTAGCCCAAGCTATCATCTTCCTTCACTTGTGCTATTGGAATGATCCCACCAGATGTCCCACCTCTACTTGAGGACAGAGATTCATATGTAGAAGATTTAAACTTTTTTTTTTCTTTTTTGAGATAGGGTCTCACTAAGTTGCCCAGACGGCCTCCAACTCCTGATCTTCCTGCCAAGTAGCTGGGATTGCAGATTGCAGGCTTGCACCATCACACCAGGCTGTCTGCAGGAAGTTTAGCAGGCAGTGTTGGGGATTAACACAGAAGAGTGAGGAGGCAGGATTGGACAGGTGCAGAAGTTAAGTTATGGTGCAGCCTCAATGAAGATCTCAGCTGATCCCATAGAAAGCTCTGGCATTATCTCATATTGCTGAGACAAGGGGTCAGGGGTCAGGCCAGTATGCCAACATCTTCCCCACTCCTTCATATACATCCATAGACTTGTCACTGGAAGCAAGCTCTCCCCAGGGAGGGTCATTCCCTGGACTATGAAGCTCTTTCCAACCAAGTGAACTCCTAGAGGAATCAGCTAAGTGCTCCCAGTCCTCCCTGCTATCAGAAGCCAGGGGATTGAGTGCCTTAATTGTGTGTGTGTGTTACTGGGGATTGAAATCAGGAGTACTCTATCACCAAGAGAAATCTCTAGTCCTTTTTATTTTTTATTTGTTATTTTTAGATATACACGACAGTAGAGTGTATTTGGACATATTATACATACATGGATTATGACTTATTCTAATTAGGATCCCATTCTTGTGGTTGTACATGATGTGGAGTTTCATATATGGTAGTGTATTCATATATGAACATAGGAACGTTATGTCTGATTCATTTTACTATCTTTCCAATTCTCAACCCCTCTCCCTTTACTTCATTCCGCTGAATTTCTTCTAATCTTCCCTCCCTGTACCTTATTGATATTCATCCACATATCAGAGAGAACATTCAACGTTTGGTTTTTTGGGATTGGCTTATTTCACTTAGCATGATAGTCTCCAGTCCCATCTATTTACCCACAAATGCCATAATTTCATTCTTATTTATGGCTGAGCAATATTCCATTGTACCCTGAAAGTGCCTTAAACTTGAAAGAAGTGAAACAATAGGTATCTGGATGTCATATCATGGCCTATTACACCTTCCCATCTCTCCCCTCCTGGGGGAGAGGAATTTTTCATCAGTTGTTAGAAAGCTGACGGCTGCCTATCTCTGAACCAGAACTTTACTGTTCTTGGCCTGGAATCCTTTCCCTCCCTGCTTTCCTCACTCCTACACATCCTTCAGCTTAAATATCCTTTCTCACGGTGCTATTTCATGATTCCCAACTGTTTTGCCTGCTTCATTTCAAAGCACTCCAAAATGCAGTAGCTTCAAACAGGTACTTACCACTTCTCATGATTCTTTGGGTTGGCTGGATTGTTCTGCTGTACTTGTCTGGGTACACCTATGTGGCTGCTGGTGGGTTGACTTGGGGCTGCGTTGAGCTGGGATGCAGGTCTCTCTCTCTCTCTCTCTCTCTCTCTCTCTCTCTCTCTCTCTCTCTCTCTCTCTCTCTCTCTCTCTCTCTCTTTCTCCATAGGATCTTTCCTCTCAACTTATTGGTAGGATAGTGATTTTTGGGCTCCAGTTAGGTAGAATTGGGAGTTGAAGACCCCTTGATGCCTAGGCTTTGCAATAGGCATAGCCTCGCTTCTGACAAATTCTATTGGTCAAGAAGGGCATGGGGGTGCCCAGATTCAAAGAATAGGGAAATTGACCCCCTCTTGGTGGGAGAAGCTACAGTGACCTTGTGGGCTCTATTTAATCTTTCAGACCAATCTAAACTAAATACTTAGGCTAAATTCTATCTAACCAAGCTGTACTTTTCCTTTCTAGTTCTCACAATTCACGATCATGTTTTTATTTGTGTTTAATTTGTTCCCCACTCTATTGGGAGCTCTGAGAAGATGGATATCATGCCAATTTTCTTTTCTACTTACCCCGACTGCCCATCCAAGGGCCTCACAAATAGTTAATTGAATAAATGAATAGATCAATGAACTCAAGTTTCTTCTCTTATCTGACATTCTGTGACTGCTATGGATATCGATAGTCCAGAGTTATTACCAAAATAACCTGGAAATTCGTAACAAAATGAGATGATCTCATTTTACATGTCTCAAAGTTATAGGTTCTTTGAGTATGGTCCCCAGATCAGTTGCATGTCATCTCAGACCTGCTGGATCAGAAACCCAGGGAGTAGGACCAGGAAATGTATTTTATCAAGATCTCTAGCTGATTCTGATGAACATGTAAGTTGGAGAACCATTGCTTTTGGAACACTAGTGTATTCCTTGAAACACTAGCTTCATAGATTTAAATGAGTTAAAGACAAAAGGGCTCAAGGGACCAATAACTGGAAAACTTTGAGTTAAACACACATAGGTTTCTCTACTGTGGGGCTTCATTTTCTCAGAAGCTTTAATTTGCTAATGTGCCTAGGGAATCTCCGAGAGAAGCTTATGGTGTCCAGTTTCTCTTCCAGGAACATCCCATGGGAATAACATTTCATGAAATGCATTTTAACTCATGGGGTATGAATCAGGAAGAAGAGTATATAAACCGGCAAAACACATACACACACATATGAATCATCGATTGAAAAAAAGAATTATACAGCTAATCCAGGCTTTAAGAGCTTTTTGGGCTGACATTACTATATTGTGTGAATTCGTGTAATTTGTTTGTTGTTAGAACCTCCTTTCAGTGATATTTTAGAAGTTGTGCTGTTTCTAAACAAAACCTTGGGTTTCTATTGTTATCTCCAATTTACAGATGAGGAAACCAAGTCTCAGAGGGGATAAGAATTTCCCCAAGGTCATGAGATAATGGGACTGAAGCCTGAACAAGACATATGGTTACAGACTAGTGACCACTGACAAAACATTGATGTAGGCACGCGGGACTTTTTTGATGGTTATCACTAGGTCCTGGGGATTTAGACATTTTCAACAGTCTCAAGCCCTGACAGGGAGTCAACCAGTTACAGAGGCCCCCATTTCTTCCTACGTAGTGGGTATTGAGAAGTTGGGATGCTCTTGGGATTGTCCATTACTGCCAGTCTTCAAGAAAGGTCATTCCCCATAAACATTTGGATGCCATTTGGTGGTTGCTCCAATGTAATTTTCTGAAGTGAAGCAAAACTGGCATCTCCTGCATGGTCCTCGTCTGGTACATCTGCATTCCCCGGGCTGGGTTAGCAATTGGGAAAAAAGCTGATAAATCACATCTTTCCACCCTGCTGCTGGGACTGTTCTGGCTTTCTGTTTATCAAGCAGAAGCAACCATATAAGGACTCCAGAACCCGCTCCACCGAAGTTACAAGTTTAAGCCTTTAGGGGGAAAAATCAACAAAATACCCATCAGTGGGAAATGGTTATTATCTCAGAAGAGACTGGAAAGCTATAGTCTCTGAATTCAAAAACATTGTGCTTATTATAGCATCTCTATCATTGCATCTCTCCTATTTATCATTAGCAATATCATTATACTAGTATAATGCAATCTTTCACTGAGTGCCAATCATGCAAGAGCTGTGCTAAGTGCTTTATTTTTTATTCCCATTTTATTGATGAGAAAACTGAGGCTTAGAAAAGCTTTCATGCTTCAGAGCCAGCTAGCCTGCTTAACCTCTCCACTGTGCCATACCTAACAATGGGACATACAGAAATAAACTGAATATCTCTTAAAAATGTTTACCTGATTTTTCTTTTCTGCACATAAAATCTTAAGATAATGAACTTTTAAGGTTCAGACCACTGAATTACTTTTAAGAAACAACTCCTGCCCAGTCCGTTCATTACAGGTGGCAGTATGGTGTTTGGGTGAGCAATAATGACTTGATGTCAGGTATGCCCAGATTTGGGGAGAGCTACTTTGTGGGAATTGATCCATTGTCTTAAAAACGGGGACTAACTCGTTCCACCTTCCAGAAATATAGTAAGTGCTAAATGCAGAAATATATGTATGTAAAGTTTTTGTCCCAGTGCCTGTCATACAGCAAGAGTTCACTGTGTGGTGGCTGATTCTGTTATTATTATGGGAATCCTTCAAGTTCAGCCTAAGAGTCCTCCTGTGTTCCATCTTCCCCATCCCTGTTTCCCATAGCTTATGTATGCACTCTCAGGTATTTAAGACTCATCTCACACCTACTTCCCCAAAGGAGTTCAGCACAGAGCCCGAAGTCAACCTCTGCACAAACACGGTTGGCTATGCATTTGCTGGAGAGTGCAGAGACCACAATCCTAGTACCAACCACGTAAACCAGATGAGCTTTATGCCTGAGTTTCCTTATTTGTCAAGGGGGGATAATGTCAGCACCCACTTCCTCAAAGGGTTTGTTAGGAGGGTGATATAAATCAAACAAATGGAAAGCAAAAATGTGCTATCAGCAGTTGTTAATTTCAACTTCTTGTGGGCTTGTGAATGCTGCAAAGGACACATTCAGCAAAAGGGAATTGCTTCAGACTATAATGAAACCCAGAGACAGAATAAAGCCTTATCTGTTTACCTTTGCTTCTTCCTATGTGGATGACCAACATGAGCAGTTCAGACATCCCATTTTGTACTTCCTCTAATGGACTCTCTGAAGTACAATTACTTACCTAAGGTCAAAAGGCAAGTGTTGAAGGCAGAGAGCAACCAGAAATCTCATTGTTCCCTCTGGTTTACTTATGACATTGAAGTGCTTTAATTTTATGGAATGAAGATACTGTGACTAGGGCTACTTGTAATCATGCATTTTCCAAAATTAATGAATTGAGGCAAGGAAGAAACATGTAGGTATTCAAAAACATTACTATATTGCAATTATTGTGGATAACCTGGGAAAGTTTCCACTACTTAAGCTGAAGTTCATTTGTCATTTGGTGTTTTAGAAACTGGTCTCATTGAAGAAGTGTGTTCTTTAACCTTTGTAACCAGCAGAGACCACATCTGCTCCCTACCCCCTGCCTTTATGTGTTTTGCAGAGTTTGCTTTGACAGACTGCCAGTTGCCTTTTCTCTGACAAAGTGGATTGAATGGCTAGAACTACTTGGGCACTGCTGTTGACGATTAAAATTGGAACACCCAACCACAGCCCACTCTGAGTAGGCTGGTACAAATTTATATCCTGTGGCTGTGTGGGTAGCACGTTCTGAAGACACAGCTGCTGGTGTGAAGGCTGAGATAGGCATTCTGGAGCTGTTGTGAACGTGTCTGATGGTGGGAGGCTCAGTTGTCTAGTGGTTGGTCAAGAGCTTGGATTTGGGAGGAAGATGACCCAAGGAGAGCCTGACCTTACTAGCTGTGTGTGCTTGGGCAAGTCACCTTTCCTTTCTGAGTGTCCCATTTCTCTTATAGTATGGCTTGAATGGTAGCTGCTTTAGAAGGTTGCTGTGAAGTTCAAATTAAGCTTATAAATCACACTGTGCTCACTGATAGGTAGTAAGAACTCAATGAATATCAGTGATTGTTATTATTGATGCATGTGAAGTACAGATGCAAGCATGAATAATAAAGGCTATTGCTGCTATTAATATTATTGGTGTTGTCCTTGTTATCCAGACCTAGAATCAGTCTGCTTCCTGGCCACATGCACTGTCATTTCCTGTTTAGAGGCCCCCTCAGCACAGGACTCAGATGTGACTCTTGGGGCAGTGGGTGAGAGACTGATCAGGATCTGAAAAGACTCCCAGCTGTCTTCACCCAGCTCAGTATTTGCCCAAGACCAGTGTAACCCCCTTTCTCTCCTTCTTAACCTCTCTCCCCATTTTTCCTCCTTGTAAAATATTAACTGATTTGCCACTGGCGCTCAATCAAGAATAGCCAGGTGTGCCTCTCTCAGCCTTAATTGGTATTTATATCAAAACTGAACTAGGGATTCTCAATCCTAGCCACACATTAGATTTGTCTGGCAGGGGGCTTCTAGAACATATGGTTCCCCATTGTTGATAATGAGATCTGTCTGTGAGAGTGGTCCTAAATACTTGTGTAGATAACACTTTTGAATATTAACTTTGTTAGACATTGTGTTAAGAACTTTCCATAAGTAGCTCATGGAATCCTCACAGCAACCATATGAGATGTTTTTATCCCCAATCTACCTAGTAGTTAGGTACACTGCTCAGGGTCACCTTGCTGAGTTAGAGATGGGGCCTGTGTAAGTTGGGGATCTCAGTTTCCAAAATTATGGTGTCCTGATTACTAAGCTACTGCTTCCCAAAAATATGTTTCAAGCATGACTCAATATATGAGCTTCACAGACTCTGGAAAGAGTTGCTGGGCCCACTGATATTGGTGGGTGCCTGATTTCAGCTGTAAGGTTAGAAGAGGAGGTGGTGTGGAGGTGACACCCACCATTTTCACGCCCTCACCCATGCTTCATCTACAGTCATTGCAAGGTGAGGCAAGTGTTAGTCATGTTCCCAAAGACCAAGGATACATTGCTCATTTATTCTAATTAGAAACAATTAGAGAATTACTCTTTATGGTGTGAGTCTTTCCTTGCTCAAAGAAGAAAGGTTTGAGGGTTTTGGCAATACAGACAAAACATTTGACTCATTTCCCATCTTTGTCTTACCTTAAAAATGAGGTGGATCTATGGGTTTAGTTTATAATTAAATTTACTTCATTTAAACATTTTGCTTTTTAATGAGTAGGATTTAACACAGATGATTATATAAATCACTATAATGGAGTAACCCTCTAGACTCTTATAAACCTACTACCATTTATTTTGAACTGGTGCAACACAATTATACTTATGCACATAAACCTGCACATGTACATGCACTTGCCAATACATTCACACATGCTTGTCCACAGTTCACAGAATAAGGCACTGTGAGGTGTATTATATTTTCAAATGGAACAATAGGCTTAATTTGGTTTCAGAATGAGCAAATATCAATTTATTCACACACCCATCCATTCATTATTTCATTCAGTAGATACTTAGCTCTGAGTAAACAATAAATGTAACATATGATTGTTTAAGATCTGAGGGGATTGAATTTCTATGTATGATGGTATGGCCAAATTAAACCAACTTGACCTTATTTCCTTTTATGACTTGATTATTAGACCAGACTTTCAGAAGAATGTTGTAGACAAAATATATCTTGATGTGGAGAAAGCTTGGCATCCATGAGGGATAAGGTAGCAAACTTGAGCTCCATGGAAGTAGTTTTAGGCCACTGGAGGGCAGGAATGGGATTCTGTCCATTCTGTATATGTGTTGTTTACCTCAGGGCTTAGTGTGTGGAAAGTACTTCAAAAATATTTGTCAAGTGAATACAGAATGAAGTCATGGCTCCTTAAACAACTGTGCCAGAATGGATTGGTTGATGACTTAGTATTAGACTGGAAGTAGTTCTGGGAGGGAGATCAGAATTCACCTTGAAATGCCAGATCATTAGGCTATTGAAATTTAATGGAAAATATTCAAGAACAATGAATATAGCTCCTGGATTTGCTTAAAAAATCAATTGTATAATATATAACAAGAGCTTTGAAAAATATAAATACTTAAGCTATGCAATTACGTGTTTAGAAGCATAGCCTAAAGAAATAATCATGGACAGGTGCAAACATTGCTTATAGTAGAGAAAGATTGGGAACAAATCAAACATCCAACAAGATGGGTGTAGCAGACAGTGTGAGTAGCCCACCCAATATCCCTTTTCCCATAATCCTTTTTCTATTTTGGGGGTGTACCAGGGATTGAACTCAGAAGTACTGGACCACTGAGCCACATCCCCAGCCCTATTTTGTATTTTTTATTTAGAGACAGGGTCTCACTGAACTGCTTAGCACTTCACTTTTGCTGAGGCTGGCTTTGAACTCGAGATCCTCCTGCTTCAACCTCCTGAGCTGCTGGGATTACAGGTGTGTGCCACTATGCCTGGTCCGTAATCCTTTTTAGTAAAATCTGAATTTTGTTCAAAACAGTAAAGAGCCCAGGTAAAAGAAACTATATTTCCCAACTTCCCTTGCAGGTAGTAGTGACATTATTAAATCAATAAGATGTAAATATAAGTTCTTAGATGTCAAATTAGCTATGTATTAAAAATGAAAGGACA
Organism: Sciurus vulgaris; assembly: GCF_902686455.1. NCBI lineage: Eukaryota > Metazoa > Chordata > Mammalia > Rodentia > Sciuridae > Sciurus > Sciurus vulgaris. The sequence continues at coordinate 49,180,399 of NC_136477.1, forward strand.
TACACTAACTGCTAATGGTGATTTATCTATGGAGAGAAGATCATGGGAGATTCTTTTCTTTTTTTAATCAGATTTTGAATATTCCCTGTTTTGAACATATACTGCTCAATAAAATTCACCTTCAAAAGAGTTTCAGTTGAAATTAAGTCACTAATACAATGGGATTACTACATGGTTGAAATTCTTTTCTGGTACATGGGATTGAACACAGGGGCACTTTACCACTGAACTATATCCCCAGCCCTTTTTATTTTTTATTTTTGAGTCAGGGTCTTGCTAAGTTGTTTAGGGTCTTGCTAAGTTGCTGAGGCTGGCTTGAACTTGCAAACCTCCTGCCTCAGCCTTCCGAGTTGCTAGGATTATAGGCATGCACCATGGGGCCCAGTACATGACTGAAATTCTTTAATTGCATGCATAGAACTTTAGGCATGCTTCTGTACAGACATGTACAGAATGAGGTGCTTTTTCTGTGTTATCTTGTTTCATCCCTACAGTAGCTCTGTGAATTAAAATTACTGCTGCAAACTTGATTCAATTCTGGGAGTTGACCATAACCCCTAAGTAGCTAGATGTCACAGAAATGTCACTTCTTCCTTGTGGAAGAAATGGCTGAAGAGGCTGGGGACTTAGCCTGGAAAAGGCTAAAAGGGTCATTGTCTTTTTATATTTGAAGGCTTGCCATGTGCAAAAAGGATTATATAGAAGAGTTCATGTCTATCTTTTCATGAATCAGGCTGGGCTAAGTGCTTGACATGCATATGTCTTTTAATCTTGACCACAGGTTGAAATTAAGTGTTCAGGTTAGGAAACTGTGGCTCAGAGGGGTGAAGCAATTTGCCTGTGATGTCATGGCTAGTAAGACTCAACCATGAATTTGTCTTACCCCTGGACTGGAACTGTTAGCCTTGGGGCATCTGTCAGGGAACAGAATAGTTTTGACAGGTAGAATAGAGTCAGATATGTTTGGGTCTTAATAAAGGGAGAAAATTCCTAAGCCTTTGAACCATTCATTAGTGGAAGGGGAGGCTCTCTCCTTCCTGTCAATACTGTTCTGAAACTCAGTGTTGCAGGCACTTCAGGAAGGCGAGCAACATCACCAGTGATCTTCTGGCACACAGGCTTTTGTTTGGAGTTCTTGTTTTCAGGTGTAACCATGCAAGTAGGTGAGGTATGGCTTTCTTGGTCTCAAGATAAGGGATAACTTCTATTGGTCTCTTTCAATTTCTATTTGGATTTAGCCAGTTACATATCCAATTAGTATTTTTTTCATCATTACCATTTTTTTTCCCTGAAACTGATTACCAGGCAATTTTGTAGAAGGTAGATGATATGTCATCAAATAGCTATAGATTTTTTTCCCTTTGGTTACATGGAATAAAATTATTCTTTTGACCTTCCTAAAGAAAACTGCTTATCAAATTAGCTATTTGTTGAGTTTACACAGCTTACAGTCAAAACTTATTTAATAAAACATTTTTTCCTTCAATGTACCAAATATTTATTGTATCACTACAATGGGCCTGACTTTGGGGTGAATGTAATGGAAGTTTCACCTATTCCTGGTGAAACTGGACCCTAGGGGTGTGAGGACGAGCCAGCACCAGGTCCATGAGTCAGCTATTCCACTGTAGTCTTAATAAGAGCTGGGAAGGAGAAGAGGGCAATGAGACGTATGGTGTGAGCAATAACCAGAGGGCTCAGAGAATTTCTAGAGGACAATTAAGTGAGTAGTAGTCGGAAAACAGGGGTGTTAAGCAGTAGAAATGGCAGGAAGGAGCTCAGTTCTTGGATATTAAAGTGGATCCTAATCCCGGCTGCAACATTTCCTCTTGTGGATTTTCTAGGAATAATGTAATCAAAACCATTAGGAGAAAGGTCTTTGAAGTCTATTTCACAAAGGATTTGCTTGAAGAATCTAGGAAGTTGTTCCATTCTTGTCTATTTGTACTTTGGACACCATAGTCCAGGGCGAGCCCAAGGGCTGCGGGTGTTGTAGCGAAAGGTAGGGCCCTTCTCTCCTCTTTCTCCCCGCAACACCTGCTAGATGAACCCCTAGTCGTGGAGCGTATGTTCCGCGTGTTCTCCGAAGGGCATATGCCACTCTAAACAACATCTGACATGCATCATGCTCCAATAAACTTCACTTTGGAACAAGGTCACAGAAAGAATGAATTGTGATCTTTACTCACAGAATAATTTTGCTCTTAAAGAGAAACTCAACATTTAAAAAGTCATGCTTCCTTTTCTTATTTTTAGGACTGTTTTGCTTCCAAATGTTTCCTGGATAGCACCCAGCTTTTTATGTGTGTTCCTGAAACTTTAGAAAGAACAGTTTCTGAAAGTCACATTGGCAGTTGAGAAACTTGGAAAGTAGAACGAGCGAATAGCCTTGACAACTGAATTTACTGGGTATCAAGAAGCACTTGCCCTCCATTTACTGAGCATTTACTGTGGGACTAGCACAGTCATAGGATCTTTCCATGCAACTCCTTATTTAGTTGCCTCAAATTATGTGTGAGACAAGTACTATTAATCATTCCTCATTCGTTTTTCCAACTCAGCTTATAGGGGCTAAGTAAATTACCCAAGGCTACCCCTCTTATAAATGGAGGAAGGGTTGACCTTTTACTGACTTTTTTACAGAAAGCTCAAGTCTAACCTTCTATTATAGTCACTCCATGTCTTGGAAACTGTAGGATGGAAATATTAGATATAGATTAAAACTTGGTATTAATTGTACTTACAGTTCCAGACTTCAATAATCAGTTTAGACATAGCCTCCTCTCAGTTTCTTTCAAAACCTTCCATTAACAAGCAGGTTTAAAGACCTTTTGAATGAGTGGATAAGTTCAAGGTTACTAAGCTTGGAGTGGTGAGGGAAAGGAGAGTGTTTAAGGCATAGTCCTTAGTCATTTGTAGAGGTGAGAGAGATAACAAATGCTGTGAGGCAGGTTGGTGAGAATGCCTGGTGGTTGGGAGTAAGGGTTATTTGAAGTTCATCAGAGTGGCTTCTTATTTACATAGCAATCGGCAGTCCTAAAGTTGCAGCTCTTCTAGCTGAAAAAAAAAAATTTGACCACTTTTAAAATCTTCTTGTGTTACTGGTTGAGGAACTTCAGAGTCCTCAGCAATGGAATCAAGGACCTGAATGTTCTCAAGAACAAAACTCAATCTCTGTCTCTTTTCTGTGCTTCTCACTATTTGCAGTTTTTCCTTCAAAGTGGAGCCATGTATGCCACCGACTCTGTTATTATATTCGTATAGCTCCTTTATTGGAAAAGAAGCATTCCAGTATTTGAAAAAAACCCAGGTAAGGATTTGATTTCCCTGATTATCATCATGGGTCTAAGCCCTTGGTGTAGTCACTGCAGCCAAGGAAGAAAGATGATGTGACAACTTTTGAAGCCAGAAGGGTAAGATCTAAAGCTTGAAGGAGGACATAGGGATATTTAGAGGCAAAAATCATAATCGGATCCAATTAAACTGAAGATACACACACACACACACACACACACACACACACACACACAGTATTCCTGGCTTTAGAAAAAGATCACAAACATCCATACAATAGATTGTTATTCAGCCATTGAAAAGGAAAAAGATGTCCATTGACAAGGACAAGGAAATTGTCCATGACACACAAAAAACTCCAGAGGGCAGGGGACATAACTCAGTGGTAGAGCACTTGCCTACATGCACAAGGCCCTGGGTTCTATCCCTACCCTGCAAACAACTACAACAACAACAACAACAAAACAAACAAACAAACAAAAAACCACTCCAAGGAAATGTACACCAGGTTGTTAAAAGTGGTCAGTTCTCAGAGGACAGATTTTCACTTTTTTTCTGGAACATTTGACTTTATCTTACAATCCATTCTTCCTGCTTTTGTAAGCTGAAACAAATTTTAAGATTTTCATGGAAAGGTTGAGTAAGAAATGTCCTAAGCTGATAAGTCCTTGTTTGTTCACCTGATCATGTATCTCATTAATCAAACCCTGGAGCAGTCATTCTAAAGCTCTTGCCAGTTGGGTACACATTTTTTTATCACTTAAAATAACTTGTTTTCTTTCATTATTCTCCTCCAAGCAAATGAGTTCCCTTTCATTTAATTGTGTAGTTATGGCTTTTGTTTAGAAAAGAACTGTTTCTTAGAGTTGATCCAAAACCTGTTTCAAGAAATGGATGAATTTTTGGCAACATAAGTTATTGAATCTTTGTACTGTCTATAACAATTGCTTAGTGCTAGAACATTCAGTAATCTGAGCCATTCTTGTAGGTGGTAGATATGTACCTACTGCTTGGGAGGAAAACCAGCACCCTATCTTATTTTCTGGGTTTGTGCCCTGTTCTGCCGTTATCTAGCTTTGGCCCTTGTCCTGAGGCAGGCTGATTAATGGGCCCATCACTTATATCTTTGCAGTACAACTGCGGATTCTATTCTTCAAATTACATTAACAATTCTCCTATTACTAAAAAATGGCTCATATTTATTGAGTACTCAGTGTTTATTCAGACATTAATCTCATTGACTTTTCAAATACGTAGTTTAAAGTAGGTATTTTGTAGACCTTGGTTAAATGGGATAAGACAGTCCATTTTGATTCCAAGAAACATTTCTAGGTGGCTTCTTCCTTCCTCTTTCAAAAAACAAAACAAACAAACTAACAAACAAACAAAACCAGCCTTTGGGCAAGCATTTTTTTTTTTTTTTTTTTTTCCGGCTGTGAAGGTAACAGATGAATGCAGACATTCATGGCAGCACAGGAACCCAGCACCAGGAAGTCAGCGTTAATTAAAAGTTCTAGTATCAGAAATTATTCTTTGGAACTCCAGGGTATAAAATTCCAATAATTCAGGCCCCAACCTTCTTTTTCTCATTTCCTTTCTTTCTCAAAATTCCAACAGAACTTTATTTACAAAATGAGCACCCATCCATGGGCTGTAGTTTGGTGACTTGGTTTGCAAAAATAGCATATTTAAATATAATGTATCTCAATTACTGAGATTTTGGTGGCCTCTTAAATTTTGCACCCAAGGCTACTTGCTTCAACCTAGTCCTGGTCATTTAGCATGGAATTGCACAGATACAAACTTCTGAGAATGTTACATGTAAACTTTACTCTTTACCTTAACATGACCATCATTATGGGTGGAGAAGCCACCATTTTTTGAGTGACCTAAGAACTTTACCTGAAGTCTCTATCAAAACCATGCTAAAAAGAAATTGTCAACTATTCCCATTTCATGGATGAGGAAACAAAATCTCAAATGAGTAACTTGTCTGAACACACATAATATTAAATGCTGAGCTTTGGCCGCTATGGAATAGAACAGAAAAAGGGTTGGCTTTGCTGTTTAATTAATATTCCAAACACCTGTCATATTTCAACACCCTCCTCCCAATTTTGTTATTTTTCTTCTCTCATGTAATGAATCCTTTTATTAGCTTGCTTAAAAATTTTGTCAGGTTCTTTCAACATCTGCATGGATAGAAATTCAGACAGGATTCAAGGTCAGGACTCTTCATGGGTTTCTAGAATTGCTTAGTTTCCTCCCTAATGCCCTTAGGTTTGTGTTTTTTAGAAAGAAAACAATTGTGGTATTTGAATGTATCTGTTTTTGTAGAAAAAAAAAAAGAACAAGATTAAAGGAGACAGGGTTTGAATGAGGCCAATAAAAATATGTGAGCTTGCAGTATTTTGGAGATTTTAAAGCCTGTATCTGTAGATTCTTTTCTTGGGGGCTTCCAAAAGTCCAATTGTTCTTGAAAAAACAGCCATCTTATAAGCCCCTCCTAATTTTACAGCTCTTATCATAATTTAAAATGTGCTAATGAACTACCTCCAAGTAGCCATGCCAGGAAGGAGGAAGGAAGAGGGGCCTAAGTGATAGGCAGCAGGTCATGGAAAATACCATATAGAAACGGGCACAGCCAGGCTCAGGGCTCACATGGCCATCTGCAGCTTCTTTCTAGAGGCAGAATGAAGAATTCCAAGGACTGTAACAACAGCTACTTATGAGGCTTCTCCTAGGTTTGTGGGCCATATTTGGCCATTGAACTCTAGTAGACTGAAGGGAAGGGCTTGTCCACTGGCTTTTCAGTTCAGACAGACTTGTGGCTGCAAGAAAGAGAAACACACTCAAGCTATCTGTAGGGGCAAGACAAAAACAAAAACAAAAAAGAAATTACCGCCGCCCCCCCCCCCCAAAAAAAAAAAAAAACATATATTTATTGAGAAGACCCAGTAGTCTCTCATAGAAACAAGGGACAAAGGTGACCAGACTTCATGAGTAGCCGGAATCTGAAAATGGAAGGTTACTTGAAACCAAGAAACTAAATAAATTGCCATCATTTTAAATAATATTGACATTTGAGCAACATTTTTATAGGACCCTGAAAGATTTCAGATGTATAGAAAACCAGAAGTTGGCAATGAATAATGTTTAATCATAAATGTCTACAAAATATAACTTTATGATTTTTCATATTTACAAACATTTCCTTTCATTTGAAACAATTACAGGTGAAAGTATCTTCTTACCTCATAATAATCCCTGAGTATGCTTGATGATTATGGACAAATCATAGTCACAAGTGAATAAAATAAATTACCCTTGGTAAAACAATTTAAAATGCAAAGTTAAAAACGTTTTCAAAAATTTTCACTGCTGGGTGCAATGGTGCATGCCTGTAATCCCAGCAGCTCAGGACACTAAAGCAGGAGGATCACGAGTTCAAAGCCAGCCTCAGCAATTTAGTGAAGCCCTAAGCAATTTAGTGAGATGCTGTCTCTAATTAAAATATAAAAAAGGTCTGGGGATGTGACTCAGTGGTTGAGTGCTCCTGGGTTCAGTCCCTAGTACCAAAACTTTCACTGAAGAAAAGGATTTATTTTTGTGGATTTTGATATGGTTGCTATATGCTTAGGGACTACAAAGGTCTTGACACATTCCTGGCAAAAAGAATCTGATTGGCTTCATTTAGTCAGTAGGTTGGTTTCCTCAGGGTCAAGTGGTTATTTCTGATCCAATTAACTGTGGTAGTGGTGGGTCAGCTTATTGGGCATTTTTTAATGGCAGCCAAATGATATTTCTTTTGAACTAAATCTACTATATTGAGACTTATGCTAATGACCCCATGCCTAAGGACAGGTAATTGTGAGTTGTTTAGGAAATTTGTTTCCCATTCACTATATTCTTCCTGTGGACACTAATGACTGTTCTGGAATGCTCAGGACTATTTATCAAATGTGATGACTGCCATAGACTGTCTTCATCATGTATCTGTCATCTGGCCTCAAAGCACATTGAAGCAGCCATCTTCTGGATATCTCTACTACATGGCCCTGAAATCTCCAGTCCTAAAAGTCCCAAACTGAACCCAAAAACTGTTAATAGATTTCCCATAAAATCTATACTTTTTAAAATAAAACTACACTTCCCACCCCCTACCTTTATTTCCCAGCTTAGTGAAGGGCACACAGTCCATCCAAATTTGTCCAAATCAGACTCCTGGGAGCATTCTGGACTGTCTTCTCTTGTCCCATAGCCAATCACACATGAATTTCAGTTGATTTCACCTTGTTGGTTGTGGAGCCAGATTGCCTGGCTTCAAATTTTGGTGTTTTACCTTCATAGTTGAGTGTCCTTGGTAAGTTACTTTTCCACCTTGTGCTTGAGTAGTCTTCCTTTGTAAAGTAGGCATAATAATGGTGCCTTACAGGGTGACTGTGAGGAATAAGTAAATTAATACACATAACCTACTTAGAACAGGACCTGGCACATAATACAGGCTATGCAAGTATTTGTTCTTTTTTGCCATTACTGGATTCAAAATCAATGCAGAAAACCTATAACAAACAGAGACCAAAAAAAAAAAAGGAAGGAAGAAAGGAAGACAGAAAAAGATTGTTGTTTGTTTTATAACCCTGTATCATTGTGTAATAAGAACAGTTATTTCCAATCAGCGCTCCGTTCCAGGGCCACCAAGACATCATATTCCCTCCCAGGTTTATAAAGGTTGACAAAGATGGGAAAACTTATTGAACAAGCCACTTTATATATAGCCATGTTTTTTCATTGTAGAACCTATTAACTTTTCTGCTTGTTTTAAAAAAACAACATGTAAGGATATACAGTTTTCCTTTTGCTTCAGGCTCTGAAGTGGTGGGGCTCAGGATAAGGCAGAGCTGTCAGAACCAGCTGATGTGTGGATGTGCGGGATAAGAAAAGGAGGAATTACCATGGGCTTGTGCAACTGGATGAAGGGTGATGTCGATAACTTGATGTGTGACCCTGGGAGAGAAGAGGCTTGGTGCATAAAAACAGAGTTGTGTTTCTGACAAATTAAGTTTGAGAGGCTGGTTAGAGACTCACATTGGGATGTCAAGTAAGCTGTTGGACTGTCAAGTCTTTGGGTTCTTTAGAAACATGGCTATCTACTCTCTGCTGACCAGCTTCCTGGGCAAGGGTTTTGGATGTTACCTCCAGGTAGCTTTGTCATCATGGTTTTGGGTGACATAGTCTGGGGGTAAGATCTTAGAATAACTATTTATTAGCTTTTTGAGGGATGCCTGTGTGTTTGTATGTATTTTAACATATAGTTAGATAATGTTACCTGGAAGAGATCTTAAGATCCTTCAACTTTTCAGTTTTTCATATGAGAAACAAAGTCGCAGAGGGGATAAAGATGACTTCCTTAAGATCTCTAAAACTCCCAGTCCTCATTCTACTACATAAAGTTGCTCTGTATTCAAAGTGAGTATTCTTAACTTTTTCTGGGTCAAGGACCCAATTGAAAGAAAGCTCTTGGAAACCATCAATCTTTGTCCTGTGGCATGTATATATGTATAATAGGTACTCCTCTTTTTTTCAGTACTGGGGATTGAAATCAGCCTCACGCATATTAGGCAAGCACTCTACCACTGAGCTACATCCCTACCCTTTGTGTGTGTGTAAATAAAACATTGTTCCTTTGAATCCAAGAATTCTTGTTCAGAATGCATGGATCAAGAAAAAGAGAAAGAGTGGCCAACAAGAGTGAACCTTGGGTACTGTGTGTAAATAAATTTGTAACAGTCAATTTGGATATGTTATCTGAAATTTTCTGAAAGATAGTAAACATTTTAAGAGTTTTTGTGAAGGAAGTGCAGAGGACCTAAGTGCCCACACATAAAACATGTTGGTCACATGGTATTTTAGGAATTCTCAAAAGAGTCTCAACAAGGTTCTTACATGTAACAAGCCTTTTGAACCTAGGCTGCAAAGGACATACATGGAAACTAACCACAATAGATGTAGTTAGGATTTGCCCCTGAAGCATCACAGGTCTGAAGAATGAGTGCTGATTTGTTAGTGATGGAAAGAAAGAAGAGGATGAGGGCAAAAAGGGTTGAGGGCACGAGTGTGAGTGTATGAAAACCCTTAAATATCATGAGTATAAAAAGAAGGCAGAAGGAACACGGATTTGGGCTGGAACAGGAAGGCATCCCTTTCAGAATCCAATTCCTGAGCAGGGTCATTTAATATTTGAATTCACACCAGGGAAGAGAAGGAGTCATCCCCTAGTGACTGAACTAATTTCATACTAATTTCTCCGCTCACCCAAACATCCCATGTTTTGCTTTATTTGTCTGAGCTTCCCAGCAGGAGGCATTTAGATCTGGCCATGAAATTGCTCGAAGCAGACTCATCAGGACAGAAAGGAAATCACTGCTGTGTCCTGCAAATTGACTACTCAGAGAGAGACCAAGTTTGGAGATGCCCATGAGGTTTCCCAGTTTCCCCCCAATATAAAATGGCAGCAACTGGAGCTCCAGACTTCTAGAGTGGAAGCTTTTTCCAAGAAAAAAACTTGCTCAAATCCTCCTGCCCATTACATTGAAGGGCGTGTGAGAGTTGCGGGAATTTCTACCTTAAGTGAGACAACCTGCGCACACTGCAGGACGCAGAAGAGGCACCCAATGTATATGATGAATATGGTCTTTGCTATTCTCTTCTCCATCTTCCAATCTCTCTCCTTTCCTTGAGCGAACAAAAAAGTAAAAATCTTATAGGATCCTTTCATTCTCCTAAGGACCATTAAACTGGTGGGACGTCGGGTCCCTGGGGACGGGAACCCCGATCCCCAGCTCTAAAGCTTGCCTTAAAAGACAAGTGCTGTACCCGTTCCCTCTGCTCCCTGTCGCCAAAGCTACCTGACAAGTTCCAGAAGTGCCTGGCTGTTTTCGAAGGGGGGTATCTGGGGTGGGGCGTCTAGGACAGAAGATGAGGGTCAGGTGTCTCGCGACGGTGGCATGCAAGGAGGAGGGCCCGCCGAGACCCCGCCGCTCCCACTCTGCCCCGGCTAGGCGCTCTCTGCTGCCCCCCGCGGAGGCGCCCAGGCCCCGGCCCGGGCCCCCCCAGCGGCTCCTCGGGAATGCTGGGAATGTGAGTCAGGGCCTCCGCGAGCGAGGGAGTGCGCCGGCCGGCCGGGCGGGGGCCCGGTGGAGCGCAGCGCCTGGCAGCGCCGCGCGAGCGCGCGTCTCGGGACTGCGGCGGGTGCCGCCCCCTCGGCCGCCGGCCCCGCCCGGCCCCGGCCCCGGCCCTCGGAGCGGTGTCCTCCTCCTTCCCTCCCGCCCTCCAGCTCCCCGGCCCGCTCCTCCTCCTCCCGCTCTTGATCGCTCCGGCTCCGGCGCCGACTTCGGCTCCTCCCGGCCGCCCGGGGCCGAGGCGACGTGAGGTTGTAAAAATCCATGTGGGACGGCCCCGGGGCGAGCATCGCAAAGGTGAGACGCCGGCGCCGGGGCCGCCCGGTGCCTGGCTCCCTCGGGGCGCCCTGCCGGGCATCCCTCGTGCCGGGTTCCCCTCGCTCGTGGGGAGCTGCAATGCGTTATCAGGGGAGCCGAGGGGTGAACCATCCGCCTCCACTGGGGCTTTCTTGGGCGGGGGAAGGGTTGGGCGGCCTAAGGGCGGATTTGCCTTGATGTATAAACCCCCGGATTGGAACAAGTGCACGGTTTCCTCCGGCGCGCGGGCGGCCCGGGCCACCTCCTGCAGTCCCTCTCCGGCAGCCACCCTCACTGCCATCGCCTTTCTTTTCTCCAGATCCCCCTCTTTTCCTGGCTTGCCCTCTTGCCTCGAGAGGTGGGGTGTTCACAGGGGCAGGGGGCTCGCGGAACCCCAAGCAGAAACAAAGTGGAGGAAGGAGGGTCCCCAGCCCAGGGGGTGGGGTCCTTTAGCTGTCTGGGTGGGCTCTGAGGGGAGCAGGTTAAAAAAAAAATCCGTGTCAGGAAAAATGAAGCCGGGTTTATTGGGGAGGGGTAGAGGTGGTGGTGTATGAAAAGAAATACGATGTGAAATTAAATTGGACAGCACTCCTTCCCTTCCTCTACCCATCTCTTAATTATACAAGAAAATGGGTACTTTTTTTTTTTTTTTTTTTTAATTACTGTCCGAGCCTTTGAAAGATCATTTTAGGACAGTGAAGATTAAGGGTTGCTTTGGGGCGGGATAATAAAATAGCGCTCGTAAACTCTCTGTTCAGCCTTGCCTTATTTATTTTGTACTTAAGGGTCTCTGTTCTCCTTGCCAGAGAGGGAGGGTCTTCTCTGCTAGGAGAGGATCGATTTTAGGCGGCTACCTGCCTTTGCTGGATGAAAGGCAATTTACTCCCGGAGCAGTGAATTGTCAGTTCCCTCTGTGATTGACAGCTACACCTGCCACTTATGTGGGTGGAATGGGGACCGGTGGCACCCCAAGAGCCAATCAATGCTTGGGAGAGGAGGGCTACTCCCACTTGTCTTGGTTAGTTTCCTGGTTGGCTCTTTAAAATCAGTGGTTTTACTTAACCATTGGTTTCTACCAGGTATGGGGCTCCAGCTGTGAGAGGCAGACAAGCGGGAAGAAAACTCTTCGAAATGGGCTTAGAAGCAAGTATGTTTGATCTCTGTTCTCTTGTCCAACCTTCCCCCCGACCCCGGTTATTAGTTGTAGTAGTTGGGGATGCTGAGGCCACTGCCTTGCAAAGGAAATGAATCTGTGTAAAGAATGAAATGGGAAGGGGTAATGGGGCTTAGAATTGTCACCCCTTTCGCCAGAATTGCAGTCTTCTTTATAAGAGACACCATTTACTGTTGAGCTATCTGGGAAAAGGGTGTGGCACTTTGTCTCCTATGGTCACTCTTGTCCTTGTAAAGTCACATTGTTTCTGAGGGTACAGTACATAGCCCTTAACTCTATTGGATGGATTATAAGGTGTTTTTGAAGCAGGCAAATGCTCTGTATTAGTGTCAATATGAACAGAAGGGAATTTTTTTTTTTTTTTTTTTTTTAGTTTTGACAGTGTAACACAACTTAGGGGAGTGAGTGCTGCCTTGTTCTCTTTTGCGGGGTGTCAGTTTGGAGGTGACTCTGGGGTCAAGACATTCTTTCTGGAGGGTAGAAGAGTTTGCCTTTTTCTAATGTGAGCCATCTTGTCCATTTGCTTCTGTGCTCTAATAAAAGCCTTTCACATTTTGGAGGGGGAGGGGGTATGGATAGTGATGGAGTCATGGCTCTCACCAGCTAGACTTTCAGGGTTAGATGAACTGTGGCAGAAGGAACAGATCCTTCTCAACTATCTCATAGTGAAAGACTGACTTTTCAACACCCTGCTCCCTGAATTTGTTAGAAAAATTACTAGTTGATCTAGAGAACTGTCACCTTATAGAAGCTATACCTGGATATGAAGGTAAAGCTGTGAATTTAGCATTTCATGAGCAGATCGTGAACCAGAATGCTCTGATTAGGATGGTCTTCATGTAGAAGCCAGGTTTGTCAAGGCAGTATTACTATTACTACTAATATTATTATAATTGCATATGCTGTTGCTTCACTGAGAACTTTATGTCTATTACCTTTTTCTAACTTTGCAGAGTCCCTCCAAGATATTACAGTTACTATCCCTAAACTATAGATGTGGAAATTAAAAGTAAGTACCTTGCCATAATTTAGTGTGAGAGTAGAACTTGGTCCAGGTTTGTCTGACCCAGAGACTGTGACCTTGCTGTGGCCTTGAATTAAAATTTTAATTGTGTGGTCTGCATGTGTCCAGTCTGAAGTGTAGACTCTCCCAACATGCACAGAGCCTACCTGTGAGAAGCCCACTGCAGTGTTGATGGTCCTTGTACCTGCCTGTTCATCTTTCCATTCCTAGGTGTTGTTTTTGCCAATAGGCAAATTTAGGAACTTTGTGTATTATATATCCCTATTAAAGCAGTTTTGGCCCAATGGAAATTTAGTTCCAAACTTGATGATGACTTAAAAAGGGTAAAACAAAATAAAATCCTCACTCTTTTATTTTTCTTGATACCTTAAATTTCCAGTTGGGAGTCTGAATAGATCTTGGTTGAATAAATGTGCTTAACATCAGTCTCTTGACCCCTCTCTCCACAGCATTAGAGTTTCATTTTTTTCTTTCACTTACAAAGTAATCCTTTTTTCATTAGTGATTAGATATTCTTATTTTTAAAATCATTCTGTTAAAATAGTCTGGCTCTCTTTTGCGTGTTGGAAAACCATAGACTTAAGCCTCATCAGTTCCATCTTATTGATAAAACTCAATGGTGGAGGTTTGTTAGAAGAAGTCTCCTAAAAATGAATTAGGTGAATAGGGTCGGAGTCCTCAAAATAGTCTTTGACTTTGGTTAGGTTGACTTGTGTACAATTTGCATTTTTGCTTTAGCCTTTTTAAAAAAATCGGCTAACAAATTTGACTGTTCCATGGAATACCTACTTGCCAGCCCACAGCCAATAGAATTTCAGCAATGTTTATGTTGTTTCTTGATTTTTATTCAGTACTGGGGATTAAACCCAGGGATGCGCTACCACTGAGCTATATCCCCATCTCTTTTTGTTTTTTATTTTGAGGCAGGGTCTTGCTGAGTTACAGAGGCTGGCCTCCAACTTGTCAATTTCCTGCCTTAGCCTCCTTAGAACTGAGTGCTACTACAATCAGCTCTTCTTTGATATTTTGTTGCAATGTTCCTTATTTTAGCAGATAGTGGAACAAATGGAAAGCAGAGAATCACTGATATTAATGATAATGTAGGTCCTATAAACTTAAAACAGTTGATCCAAAGATAGATATTATTGGGTGTGCCAAAAATGGAGATTCTTCAGCTTGTTCTTTCTTAGGTGAAGGAAAAAAATGAATGAACGTTGATATGTTAAAATATATCAAGTGGTAAAGATATATTGATCAACTTTGGCAGTACAACAGAAACCCCCAATTTGCAGCAACAGGTATTTATTTTCATACTCAAGAGTTTTCAGGTTGATCTAGGGTGGACTTCTTGGGATGGCTCTGCTGCAGGCTGTAGTTTGGGTTCCAGTCGGTCCCATATGTGCTCTGGGGCCCAGGCTAAAAGGGTAGCAGCTACATGGGGCATGCCCTTCTTATGTCAGGTCATGGAGTCAAGAGCAAAGGCAAACCACACAAGCAAATGTCCCTTCCACTGACAATTTTTTTGTGTGTGTGTGCAAAGCAAGTCACATGGGGAAGCTTAACATCTGTGGGTAAAAGTGGATTACTCATAGAAGGGAGGGAATATTTGATAAACTACATTTTAGACTCCCATAGTGGATACAAAGTGCAGTGTCATTAGAGAATTTTGTCATTTTTCTCCTTTTTGGAGAATGCGGTCTTCATCTTCTTACTCCCACACCTAGTTTTATGATATATAAATATAGTGTTTAACATTTGCATTTCAGGAACAAACCATATTTGATTCTAGAGGACTGACTATAAAAGCAGGTATGTGTATACACATGAATTACTGAAATTATTAAGGGACTATTTGTTAGAATCTACTGTGTCGCAAGAGATAATGTTCAATGCAGGGTGAACACAGAGTTTTAATCTTACGTTATGATTAAATCTTACGTTATGTTATGGAACTCATTGAGAGTAGTTATAAAGAAAGACTTCTTGGGTAAAATGGCATTTTCTTGGATTCTGATGCAGTGAGAGGTTTGGAGATGCAGATCCAGCAGTGAATACAATAGAAATATAAAGAGCATGTACAGATATAATGAATTAGTCCATTTGACCAGAGGCAAGAAAGGTGAAAAACAACAATAATACCTATTATAATAATAGTAGTAGTATTTATAGCTTAACGTTTATTGAGTAGTTAAGGCACTGGGCTTAGCACTTTCCATAAAATATCTAATTTAATGTGGGGGTAGACATTGTTAATTGCCTACCTAATATTCATTCTCTCCTTTTTTACTAAAAGCACCTCAGTGTTATTTGAAGTGGGAATATGACTACTTCCTCTTCCCAGACTCCTTAGAAGTAATTTAGAATGGACATGAGACTGAGTTCTGATGATGATATAAGTGGAAACTGTTGGGTGAAGCCTTTCCTGAAAGCTTTATGAGGAAGGAAGAGACACTTGGATGGTACACTCTTGCTTTTGGCCCCTATTTGCTTGTGAGAACATAGGCACAATGCCTGGATTGGCACAGCCAGCTACATCAATGAAGATAAAACCATGTGTTAAAAATGGCAAAACCAGCCAGGGGTAGTGGTGCAAGCCTGTAATAATCTTAGTAGCTCAGGAGACTGAGGCAGGAGGATCTTGAGTTCAAAGCCAGCCTCAGCAAAAGTGAGGCCCTAAGCAACTCAGTGAGAGCCTATCTCTAAATAAAATACAAAATAGGGCTGGGGATGTGGCTCAGTGCCCCTGAGTTCAATCCCCAGTACCAAAAACAAACAAACAAAAGAACTGGCAAAGCCAATTGTGCCTGTAATCCCAGCTATTTGGGAGGCTGAGGCAGGAGAATGCCAAGTGTGAGACAAACTTCTGTAGTATGACTCTGTTGCAAAATTAAAGAAAAAGAACTGGAGATGTAGCTCAGTTGTAGAGTGTACATGTGTAAGGTCCTGGGTCCAATCCCCAGCATGATCTGGGGGTGGTGGGGAGAGGGGGCAAAAGTGGAGCTTGGAAGGATCTTGGTCTTGATGACATTTTTCACTCATAGTACCACCCTACACTGCCTTGCTTGTATTTCTTGTTGCATGAAATAAAAAGACTTAGCTCTAAGCCACTAGTTTTTACATGCAGTGAAGCTCACTCCTTACTGATAACAAACTTTCTCAAGGGCCTTTCAAAGTA
The DNA here is from genome assembly GCF_902686455.1 of Sciurus vulgaris. Taxonomy (NCBI): domain Eukaryota; kingdom Metazoa; phylum Chordata; class Mammalia; order Rodentia; family Sciuridae; genus Sciurus; species Sciurus vulgaris. The sequence goes on from NC_136477.1 coordinate 49,196,544, forward strand.
GATGCTCTCATGCTATTTAATAAGTGAGAATAAAACCCAAAGAGGTTAAGGAAATTGCCCCACGAATTGCGAATCACGTTGGGATTCAAGGCAATGTCATTTTGACTTTTAAGTTCCTCATCCTGCCTTTGGCTGGGCAAGATAAGTACCATAGTGGAAATGATGTTGGCAAAGTAGGTTAAAGTAAGATTAAGGAGACAACTGAGTTCCATGTTGAAATATTGGAGCTTGATTTCATGGGCTAGAGACTGGAGGCTGGGAGACCAGTGAGACTTAAGTACATGATATGCTCAAGTGTGAGTGACAGTGGAAGGAAAACTGGCCACAAAGCAAGACCTGGGAACAGCAGGAGAGAATGGAATTGGATGAACTCAAATCAGAGTTGGCTGTTAACTTATAATCTTCTCAGAATAAAATGAAAGTTTATTGAAGGTTAGTATTAACTTCTACTGATGGCTTCACCTTTGCCAGGAAGTAGAGAATGAGTAATGTAGAGAATTGCTAATGGAATGTGAATCATTATTTAGTGCCTTTTAGGGTGGGGATTTCTGCTCATTGTCAGTACCATTTATTGAGCCATTGATGACCTCATCTGACACAATTTTGGTCTGAGTCTGGCTCCAACATACCAGTTAAAGGTAGAAGAGATGAAGGGTAAAGTCAGAGGATGCTGCAGTGGTTTCTGTCAATGGACTTATTTCTGCTGTCATCCGGTAAACATTCCAGAGCTTTCATGGAGGAAAGGGTACTTTAACTTTCTGGGTCTTACTCCATTTCTCTTTCACCCTCTCCTCTACTTTTGAAAACCTGTACAAAAAAGGATTTGGTCTATATTAGTGGTTTTTAGGTCTGTAGAAATTTTCATCTGCAGAAATTTTGTTTCTTAAATAAAAATTCAGAGCTCAGGTTTATGTTGTCTGAGATGTCTTTATGTTGAGGCCACCTCTCTCAAATGACCCTTACCCTCTTAGGTCTAGCATTCTGTGAACTTTATAGTGGTCCTGATGTTTTACTTGAGCATCCTCTTTAATAAGCACCTTTATTATTCCACAGCTTGTTGTGTCTTAATATCTGTTAATGTTCCCCATAGTCACTTTTTCTTTCATTCCAGGCATATGTTGGAAGTGACTTGTATTGCTTCTATTCTAGAACATTTAATTTCCAGTGTGAGACCATCTAGTGCTCTCTTCTACTGCTGGGATGATCATAGAAGCACAGAGCCCCCATCTGCCTGGGTCCCTGAGTCACTAAGTGAGCAAAGTTTTTAGTCAACTGGAGTTGGATATACAATGTGATCAAGAAAAACAACAACAACAACAACAAAAAAAAACAACAACTGTTGTTTTACCCATGAAGATTTTGTATTGTTTTTGCAGCACTTTTAAATTATCCTTACTGATATCATCTTTTAGCACATCTACTAAACTTTATTTATCTTACTCTTTGTCTTCTAGATAAACCTGACACCTAGGTAACTTGCCCTTGCTTTGTGCTTAGGAAAGCAGCAGGCAGGCAGGCATCTACATCAGTTGTCCATGCAGGTCTCTGTACTAACAGATTATTTTGAATTGAATGGTTAGGCTCAGTAATATTTGCTTTCATGTTTGAAAAAAATACTGAAGATATATTGCACTTTACTTTTTATTAAAAGAAGTCTCTAATGCCCTGTTTCTTTTCTTTCTTCCTTTCTTTTTTTTCAGTACTAGAGATTGAACCCAGGGATGCTCTGCCATTGAGCTACATCTCCAGCCTTTTTAATTTTTTTAAATTTAGAGACAGCATCTTACTAAGTTGCCCAGCTGGTCTCAGACTTGTGATCCTCCTACCTCAGCCTTCTGAGTTGCTGAGATTACAGGTGTGTGCCACCATGCCTGCTTGGCTGTCATGTTGTTTTTTAGGTAATAGAATCTCTGTTGCTTGGAGAGGAATAATCAGTTACCATAACCATGACTACTATTAAGTTAAGTACACATTTCTTGATTTGTGAAGTATTTATGCAGCATCTATTTTGTGATTGGCATGGGGGGGGTAAAGAGGTGAGCTCTAGATAGTTCCTTACTTGGAGCTTATACTCTAGTTACGTCATGGATATGTTTCCTCTGTGTTATGAAGGGCATCAGTTTTTAGTACTTCCTTTGTGTTAAGCACTGTGCTAGGTGATTTATAGGGCTCCTTTTATACTAACTATAATGAGTTATCCATTTTTATAAGTAAGAAAACTGAGGCTCAAAGAATTTGGTAAGTTCCATGAAAACAGGAGCTTTTGCTTTTGCCATATCCCCAGTGCCTACAAGAGTGTTTGACACATAGCACATGTTCAATAAATATTCACTAAGCGAGTGAAGAAATAGAAAAACTTGCTCAAATATTTTAAAATTTAGAGACAGGGTCTCACTAAGTCAGATTTGGCCAGGTGTGGTTGTGTATGCCTGTAATCACAACTACTCCAAGACTAGGATTGCAAGTTCAAGGCCAGCTGGGGCAATTTAGCAAGACCCTGTTCAAAATAAAAATAACAGGATCTGGAGTTGTAGATCAGTGGTATAGTCCCCCTGGATTCAATTCCCAGTACCACAAACGAAACAAAACAACAAAACAAAAAACCATATTTGAACTCATATCTGCCTGACTCTCAAGGCCAATATCCCTAGACAAGGTAGGAGTCGTATAGGGCCTCACAATTGCAACAAAAGTGACCACCAAGCCCCACAGCGCCAAACCCCAAATCACCAGTGTAAACAGATGTCTCGCTCTCACAACTAGGGCTGAGTCTTCTGGGTGATATTCTTCTCACCTGGCCTTAGCTGGTGAAGCCCAAAACCACTTCTTCAAGGACTTAATTGAGTTATATAAAACTGATCAACCCTTTCTTGGGCTGGTTCAGTTTCTACCCCAGGTGAATTTGCTCTACACTTGGCTGACTGAATCCCAGGGCTGTGCTCTAACCTCTTGGGCATTCCTTCTCCACTTACATCTTTCAAAGTTGTTGCTTTCAAGTTCTACTCCCTGTGTTCTTGAACTCTATTGAGTTTGCCAATATGAGTTCAAGTTCATCTTGCTAAGAGCCCAGGAAATCTGTAGTTGCTGGCACCCAGTGGGCACTCAGCAAAATTGAGAGGAGGGAGGAGGGTGAGGGAGGGAGAGGGAAGGAGAGAGAGCCACCAGCACTTTTAGGAAGGAACTAAGTGATTACTTTTTTCCTGGAAATCGATAATGACATTACAGTCCCACAGAATGAGTATGTGTTGAAAGGACATCTTTGGAATACCTTTGTAGATGAAAGACCAGTGGCAATGTTCATAGACACATTATACCAGCAGCTTTACTTTGAATTCTACATTTTGTTCACTTAACTCTTACACTCTTTGTGTGTGTGTGTGTGTGTGTGTGTGTGTGTGTCTGTGTGTGTAGGGGGGTCTGGTAGCATTATTTCTTTTTTCATGCCTTCTGCTTTCCACCCGTGAAGTTAGTCATCATTCTGAATTCAGGGTATGAATGAATTGTAGGCAGCAAAATGCATTCCTCCTAAATGTCTGAGGAGCAAACTATTAATTCAAGGTAACTTCTTAGTGGCTTAGAAGACAAGGGCTTGAATGGGAATTGAGCAATGTGACTGTTCTTTAAGAATGCTCTCAGATCCTTATGCAAACCGTGAGAGACACATTTCTGCTAAAGTGGTATGACTAATTATAGCAAGAAAGAGCAGAGTTTCATAAGAAACAAAGTCCTGCTGTGCACTGCAGTTACTAGTTCTTATGTAGTGAATTTCTCTCTAACAAGGTGGTTGTGGTCAGGGTGGGAGTTCAGCCTCTGTGGATCTGAAGTAATCGAAGGTCTTTGGTGTCTGGGAGCTGCTCTGGGGGTGGTGACCTTCTCTGAGAAGGTGGAGAATTGGGCAGCTCTGCCAGATGTGAGGTTGGGCTAGACCTGTGATCCCTGGGGATTTTCTCAGTGTTACTGGTGGGTATCATACTCCCCTCAGGCTTTCCTGAGTCTGGCTTAAGGCAGAATGGCTATGTTGCCTTCCTGCCAGCTGGCTCCAGCTCACTGTGTCATCACCTTGAGGAGCAAGAACGTGGTTCAAGGAACAGCATCCAAGTACAGCAGAGTTGTTGACTCTTTCTCACATTTGCCTCTCAGGAGAGGGTTTTTGGTTTCTTTCCATCGTCTGGCCATGTGTATGTTTTTTTCCCTTCTAGACTGTGAAGTTCCTTCCTAGACCTTCTTTGTTTCCCATTTTGGATCTTTATACAGCTTTTTCTCAAAGCCTCTGTCTTTGGGAAAACACTAGATTGGGTAGGGAGTGGGGTGAGAGCTTGGCATTCTTTAAAAAAATTAATGTTGGGCTGGGGTTGTAGCTCAGTGGTGGAGTGCTTGCCTGGCATGTGGGAGGTACTGGGTTTGATTCTCAGCACTGCATATAAATAAATGAATAAAATAAAGGTCTATCAATAGCTAAAAACATATATAAAAATAATTTTAAAAAATCAGTGTACCTCTGAATGCATATAAATTGTACATCTTAATGAGTTTCCCTCTGACATTTCCATACGTGCATACATTGTGCTCTGATCATGTCCACCCTCTCTTTTACACCTCCCCCACTTTGCCTTCCATTATAGTCCCAGAGGTTGGCTTTCTTATGGGCACCATGAAAATGGGTCTTGTTTGATGCAGGGTGGATACAAAGGCAATGGAGTTCCAGTGGCTGCCGAATATCAGGTTTGTGAGCACGGAGCAGTTAGGAGGCATGGGCACTCGTGGGGAATTCTTTACCTTTTTTGTTTTTATATGCAGGCTTCAAATATATCGATGGGCCACCTTGAATTCACAACATGAATAGTTGCTTAGAATAACTTCAGAGCAGATTCTTTTGAATACAGGGAGGTAACACTGGCCAGGGGTCAGGAGACCCAAGTTCTTTTTCTGAATTTGTCACTACCTTTCTCCTTATTTGGAATTTCTATTTCTCTAACATTTGGGCCAACTTTCTTCAAAGGCCCTTTATCTATAGTGATATATATATATATATATATATATATATATATGTATATATAAGTTTTTTTTACAAGTTTCTTCATGCAGAGTTTCAACTATCACTTATTAGCTATTTTAACCTAGAAAACAAAAATGGCCTCAGTGTTTTCATGATGAACTTTATTAACAAATAACTAAGCCCATATATAGGTATATATAATGTATATGTAATGTATATATGTGTAGACGTATTCATCATATATGTGTGTGTGCTTGCTTCATCCAGTCCTCCTCTGGGCACAGATGAGGACTGCAAACAGAGCAGATGATTTGGGGTAGCATCAACTGGAGCACCAGAGAAGTAAGCAGGCTATAGCAATGGGTGCTCTCATGGGGAAGCATCAAGGCTGGCATAGAGGACTTAGGACATTTATGGATGAAAGATGAAGGAAGGACTCCTGAGGAGAGGAACATCTAAGGTATCACGGAAAGGGAATTGGAGTTGGCTGAAAATAACAGAGGGAACAGTGTGTGGCCCTGGTCCAAAAGTGAGTGAGAAAATGGGAGATCTGGGGTTTGGAGAGGGGAACATAGGTAGACTTGTAAGGCCAGAGTTTAACTCAGCTGCTGGTGAATGGTGAGAAAAACTGAAGAGAATGACAGGGCCTAAGGACCCCGTGAGCCATTAAGGAGCTGGAGCTTGAGCTGAAGCCTCAAAAGATTTCAAGTAGGGGATTGGCATAATTGGAAACACTGAATTCTCTATTCTCCTTTCGTTCCACTTTTCTGGCAATAATAATTTGCTTTTGGTGCTTCTGTGGAGTCTGAGGCTTGAGTGTGGGTTGAGGAGCTTGAAACTGGAAAGAGTGGGTGACTGGATGACTTGGAGATCGGTAGAAAGGTTGAATATAGCCCTGGAAATCTTACAGTGCCCTTTGTAATTTCATTGCACAAACGCAATTTATGCAACCTTACTAACTTTCAAAGACCATTTTCTAGGTGAGGGTGCTCCTAATCAAATATCTGCTATGGAATTCCACAATACTTGTAGGTTTGGAGAATCTCTCCAAAGACCATCCAGGACCACACTCTCTTCAGTGAGTTTTGAGTAGATCACAGAGAGTATGGATCTTGCTTAAAAATCTTTGCAAATGTTTACAGTTAATGGGTAGAATCAAAATAATGAACTTCATTTGTTAGACTAATGAAGGCAAGTACTTAGAATAATTTATAGTGTACAGAATTTGAAAGTGGCATGAGATAGTTCATAAATGGGAATGGTTTAATAATTCCCTGATGTGTACAAGGTCAGCAATTAGGGGATATAACAGTGTTCAACTGCCCCCCATCTGTACTTGGCTGCCTCTGACTACATTTTTCTGCCTCACATGGTTACACAGCTGAACTGCCTTTCATACATTGCTCTTAATTTCTGTGCCTCAGTTTATGAATCACTATTTTGAACTATTGTATCACAACCAAAGTAGTTCTACTTCAGCAGCATCACCATATTTGTATAGGAGTTTTGTGCAATCACTGGCATAGTTCTTGAATTTTGTCATTATTTTATGAGTGGGAAATGGAAAATGTAGGCCATCATATAGGGAGAAGTATGAAGCTCATAATGTAACTGAGGCAAAGATGGAAACTATTAGACATGCCCAGTCTGGCTGGGGTTTAGTCAGATACTTTGGACTTAATTTGGCCAATTGTATATAGTTTATGAAATATGAACAAAATGGAAAGACTACGTATGTATGAAATATTAGACAAAAAGCCTGGGGATTATGTTGAAGAGCAAGATGTAATTTGGGATTTTAGCATTTATTTGTTTTGGGAAACAGAGCCACTTTTTTAAAACATGTAAGTCTAGTCAATATTTCTTTGCCCAGTTTTTGAAAAAATGCATAATCAGAAAAGCATTTTCTATAGAAGTAGGAGATAGACATTGAACTTATCATCAGTCTTATTTTTTATTAAAAAAATAAAAATAAAACCCAGGGCCTTGTGCATGCTGAGCATGTGTTTTACCACTGAGCTACATCCCTGGACCTCATCATTTTTTTTTTTTTTTTTTTTTTTTTTTTTGTTTGTTTGTTTTTTTTGTGAATTCACCAGAACTAATAACCTATTCCTCTGGTTTCTCAGTCAACATAGGTGATCATTGTGGTAATAAAATTCTCTATGTATTCTGGCAAACAAGAGAAACTAAAGCAAATAAAATGGTACTTGGCAAAGGATACACCTCAATGGAATTTCATGATTCCATGGTTTCGTTTGTTAGAATGATGTACTATGGAACTTGAAAAAGACTAAATGTTTCCTTGTCTTTGCCATAAACCTCAGTGTTATGGTTTAGATCTGCAATGTCTCCTCAAATATCTTTTGTTGAAAGCGTGGTCCCCAACACAGCAAGTTTCATAGGTGGGGCTTTTAGGCAATGATTGGATCACAAATACTTGGACCTCATCAAGTGGTTTAATCCACTGATCACAGAATGAACTACTAGGAGGTGGGACCTAGTTGGAGGAAGTAGGTCTGAAAGAGCATGCTCTGGAAGGGTTCATCTTGTCCCCAGCCCCTTCCACCTGACCCTGTGTCTGCTTCCCAGCTGCTATCAGCTGAGCAGTTTTCCTCTGCTTTGCCTTTCTGCCATCATTTTCTGCCTTGGAGCCAACTGGTCATAATTGAATCCTCTGAAACTATGAGCCAAAATAAATCTTTCCTCCTATAAGTTGTTCTTGTCAGTTATTTTGATCACAGTGATGAAAAACTGAACACCCTTAGTGATGCTAACATAGTGTGCATTTGGAGTCAAAGAGAGGAAGGGATATGAATTACAGTTTGTGAACAGTTAACCTCACAGTTCTCTAATTACCTAGGTCAAGAGAATATGGTGATATTATGTCTGTTCTGAAGGGTCTGGTTAATATCTGGGGAGCTTATCTAATTTCCTTTATGGACCCAGCCAACTTCTAGGCAGAGGATTGAGTTGGATGCAAAAATTCCATTTCATTTTAATGCCTATTGGGGTTAAATGGTGAATGCTAAGTCATGGGAGATTTAATCAGGTAGAAGATGGGAAAAAGTTGGCTCTTGGATTTCTAATCTTTTCCTGCAACTGAGAGACATAATCTATGTTCTGTCAAAATGGCAGATCACTATTGGACCAAAAGTCCATATTATGTGCCTATTCTGAGTCAGGCACTGTGCTAAGCAGTTTCAAGAATTAACTCCTTTAATCTCCACCATGACTTTTTGATCTAAGTTTTACTTTTCTTGGTGAGGAAATTAATGTTCAGAAAAATTAGGAAACTTGCGTAGGTGTCTTAGTTGAGTTTCCTACAGAAGCTGTTCCTGAGACAAGTATTCTAGTATAAGTAATTATTTGGGACATACAGGGGACACTGATGAATGAGGATACAAGACAAGTAAGAGAGGTCAGCCATTAGGTGAGGCATTACTAAGTAATTTGCTGCAGTGGCTACTGGAGTTTAATCCCAGCAGGAAAAGGTGGAGAGAGTGGAAAGCAACCGTCTTAGGATGACCTCACATGACGGGGAAGGGAGTAGGGGTATATACCACTAGTTCATGACAGTTGTTTTTTTTCTTTTATTTTTATGTTTTATTGTGGCAAAATATGCATAACACAAATTACCATTTTAACTATTTTAAATTTTGCCACCATCTACCTCTAGAACTTTCTCATTGTCCCATATGGAAACTCGGTATCCATTAAGTAGCAATGCCCCAAGCACCTTCCTCCAGCCCCTGGAAACACCTATTCTGCTTTATGTCTCTATGAATTTGACTAGCCTGGATACCTTACATAAATGGTATTATACAGTTTTTGTCCTGTTGTGTCTGGTTTATATCACTTAGCATAATGTTTCCAAAAGTCACTCATGTTGTAGCATGCATCAGAGTTTCATTCTTTTTTAAGATTGAATCATAATCCATTTTATGTATATGCCACATTTTCTTCATCCCATCAATAGCTATGGATACGTGCTTTCTTCCCCCATCTTCTGGCTATTTTAAATGACACTGCTATAAACGTTGGTGTATAAATATCTGTCAGCTGTTTTCAAAGGTGGTTAATTGCCTGGTACTTCTGTTCAACCCTTTACAAGGGAAGATTAGCTTCCTAAGTTTCAAAAGAATCCCTTACGCAGAGAGGCTGTATTGGCCATGGAAGTTCTTTGGGGAACTCTAAACTGTTTAAGTCAGAGGGCCATTGGCTGGATATGTATAGTATCTGCTCACAAGGTTCTGACACAAGTAAGTGGAGAAACTGGAATTTGAATCTTGTACCCATGGCCTCAAAACCCATGCTTTTAACTTTTCCATACTGAGCTGCCTTTAGTTAACAAATGTAATAGTGCAGAGATATGACAATGAATGAGACATATTTTTTGCTTTCAAGGAGCTATCATGTCAAATCATCTGTCTTACACAAGGCTCAAGGGAAGTCACTGGCATTATTGGTACAATCAGAAACTCAGAAAGCCCTTATGAGATGGGATCACAGATAGCAGATGCGATGTGTGGTTTCCTTTCTCTTGGCTTCCTATGGTGAAGCTTGCTTGGGCCAGGGGCAGATGGACTCTTCATGGACCTGTCTTCCAGGACACGTACTCATTCATGTGCTAACCATTAGAGTCATGGACTCCAGGCCACGCCCACTGATGCTAGCTGGCATTTACTATTTGCACAGTTTTGTACAACTATATTATCTAAGATAGGATTACTGTACTTTGAGCCTTTTCAACATTGCCTTGATCTTGATGACCGAGCATCAGGAGAACCTAGGAAAGATAAAGAGAACACTCATGAAAGGAGTTAAAATGGTTGGTGCATCTGTGTTTGAAAAGACATTTATAAATGATTTCTACCTCATCTGGAGACCCAGCGTGAAATATTCTGTCCCTGAAAGGATGACTATGACCTAGATTAGTAATGCAGTAAGAGGAAGAAGGAAAAAAAAATGAGGGGTAAGTCAGTGAGAAATGCCATCCTGTATCTTAACCTAAATGTTAAATATTTTTTGTTTTAGTGCTGTATTCATGGTAGCTGAGTGTATTAGTCAGATGTTGTTAGGTATATGAAATTAACAAATGACCTCTAAATCTCAACTCAGTTGTTCCCCTCTCTGAGGTCGTCTGTGGTTCTGTTCTGGGACCCAGGCTGACAGCCTTTCTTGGACAGGCCATCCTCATACTGGAGAAGAACATAATGGTTTACCCACAGTTGTCTGAATATGGTATCAGTCATATCAGCTCACATTTTCTTGGTCCAAACAAGTCACAGGGCCAAGTTCGATGTCAGCAAAGCAAGAGTTCTCTTCCTATGGGAGGGGTGGGTCAGCTAGAGAGGAATGGTGAATATTTTGAAGAATATTTACCACCTTGACCAACATTTTATTTTTGTGTGCGAATTTTCTGGCAAACTTTTTAACTAGCCAGTCTTTTCAGACCCATTGCAAGATGTTGGTGGTAGTATTCCTATTTTACTCATAAGAAAAACAAATTGTACTAAAGGTTTTAATTTAAGAAAGCAACCCAATGAGTCCGCGGTCAATATTGATGATGATGGTGGTTGTACTGAGTACTTATAAGCCTCAGGCATTGTGATAAGCACTTCTCCAGTCACTGATTTAATCATTACACACTTCATTTTTGTAAAGTAGCCATTGTTACACCTGAGGACTTTGTTATTTACTAAGACTCAGAAAAGTCCATTAATTGCTCAAGGTTAAACAGATAGTAAATGTGAGAGTCAGGACACAAGTCTATGGGATGCTCCATCATTTCACCCAGGTTTTTCAAACTTGGATGAGATCCCATTTAAAGAAAATTTCTCATAGAACTCCAGGGTTATCTTAAATTATTGTTATTGTAATGATACTTTAATTATATAAACATAAAGCTTGTGAGACATTTTTTTAAAAAAGCTCTTATGCCTTCATAAAGCTTAAATCAATTTAGAAATTGAGCACACTTCATATTACTAATTCAAATTAACAGCATTAATTTAACTGCATTAACTAAATTGCTGCTTGTAACCAGAATATGATGCTGATTATTCTGGGCGGTTCTTTGGCAGTCAGCTGGTCTACCCTGCTGTGCAATGACTCAATTCTCCCACCATCTCCCCAGCATTCAACTTCCATGCAACTTCCACTCATGCTGAGGAACCTGACCTCCCTTACCTTTCATCCAGTGGGAACACCTCATGTAGAGTCCCCAGTTCATCTTCTTTCATTTCTCATTGATCCAGAGTGATTCCTCAGGGTATGGCTTGGAGCTTATACTTGTGGGGCCTGTCAGCTGTGATGATCAAGAATATACTTATATTGTTTGTTTCCACATTACTGAACTAAAAACAATCCTTGAATTCTCATGAGATTTGCAACTTATTTAAAAAACATGATTGTGGATCTGCCACCTAGCCCCATTTATCACCCAGTTTGAAGCTGGATATTCTTTCTTAAGTGATACTACACTCTGTCATTAATAGGACTCTCTCCATCTGAGGCCACATCTTTTGCTTTCAGAGAGGACTTCATCTATTTCCAATGTCCAGAACAGCTGGCAGCCTTGTACAATAGAGTTGTTAATGAAAACCCAAATAAAGGGGCTCTGACCCCCTTCCAGGTGGAAGAATTTGAGTGTTTGGCATGTTAGAAAACATAATACAGATTCATTCCTGAGAAATATTTATTGAATGGATTCAAACCATGTACCTTAATTTCCCTTTTTATTTATTTTTTTCTTAGATAAACTTATCATTATGCATTCTTGGACAAGAGATTTGGCTTACTTGATGACTTCATATACTAATTGATTCTCATTCACTGTACTTTCATGTCTTCCCTTCCCCACCTTACTGGGGATTGAACTCAAGGGTGCTGTACCACTGAGCCACATCCCCAGCCCTTTTTATTTTTTATTTTGAGACAAGTCGCTGAGGCTGACCTTGAACTTGCAGTTGCCCTGCCTGAGACTCCTGAGTCATTGGGATTATAGGTATGCACCACTGTGCCTAGCAGTAATTTCAGTTTTTAAAGGGTTTTCTGAATACCATTCAGCTCTGTCCACTTAATTCTTGCTAAAGGCTCAATTGTGACTCCTCCGTGGTTATCAGTCATACTCTTCAGAAACCTCGGTTAGGCAATAACATTTATTCTTTCTCTTCTTTCCAGAATACATAGATGAGTGCTTGTTTCTGAAATTTGCACATTTAAGCTATTCTTTAACTCCTGCTGTCAATTGTGGATTTTTTTTTTTTTTGCTTAAAAAAATCATTGCTAAAATTTTCCTTGAGTATGTGATTATGTGTATATTCTCTTTTAGTAAAAAGCTATTTAGACATAATCCCCATATATTATTGTAAATGTAGAAAAATTCTGTGTGATTGGATTTTTAGGGGCAAGAGGATACAGTGGTTCCACCTTTCTGTCATTTTCTCTGGAACATCTGTTAGTTGACAGATTGAAGATTTTTTAGTGTAAAACCCAATAAATCCTGAATATTCTTTATTTTGTAAGTATGCTACAGCTAAAGCTCTGCCAGTTGACATTTCATGTTTGCAGATTAAAAGAAATGCACAGATGTTTTAAAAACGAATCTAAAAACCTTAGTTATTTTTCTCTTCAGTGCAACCAGTTTAATTTGTCCATTTATGAGACTTTATGAGGCAATGAATAATGTTATAATCAGCATATTATATTAACCATAACTGTTATTTTAATTCTGTTTAGCATCTCAAGTTATTTTTACTGCTTATTGTTTGGGTTTTGTTATATTTTTAACTTGGGGATTTAGCTGTGTGCTAGATAACTGTGTTTCTTTAGCAAAAGTTTTTAGGTGTTTCCAATTTTAAATTTAATATTTTGAAATAAATTGATAAGATTTGAAATTTAACAGTTGGTTAATAGAGCAGTTAACTAATACTTAGGTATACCTGGCCCTTGCCTTATAGCATGGAGTATAGTCAGCCTCTTCACTCAAACACTTTGCTGCAAAATATGAGCCAAGGTAGCTGAGCATGTAATCATGCTAAATCTGCACATGGAAAACAGTAATTATAAAATGAGTTTGGGGGAATTGAAGGAGAGAGTAGGGAAGAGAGTAGTGATATGTGCATAGATGTGTTTGACTTACATAGAGCTTTTTGGAGAGTGATGGGAAAGTGTTTTTGAAAATCTTTGTTGAATGGAATTTTTTCCTAATCCATGTCTTTGTGGCATTTAAGGATTAAATTGTTTATTATTGGAACTTTCAGTATCTCTAGATGCATAATATAGTAGCCTGAAGATCTTTCCAGTTTTTTTAAATTGACTGATGTCTTAAGCATTTTAAAATAGTAAATTGAGTTTGATCCAAGATAGTCTGACAAGGCTGAGCTTAGTGAACCGAGAGAATTCCTGAGATAACTTGGAGGTTTAAAACCACTTTGTCATGTTCTGGTAGCCTTGGGCTGATCGTCAGCTTTTATTGAGAACTAGCTGTGAGATGAGCATTGTGCTAAGCAATTTTCTTGTATCACTTTCTTTAATATTTCCCAACTCCCTATGAAAGGTACTGCTATTATCCCTATAGGTGAGGGAAATGAAGTAATTTGCTTGAGGTTGCACATCAAGAAGTTAGAGATACAACTAACCAGATCTGATTCTGAGGCTCCCTTTCCTTTTCAAAAACACCATGTTTCTCTTCTCTGGCTGTAATTACAAAATTGTCAGACAGCTTCCATGCAAGTGATTTCAATGACATTAGGAAAAGATCACAATACTAAAGCACCCACTATTCTTTTCAATATTCAAAATTGTTTTGTGTAGCTCTTATGTCCTTAGACCTGACAAGAGAAACCCCTGCACAGGGCATTCCACCCTTGCCCTCTTCTGACTGCATCTTCCCTCATGGGGAGAAGTCCTCTCCGCCAAAAGCCAGGTACCCACTTGGAGCCTGTGCCTGGTATTCTAGAGTCCTCCTTGCCTAAAAGACCCCAAGTCGTCTTTCAGGGTCTGCTTGAGAATCTTGGCTGGGTCTGTCTTCCTGAGGGCAAATCCTGCTACCAGTGTGCACACCCCCAGGCCAAGGGGCACCTATTTGTGAGGTTATAGGCCAGGTGTCAGAGAACTACTGCCTGTGGGCCAAAGTTAGCTACCACCTATTTTTATAAAGTTTTGTTGGAACACGCCTATGCCTATTAAATCATCCATGGCTGCTTTTGTGCTGAAATGGCAGAGCTGGGTACACGCGACAGAGAATGAATGGTCCTCAAGACCTAAAGTGTGTTATCATTTGTCTTTTTACAAAAAATATTTCCCATTCCCTGGATGGATTGGCGATAGCCTAGCATGAAAGCTGCAGAGTTCATGTGTGAGGCCCCAGGAGTATATTTGAACCAGGGGTGGGGAGAAAAGGGTGCTGGCTGAGAAGTCTTTCCTTTTGCTCCCAGGTTTTGTCTAGAACTCTGAAGAGCCTAAGAATTCTGATTCAAAACTCACACCTCACTTTTCCTATCCTCAGGTTTGTCAAGGTAGGAGGATTGAATATAGTTTGTTTACCAGTTTGTTAACTCACTGTATAACTTTAGAAGATAAAAGCATATGGTACATGGGCTGTGTTTGTCCTCTTGCCCTAGGCCTCACAATATTAGACTAAATGTTAAACTGTGGGGCACAGTATAAGGGCTTACAGTGGGAGGGAAAAGAGATCCCTACAAGTAATCATGCAGATTTATACGAAATCATAGGGTGTAGAAGTGCCTTGGGGTCATATGTGGATTCCTGGGCCTGAGAGAGACTTTGGGGATGTTGACATGTTCTCAATCATGATCAGGTGTGTTCACTTTATAAAAGTTAATTGATCTGTATAATCAACATTTACCTTTGTTGTAGATATGTTATACTTTACAAGTTATAAAATAGAGAATAAATATATTAAGAAAATTAACCAGAACTCTTGCTCCCAGTTTCATTTGTCCAAATTAAACCCCCAAAACTGAAACCCGCCCGTCAGCTAGTGAAAAGTTCCAGGTCTCTCCACCAGGGTCCCCCTGCCTTCCCTACTTCCCCATTCCCCTGGGCTACCCAGCCCCAAAGGGAAGAGTACATAGCCACAAATCTCACACAAACCTGTCTACAGTCTGATTGCTTCTTGATGCCACAAGGTGTCGCTGTTTAGGCTGATCTTCCTCACGTGGAAAGATGCTGCAGGTCCCCTCTGGTCCCTATTATATAGTCCTCCAAGGCCCAACCCAATCTCCTGGCAGCCAGGCTTAGACACAAGTATGCCATGTGTGGTGTAGCACATGCTATCAATGCCCCATCCACATCTCCTTGGAACTCATGGTCTGTGTGAACAGAAGTGCTTTCTCTTGGCTTCTTTATAGTTCAGGGGAGCAGTCCTCAGCCAGTGATGGATGAGTTCCTTGCTTTCTATCTGTGTTTCCATGAGGCAGGTCCTACAACTCTGTTTTTCAAAGGTCCTTCAACAGAACTGAATCTAGTTACACACAGCATTACCTCTTTGAAAATGCACCCCATATTGATTTCCTTCATTTCTCTTAGTGCCAAATTATCCTCACAGTATTTCCTGGGACTGCCTTCTAAATGAGCTACCTGCACCTAATCCTTGCTCCAGTGTCTGCTTGTGGGAAACCCTACCTAGGGTGCATGGATGTCCCCATGAGCTTCAGCCCTGTGCCCAGGGTAACACTTCAATGTATAGGTTCCACACAGCTTGATGTGTCTCTAGAAGCTTCCAGCCTCACTCACATGCTTTGTCCATATGGGCTTCTCTAAGGCTACTGGGTCACTTGTTTTGAATCCAGATTGCCAGCCTGGACTCCTTCTTATTTTGAATAATTATTTATTTCCAGGGCTCTACACCTTTCTTCATAACTATGTTCATATCTTTCCCTAGATCTCACTTTGAATCCTGGGCATGAGGGCCATAGGAATCTGCCTTTGACTGACTTCCCTCCAGGAAAGCTCCAGAACACTTGTGATACAAATTTCTTTCCCCCAAGGTTTCCATTTTTCAAACTAGAAACCTGAAGAGGGGCAACCTTGAACTGGTTATAAAAGGTTTTCTTACACCTTTACCAGAGGATCCAAATTACCTGGTCGCCCTACTCCAGCCTAAACAAAAGGGCCACACAGATGACCCTTAATAGGGCAAATAAAGTAAAATTCATTTATTTAAAAAAATACAGTGTCTCTCATATCATGATGAAAAATCATTATGCTTTGAGAGACTACAACTGAGAGGCTTGAATTGTGGGATGGACCTTATAGAAGGTAGGTTATCAGATGCTGCGTTAAATGATGGATGGGAATTAGCCAGGCAGAGAACAGCATATGTGATGGCACAGAAACAGGAGGGGACTTGATGTGTTTGAGCAACAGAGAGATGACCAGTCATAGTTGGTGAAGGAAAAAGTGGCAATAGGAGGCTGAAACTGTTGGAAGTAGCCTGCAGGCCTCCAACCATGGGAAGGATTTTGGTTTTGTCTACAGAGCACTGGAAGCTTTGACGGGTTTTTAGTGAGTAGGAGTGATACACTGTGATCACATATGCATCTTAAAATAGTTTGGTTGCTGTTTCAGAAGCCATGACAGAGGATATTCAGAGAGGGGGAGATCCTTTAGAAGGGTATAGAACATCTTAAGCAAGAGTCATATTGATGCAATAGAGAGATGATAGTCAATATGGAAACAAGACATTATAGTTTTGATGTGTGTTGTCCCCCCAAAGCTCATGTATGAGATTGCAACCCAATTGGTGGATTAACCCACTGATATGTATCAACTGGGTGTTAACCATAGGCAGGTAGGGTGTAGCTGGAGGAGGTAGGTCATTGGGGGTATGCCTCTGGAGATTTATATTTTGTCCCTGGTGTGTGGAACTCACTCTCTGCTTCTTGATTGCTATATCCTGAGCTGCTTTCCTCCACTCTGCCTTTCCTCTCTGATATTCTCCCTCACCTTGGACCCAGAGCAGTGGAATCAGCCATCTATGGACTGAGACCTTTGAAACCATGAGCTCCAGATAAACTTTTCCTCTTCTCTATTGTTCTTGTCAGGTCTTTTGGTCACACTGACAAAAAAATAGCTGACTAAAACACAAGAGAACAGATTGAAGGGCGATTTTGGAGGTACAATTGGTATAATTTGTTAATGAACTTGAAGTGGGTGGTAAAGGAGAATGAATTTTTTTTTTTTTTTTTTGTGGTGCTAGGGATCGAACCCAGGGCCTTGTGCTTGCAAGGCAAGCACTCTACCAACTGCGCTATCTCCCCAGCCCATGAATTCTTATTTAAAATCTTTTATGTGGGTAGAATTGATAAAAAAAATCTACCTAATTGTAGGGGCAAGCATGGACAGAGGGAATTGGACTGAATATAGGGTCATAGGAAGTGGAGGGGACTGTGGGAAATTGGAGGGCTCATGCTTTTTCTTGAAGGGACAGTGCTGGTTGGCTCCAACCTGTAGTTGCTTTGGAAGAAAGTAGGCCTGACATTTCAGGCTTAAGATTTTTCAGAAGAAGCCAGAATCTGAGATGTTAATTGAAATGCCTGTGTCTTCCTATGTTGGCAACTGGATCAAACTTCTAAACAACACTATGTTAGCCATATATTGCACATCTGCAGACAGTGTCTGGCTCCTGGGCAGCTGCTTCTTGCTTGAGATCTGATCTGTACCATATCTTCCTCCAGAAAGGTTTTTAGAATTAAGTTCTAAAAGGTATTTAGAATTTTAGAAATTTGAATTTATGAAAAGTTGGGGAGGCTGATCAGAAATAAAAAGAGATATTTTAAGTTGGTTAAATCTTGGGAGATAATGGTGATCTCAGCTCACACGGTCTGTCAGCAGGGCTCAGGTGATGGGGCTGAAGCTGAGATCTGTGGAAACAAACTTAACCTAATTTACAGCAAATAGCAGGAAGTGCTTTTGTCTTAAAATAGATTATTCCAGACCATGATAGTCTGAGCTACTTGAGGTAGATGGGGATCGGGCTCTCTCCAGCTTTCTTTCCCCTGAGCTACCAGTTCAAGAGTCTTTAAACCTTTTAAGAGAGTGAGTGGATGAACATATATTTTATTTATGAATCCATATGCAATTAGAGAAAGCATTCACATAGGTTTATAAAACCATCTTGTATTTTGTTTGAGCCTTAAGTGGAACTTATCCTTGGATGTCAAATTTTATTCATGAGGCACTTCTAACATGAAAAGGTGTGTGCAACTAATTTCTTTGCTGTTATGTCTTTGATGTTGGCAACGTTCATTTCAGTGCACAGTTTGATCTAGTTAATAATTTATGCTTTTAGTGTTGCACATCACAAATATATACAAGATCGGTTTTTTGTTTGTTTTTTTTTGGTACCGGGAATTGAATCCAGGGGTGCTTAACCACTGAGCCACATTCCCAGCCCTTTGAAAATATTTCATTTAGAGACAGGGTCTTGCTGAGTTGCTTAGGGTCTTGCTAAGTTGCTGAGGCTGACTTTGAACTCACAATCCTTCTGCTTCAGCCTCCTGAGCCACTGATATTACAGGTGTGTGCCACCATGCCCAGCATGACAGGAATTTTAAAGAGTTTATAATGAAGTCCAATGATGGAGCCTATCTTGGCTCCATAATAGTATTGAAAAGAAAAAGATCTTAACTGCTACCTTATTTCCTGAAATGCATTTATAGGTGGGTGGAAAAGCTTAAAAAATATTTTTTTGAAGTAATGGGAAGTAGAAGATATATTACATTATTGATTGCTGAATAAAGTTGATCTTTTTTGCTCTTTCTCAGAGATTCATTTTAGAGAATTAAAAAAAAAAATCAGGGTAGACGAGAAATTAGGAGACAGCAACCAAAAAAAGCCTAAGTGTCAAAACAAGTACCTTAAAATACACCAAGGAACTTAAACACAGCTGGGTGGAGGGTGGAGGGTGTGAGCAGCTTAGTGGAACAGGTAGGAATCATGATGCACAGGGGGACTTAGTGGCCATAGGAATCTGCCTTTGGCTGACATTGTTAGCTGAGCCTTTTCCTCTTCATGAAATCAATCATGCTATGTGCAGCAGCTAAAGGGCAAAATGGTCCAAGTAAATCATTCCTGCTCCTCATAAATTGGGAGGAAGAAACTCATTCCTAAATAACGTGTTTGACCTAGGTTGCTAATTAAGCTTTATTGTCAAGAACCAGATGTATAGTGATGAAAAAATTTTCCCATTATCATTTTGATGGTCTTTAAATTTCCTATTTGATTTGATAAGTTCAGTAGAATTGGATATAATCTATCTTGTTTGGTGTGACAGGTGGTGGTAGAAATATCAACTTGTCCCCTCAACTGCTTAACATAGACTGCTGATGACTGATTTATGTTCCTTCTGACATTCTGACTTGTTTATTGAGGTTTGAAATATAAATAAATAATTGCATTTGTTTCTTGGCTTAGTGGGTCTAAAACTCCAATCAGTTATTAATTTCTCTTCTGTTATTTCATTGTTAAAGATAAATTCTGGGGCTCGGGTTGTGGCTCAGTGGTAGAGCACTTGTCTGCCATGTGTGAGGCACTGGGTTCAATTCTCAGCACCACATAAAAATTAATAAATCAAATAAAGATATTGTATCCATTTACAAGTAAAAAAAATTTAAAAGAAGATAAATTCTGATTACTGGGGAGTCAATTTCATGTCCCTGTCCTTAAAATAATATCTGGCTCCTGTGACCATCTTCCCCTCAAACACTGTTGTATCTGAGATGAAAAAAACTCTGTTCAAGAAAGTCCATTTTAGACAGTAATTTCCCATAGACCAAAAGCTGTCGCGTCTCAATTATTGCTTTCAACACCAGGAATGAAGCTGAAAAAAAAAAAAAAAAAAAGTTCATTTGTCAACCAAACTGGAGAAAAGTTACAACATGAATGGATCAATTTGGGGATGTTTATGGTACACATTAGTATCCTTAATGTCTCTAAAATATCGGGATAAACTCAAAATCTTTTCAGCCTTGTTTAAGCACTTGCCAAACTATTCAGAAAGTATTGACTGAAAATGGATGTATTTTCATTTAATAAATAATTCTTTTTTAAAAATAGTTTAACTTTATTTTATTTATTTTTTGTTTATTTTTTAATGTGGGGCTGAGAATCGAACCCAGTGCCTCACATGTGCTAGGTAAGTGCTCTACCACTGAACCTCATCCCCAGCCCCTGACAAATAATTCTTTTTTTTTTTAATTAATTTTTATTGTAAACAAATGGGATACATCTTGTTTCTCTGTTTGTACATGAAATAGAGGCATACCATTTGTGTAATCATACATTTACCTAGGGTAATAGTTTTTGATTCATTCTGTTATTTTTTTTCTTCCCCCCACCCCTTCCACCCAACAAATAATTCTTAAAGGTGTATTTACTAAATGTGCTATGTTGAAATTGGGGTTTGGTAATTCAGGAATTTTGAGTAGCCTCAAGAAATGGTAACTTTTAGGAACATTGAATGTAAATAGTAGAGTTTATGGAGGAAAAGTAGTTAAGGGTTAGTACTTGAGTATACATCCTTCTTTTCTTTCCTTTTCTCTCTCCAGGGCACTTAACCATCGAGCCACATCTCCGGCCTTTTTAATTTAGAGACAGGGTCTCCCTAAGTTGCTTAGGGTCTTGATAAGTTGTTGAAGCTGGCTTTAAACTTGGGATCCTTTGGCCTCAGCCTCCTGAGCTGCTGGAGTTACAGATGTGTACCACTTCTTTGATCTTATAATTCTACTTCTAGAATTTTATCCTAGAGAAGTAATAATAGCTTTTATCAATCAGAATATTAATCAAATGTTTTTCAATCAAAATATTAATATTTCCACTTAAAAATGACATAAGTGTTTCATAATAGGTGATAGGTTAAATATAAGGTTAGATAGTCATTCAATGAAACATTAATGATTGTTTGTCTTTTGCTATCTAACAAAGATCCCCCTGAACTCCTGGGCATTTAAACTTGTTTCCCAGCACTGTGCAGGCTGACTGATGGTCCTGATGTTACTTATAGTGCTAGAGTGTCACTCATACCTCTGATTTCAGGTGGTGGCTGGGGTGGGCTGGAAAGTACAAGATGGCTTGTCTCACTGGTCTTGTGTTGTGGTACTGGCTGAGTCTCTTTGGTTCTCCTTCATGCGGCCTGTCTCTCCATGTGATATCTCATCTTCCAAGGCCCTTCTGTGTGACTTTTTTTCAGCAGGGTAGCTTGAACTTCCTTGTATCTTGGCATTTGGATTTCAAGAGGTGAAATGAGAAACTGCTAGGTTTCTTTAGGGCTTAGCCCATAACTAGAATAGTGTCACATGTGCCACACTGGTTGGTATAAGCAGGTCACAAGTCAAGTCCAGTTTCAAGTAGAAGGGAATAGAATCTTGAAGGAAGGAGAGACAAATTTTACAGGAAGGGAAGGATTTTTGGTTGCCATCTTTGGAGTCTCATGGTAGTCATTAAAAATCATATCCTATAAAAATATTGTACAGCATTCATGTTAACTGGAAAAAGGAGATGATGTTAAGAATAAGACATTGAGGAAAAAGGAGAGTACAAGACTTTATATAGAATAGTACCGATTTTCTCTAATGTTATAAAAAAGTGTACATACTTAAAAGGAATTTGAAGCAACAACATTAGTTTGTTAACAGAGGTTGTCTATGAGTGACAAAATTGAGTGTTTTCATTTTCTTCCTTAATCATATCTGCATTTTCTAAAATAATCTAGTTGCTTTAACAGTTAAGAACACCATTAGACCAATTTCAAATTCTTGACAAATAAAAAATATAGAAAACATGTATTATATTTTCAGACCCCAATACCATAAAAATTTGAACTGCAAACATTTACCCCAGAATTTCTATTCGCTTTGACACTTAAATATATCCTTGTAGATAATTACTGGGATAGAAAATATTTTAAATGAAAAATAGCAAGCTACTTACAAATGACAGTAAAGTTTTATACATAGCATCCTGGAATGTTCAGCTATATGAATATTCTTGTGTCATATCATGTATTTATTTGAAAATGTGACTGAAAACAAATGAGTGATGCAGAAAGGCAAAAATAAAATAAAGACAAAACTAAAACTAAACACAAAGGAAGCAGAAAATTATTAAGGATAAAGAGATACAGATGAAATGGAAACTAGAATGTAGAAAAAGACATCAGTGGAACCAAAAGTTACACTTTTGACACACGAAGAGACAAACATTTATCATATTGTTTTTAAGAGAAAAAGAAAAATACTAAGTACATTTGGATTGAGATGGGGACAGAAGAGATGATTTTTAAAATTTTAAGGAAAATTTATACATTTAAAGCAGTAGCAATTAGACTGAAAAAAATCTAGATGGAATGGAGTTTCTGAAGAAAAAAATGTTTCAATGATTGACACAAAATAGTTAGCAAACCAAAATAGATCAGTAAACATAGTAAAAAAATGAAGTTAACCAACAACAAGGCCCATTCAGTTTTATGGGTCTATTCTACCAAACATTTCAGAAATGAGGAAGGACTGTACTACATTAGCTATTTCAAACCATATGAGAAATGGAAAGCTTCTTCATCCATTCCTTGATACTAGAGTAAACCTAATACTAAACCTAGATAAGGAAAGCCAGAGGGAACTGGGTACTAGCATCAACATACTTTGCTTTTTAAATAAGAAAATATTTCAAACAAGATGATGTATCTGTGCATGTCATATGTTATATGGAGTGTGTGTGTGTGTGTGTGTGTGTATGCATATGCATGCATGTTTCTAAAAGGAACAAGTTCAGTTTTTGCTTGTTGGTTGTAATTCTCCAAAGCCTTGACTGGCTGACCTAGTGAAATCATTGTGGATTAAATCTGTGGGGGTATAAATTTCATGATTATTGTAAGAGGGACCTCAAACAGACAGAGATATCGTGTCTGTCTCTAGATACAAGGGGAGAAGATAGGTGAGGACAAGTGACATTTAATCACTTCTAGGAAGATACAATTCTGTAAGTGGTGACCCAGCCAGGACCTCAATCCCTAGATTCTAAATGTAGTAAAGATAACACATACTTGTAACTGTTGGAATTATAGAAAACAAATAACAAAGATTAATTATAAAAGTATATATCCTTATTAAAGAAAGTTTTGAGCATGTGGATGACAGGAGGAAGATGGAAACCTCTTGGAATCCCACCACTGGTGACATCTTGTTGTGTAGTACTCTAATATCCTCTGCTAGTGATTGTGTATGTGTGTGTGTGTGTGCTTTAAAAAAGTGTGAGTAAATCATAGGCGATGTTTTGTAGCCTGCTCTTCCCCCCACTACCAGTATGTCATGAGCATCTTTCCATCTCATTGAATATTCATGGTAGCCATCACACTATTTCACTGTCTCATCACTTAGGTGACTGAATTCTTATTGTTGAAACAGTTGATTCTCCCATTTTAAAATACAGATTATTCATGCAAAAATGTGAGCTACAAAATGATTTTTGTGTATTTTCAAGGAAAACAAAAAGTCAAAAGTCAGAGCAATCTAAACATTTGAAATGAAGTTCCTTACAAATAGGTATATAATTCTTTTAAAGGTCCTTTCAGGGAAAGGGGAAGCCTTTGTGGAAAGCCTTTCTTCATCATGGAAAAAGGAGGGTACAAATCTTTATATAGAATAGTACCGATTATCTCTAAAATTATAAAAAAAAGTGCACATACGTAAAAGGAATTTGAAGCAACAACTTAATTTGTTAACAGAGGTTGTGTATGAGGACTCCATAGGGTGTAAGTGATGGTAACTCCAACTGGGATTGAATGTAGCACACACACAAAAACAAACAAACAAAAAAACAAAAAGAAATGTATGGGCAATTATATCAGTTTCCCATTGGCCCCATAATGCTGTAAAAAAACTGACTACAAAATTTCAGTGTCATAGTAAGGAGCATTGATGTAGTCTGTGAGTGTGTGCTACTCAGCTGATCTCAATGAGGCTTGCTTGTGTATCTGTGAGCAGCTCTTGGTTGACTAGGCAGATCTGCTGATCTTGGCAGGGCTTGCTCATACATCTTGGGTTTGGTTGGCTGTTGGCTGGAACAGCTTGGCTGTTGTTTTAGTCTACTTTCTCATCACTGTGACCAAAAGACTTGACAAGAACACTGTAGAAGAGAAAAAGTTTATTTGGAGCTCATGGTTAAGAGGTCTCAGTCCATAGACAGCTGTACTCCATAGCTCTGGGCCCAAGGTGAGGCAGAAGATCATGGCAGAAGGGTGTGATGGAGGAAAGCAGCTCAGGACATGACAACCAGGGAGCAGGGAGAGCTCTTCACCAGGGACAAAATATTAACCCCAAGGCATACCCCTAGTGCTCACCTCCTCCAGTCACACCTTACCCACCTACAGTTATCACCCAGTTAATCTTATCAGTAGATCAATCCACTAATTATGTTAATCTTTCCTAACCCAATAATTTCACTTTTGAACCTTCTTGCTTTGTCTCACACAGGAGCTTTTGGGGAACACCTCATCTAAACCATAACACCTGTATTTATGTTTCCCATCTTTTATTAGGGCATGTTCTTTTTTTTACAGTAGAGGAAACAAGCAAGAGAATAAACACACAAGTGCTACTTCAGGCCCCTGCTTGGTCCACATATGTTATCACTGTATTGGCCCAAACAGGTCACATGACTGGACTTAGAGTCAGTTTAGGAGGGTACTGCTAAAAACGTAGATAAAAGAAAGTGTAAAAGAGTGGTGTCATTAATTCTGTCAGTCTACCTGGCATATATAACGAGCATGGTTTGAGGAGAGATGAAGCTTTAATGACTGCTGGATCTTGAGTATCAGATGATGTCACCTGGCTTGGTTTTACATCTTCAGAGTTTAGTGCTGCTTTACTTTGCACTAGCTTCACTCTCAGGGAGACCATTTCCATATGGAAATACTTAGAACTCCATCTTGAAAGCAAGTCATTCCAGCTGCAAAAGAACTTATCTTTCCCAGTTATTCCAGCTGAAGTCATGGTATGGGATCTTTTTGGACCAATGTATATCACATATCCATCTCTAAACTAGCTCCCATTTCTGGAAGATGATATATGTTGATTGGCCAGGCTTGGGTCATGTTCTCACCTCTGACACCATCTAGGATAGAGCAGAAAGAGTCAGCCATACCTAATCCTTATGAGATATTAGGAGGGAGTTGGAAACAACTTCTTTAAGAAAAACTAGAAATTATGTATAGAGGAAGGAAGAAGAGATGAGTGATAGGCAGGTCAAAATAAATGATACCCCTTTTATTGCTGTTAAAGTAGTTACTTCATTGAGACACTATCAACATAAACTACTTCTTGACTCTTCTATACTAGGCACCAAACTAGGTGTTTCATAAGCATCATCTTACTTATTTCCTACAATATCACAAGTTAAGTAGTATTGCCTGTGTTTTATTGATTGGAGAGTAGAAACTCATAACAGTAAAATAATTTGCCTAAGTAAATCAACTAGTCCATGTTAGAGTGAAGATTTCAACCTCAGTTTGCTCCTGTCCAGAATCTGTTCTCTTAATTGCCATAGGGCTGAGAAACAGAAAGTCAAGGGTTGTGTGTTTTCTCTTATATGTGCAAGATAGAGAGGAAAAGGAAAAGAAAGGTGGGGGATTGGGGATCTCATGGAAATCAAAGGGAGATCAGTAAAGGACAGGGACCAAAGGTGAGAGGTAGGGAGGGAGGGGCAAGTGCTGGAGAGTGATATTGGTCAAATTATGTTGTTATGTTGTGTGCACGTATAAATACATAGCAACATTTATATCCCATCGTTACGTACAACTATAATTCACCAATAAAAAAATTGGAAAAAAGGGATATTGGAAAAAATAAAGCTGACAAAAAGAAATCACACTAAAAGACTCCTTGAGAGGAAAAGCAGGAGGCCATAATGGATCCCATTATGGTCACTTGAGTCCTATTGAAGGGATAATCACAACCTTGCAGCCCCAGCTACATAAAATCTATGTTAACATAATTGAGTCACTATGATGGGGGCTTCTACTGCTTTTCTGTAGGGGTTTTGTGACCAGAAACTCTGACATGGTGTACCATTATTACCCTATTCCATTTCTGTATAGATGTCAAGTTGTCACTGTGAAGATTAACTAGGTTAACTAATATGAAAAAGAATTCTCAGATGATCAACCTAGATGTATATGAAAGGGAAAGAGACAATATTGTTGTTTCCCCTGGTGATAGCATTGAAAATTTGAACCTATGTATAAGTGTCCATTGACTGAGCCACCTCTTAGAGCCATCTAGCGCTAAGATGGTCAAGGGGTTCCAATTCATGTGTCGATGCCAGCTGATTAGCGCTAAACCATCTAGAGGGTTGTGTAGAGACTTCTCAACCTAATGGAAAGAGGAATGTGATGAGTAGTAATAGCTATGATGGGTACAGGAGGGGAAAGGAACAACATACTTGTCAAATACTGACATCCTAGGAAGTAGCAGCTTCTTGAGCATTGCCAATCCATGGGTATATGGGGGTTGTGTCCCTAAGTATGGATTATTTTGTTGCCATTGTATCTATGATGGGGGAATTCCTTGGTGAATTTTTTTGGAGGTCCCAACTCTTACTTAGCATAAATCAAAATGGAGAGCTTCATTTTCCTAAGAAAAAAATAATTTTTTTTGAGAACTTTTTCTTGTTTGGGGGCAGAGTAGGGGGAATTTACAAAAATGTTTACATGTAATAAGTAAAGTTTTAGGGTCACTTTTCTTTTTAAATAAATGTTACAAGTGTGAGTCTATTGAGTTATCATCTATCCTTATCATAACTTTTTTACCAGTGTATTTAAAAATATAATGCAGTTATAGTCTGAGTTCTAAAGAGGTTTTTTCCTAACTATCCCTTTTCTTACTTTGTAGATCTCTGATTGGAGTCATTTTCTGGTACAGACTGTGAAAAGAATGCAGTGAAAATCCTGGTCAACAGTGGAAATATTGACTTAAACTCCAGCTTAGTATAGCATTTCTTCTCTTCAGTAGCACCTCATAATATAAGAAAAATGTATGGAAGTGCAAGAACAATCACCAATCTGGAAGGCAGCCCTTCCAGATCACCTCGTCTGCCAAGGTCTCCTCGTTTGGGCCACCGAAGAACGAGCAGTGGGGGAGGGGGAGGAACAGGCAAGACGCTGTCTATGGAGAATATCCAGTCCCTTAATGCAGCCTATGCTACGTCTGGACCCATGTACCTCAGTGATCATGAGGGGGTGGCTTCAACAACGTACCCAAAGGGCACCATGACTCTTGGCAGGGCCACTAATCGAGCTGTATATGGAGGCCGAGTCACGGCTATGGGGAGTAGTCCCAATATTGCTTCTGCAGGACTTTCCCACACAGATGTCCTTTCATACACTGATCAACATGGTGGCCTGAGTGGCTCATCCCATCACCACCACCACCAGGTCCCCTCCATGTTGAGGCAGGTAAGAGATAGCACAATGTTAGATCTTCAAGCCCAGCTCAAGGAACTCCAGAGAGAGAATGACCTTCTCCGGAAAGAACTAGACATCAAGGACAGCAAGCTGGGATCTTCTATGAACAGTATCAAGACCTTCTGGAGTCCGGAACTTAAGAAGGAGAGAGTCTTGAGGAAAGAAGAGGCAGCCCGGATGTCCGTCCTTAAGGAGCAGATGAGGGTTTCTCATGAAGAAAATCAGGTAGGTTATGACTCACCTCAGTGTTTTTCAGTCTCAGTTTCTCACTGAGGAGTTGGTGCTTTGCAGATGGTTCCAGGACCTGTGCAGAAGAGAGTTTGGAATCATCAAGAAGGTTATAGCTTAATATATGTTTGACTTAGATGCTACATGAAAGCAAAGGAAAAATGAGATCACAGCTCATAATTTCCTTATTTTCCAGTAATCTTTTCTGGGGGAGGATCAATCCTCATTGCCTCACTTTTATATTTTGTTAATTTTGTTTTCTTTTTCAGCAGTTACAAGAGCAGTTCAGACATACCTCCTTGTGAATAGAAGAGGAAAATAATAATCTCTGCAAGAGTAAATACTTTTACAGCAATATTTACAGGGCCAAATTTGACTGATTTTTTTTTTTTTTTTTTTTTTTTTTGTTGAAGCACCAGCAGTATCATTTTCTTCTAGAATGAGTGGAGTTTGTTCTCTAATTAGAAAACTAAACAATATGAAATGGGATTGGGTAGAAAGGGTTTGATACCATATTAGAGAAATGCAATACATTTTAACTTGTCTTTCTGCCTTTATCCATTAAATATTAATTATTTACTAGTGCAAGATATCTCCCTATCTTTGATCCGTCCTCCATGTCTTAGAAAGATTAGTTGGATTAGTTTCCCAGAGTCTATCTGTAGGTATGCCATTCCCCTCCTAAATGCCTTCAGTGATTACTCATGGTCTCCAGAATGATGTCTCTTTCCTTGTCTACTTTAGGACCTTCTGGAAGGCCTGGGCCAGCCTTTTCAGCCTTATCTTGTACCACCTCCTTTCACATCAGTGCTGCCTACACTACCACTTGGTAATTTCTGCATGTACCCAAGGTTTCCGACCTTTGCGCCTTTGCTCTTGCTGTTCCCTTCCACCGGTGGCCTCCTTAGCACTGCTTCCTACCATCCATTTCTCTTTCAATCACAGTTTCCACTTTCAAATTCTTCCTGGTATGTGAGGTCAATTTTATGTGCTGCTCTTTCCTAAGAGCTTTGGAGTCAGATGTAATTGGATTTGAG
Source organism: Sciurus vulgaris (assembly GCF_902686455.1). Classification (NCBI taxonomy): domain Eukaryota; kingdom Metazoa; phylum Chordata; class Mammalia; order Rodentia; family Sciuridae; genus Sciurus; species Sciurus vulgaris. The sequence goes on from NC_136477.1 coordinate 49,225,291, forward strand.
CCCCAACTTCACCTCTTACTGGTGATGAGAGAAGAGCTAAAACGTGGGGAGTAGAGAGTGCTATGCCACTTTGTTTGGCAGTGCCCAAATATCATTTAACTTCCTGTAGAAATCTGGGAGAACTCTAATTTGGCTGAACTAGTGATTCTTGGACAGGTTGGTTTCTATGTTTGCCTAATGAGGCACTTTGCCTTTCTTGGGGTCATCTGCTGACCCTCTTTTCTGTTTCCCTGGCTACCATTCCTTTGAACCAAGCACTGGTGGAAGTCCTTGTAACCTGTTTGAAAATCTACCCTGTGGTCTCCTTCTGTGTGTAGAAAGCAGTTATCTTATCCCTTTGATTATCTGACAAAACTATTGCTGATTCTCAGATGTGATTTTTTTTTAAAGTTGAAACATATATCTTTGTTCTTCACTTCTAAATCAAATGAATGCTCTTCACTACCATTTCTGCTGTTTCTGATTTTGCTGGACCCCTTGTGGACCTGTTATATATTATATATTTCCCCTCTGTCTGAACTGGTTTTCACTCTTTAGTTTTGTTTTTTTTTTGGAAAGTGGTGTAGGATTGATGCAAGTAGTGACAAAAAGTTAGGAAGCTAGTCTCTAAACCATCTGCTCCCAAATGATGTTTTTTCTCATGCTTCCATCTTTAAATTTATTCTTGAGCACAGACCCCCAATTATATATGTATATTTATTTATAAATTGCATGATGTGCCACAGTGCCAATATATTATATGTCTTCTATGACATCCACAAAAAATAAATATGGATGAGATAAAGTAAAATAATATGTTAAAATAAAATGTTAATGATACACAGAATCTTTTTTTTTTTTTTGCCTTAAATAAACATGTTTTAAAACACTGATTCATTTCATGAGGGTTAGTACAGTTTAACCCAGAGGTCATAACCATAATCCCCCTTGAACCATCTCGTGTTTCCATAAGCCAGAAGTAAGGGAATGCTTCAGGGCGCTCACATGATTCTTTCTTTTCCTCCCCCATCTATGATCATAGGGTGTTTTGGTTATTTCAGGTGACATGTGCCTGGGACATATGAGCCAGCAAAAGGCCCAGTATTAATCTGTTTATTGAATAGAGGTCAAATGTAATCATTTTCCCTTTTAGGTTAAAACATAAAAAGATGAAGAAGCATGGAGAGTTTTTAAAAAGTTAGTTTACTTGCACAAGTTATTTTTAAAAATTGAAGAAGCCTTTCTTCCCTCTTAAAATTATATTAGGATCCCTTCTAGAGTACCTTTGGAGGACTCTTTGAACCCTTGGGGCCAGTGGATAGTGACCATGACCAAATTTGGATAGGTAGCCTGCTCCTCTGGAGAGGGCAGGTCCTCTCCATGCAGTGTGCAGGATTCAGGCTTTCTGCATCTGGATGCCTGCCTTCAGGAGTTGCTATACTAGACGAAGAGTTTTTGGGGGTGGCACACTGGCTATTCACATCTTTTACCAGAAATGACACATTGAAGGGAGAAGGAAGCAAAGTCCTTTTCTCTGTGCAGGAAAGGGAGGAGAGACAGATATAGGGATCTACTACCAGTGGGGTTTCTTTGTCAGAAAAGTGGAGTGAGATGAAATGAAGTTCAGGGAAGGATCTAGACTTCTGCTATTGCTACTGTTTGTATTATCACTGCCACTGTTGCCAGTAGACATCTATTAAGGGCTTATTTTGTTCTGGGCATTGTGCTCAGAGATTTGTGTCTATTATCTTACTCAGTGTTTGCATTGATCATCTGAGGGAGGTACTAGAATATCTCTAACTTTACAGGTAAAACATAAATAATGAGAAGATAAACAACTTGCCCATGTTTACATGGTTGGGAAATGGCAGATCTGGATTTTAAGGCTTTGGTCTATTTCATGACAAAGTTCAAGATCTTAACTTTGTGGCTACTATCTCCTTAAAGGATTATTGAGCTATGAATAGTAGCTTAGTATAATAAGAAGATCATACTTCATAGATGTTAGGTGAAAAGCATTGTTAGTTTTGATAGGATGATTAAGAATGTGATTTAGAGCTGGGTATGGTGGTGCCTGCCTTTAATCCCAGCTACTTGGAAAGCCAGGGCTGGAGGATTATCAGTCAGAGACCAGCCTGGGCAACATAGTGAGACCTTGTCCCCTACCCACCACAAAGGGAGAGATTTTAATTAGAATTTTTATTCTAAATTAGGAAATTTTTCCTAGAAATGGTTTTTACACTCTTTAGGATTTCTACCTGTGTTAACTTTCTGTCACTATAATGAAACACCTGAGATAATTAATTTATGAATTAAATAAATGGCTCACAGTTTTGGAGATTCCTAATCTTTGATTAAGTGCACCCATTGCTTTGGGCCTCTAGTGGGTATTGTGGATGACAATGATGAGGAGAATAAGGGGGAGCAAATTGCTTGGTCTGTTAGTGGAAAGCAAAAGGGAGAAAGGAAGAGGCCAGGCCCCACAGTCCCCTTCAAGGGTGTGTCCCCAGAGACCTAAAGACCTCCCACAAGGCCCCAGTCCTAAAGGTTTCACCCCCTCTCAGAAGCACTACCTTGGGGGACCAAGCCTTTAACACTAGACCATTTGAGGGACACTTATTCAGACTACAGTGCCACCAGTTACCATAACTTACTATACTTTCCTTTTAGAGGGAGGGGGAAAAAAAAAACCCACACAGAAACTTTTTCTTTATGGAAGAGTGGAAAAAACACAAAAGAGTTAAGGAACGTTTATTATGGTTTCTTACGTACAACAACTGGAGACTGCATCTACAAATGTCATTCTTCTGGGGGCATTTAGATAATCAGAATTTCACTGACCCAAATTCAGATGATCAAAAATGATTCGAACTGTACTATGTGAAGAGAAATGGGAGTCAGGCCCATTACAGGGTGGAAGTGAGGAAGCTCAGGTGCTCCTGTATATGAGGTTTGTAGTTCTGCCGCTTTAATGCTGACTAGCACAGACATTTTCCCCTACCTGCAGTGTTTAGAGGACTTTCACTCTTCAGTTTCTTTGTAGTAGATTTTTGAAGTCCTCATGGTTTCATCCAGGGGCATGGAACCCAACTCCATATCTAAGAGAGGATGTTGAACTCCCTCCCCATGTTACAGGAAGTTCAGGACTCTGTGGAACCTTGGGTCCATTGGGTAGATGGCCATGACCAAATGTCTTACATGCAAAAGGTTGAAGCTGAGGTTCCTGAATGCATATTCCACTCTTTCCCTTCTCCCCCTCCCCCACCCCCTAGTTCTCTCCAGGGCTCTACTTACCAGCCACACAGATCTGCATGGATATAAATACATTTGTTACTGCTAAGAGTTGCAGTACTGAAATTTGGAATTGTTTGTATAAATTAGAGTGCATGGATGGAGAGTTATCTTTATGCTGTCACCTTGTGTTTTTACTTTATGATGCACTTTCTTGAATTGGAGAAAAGCGGAACACAGTCATATGGATGGCTTATTCTTTGGGATGGCATGAACCCATACCCCATGCTCTCAGTGTCATACCAGTAGACGGATCTGGGGAGAGACAAGGTTAAACTTTTGAGAACTAATGTTCTGCTGCCACTTGAGGTAACCCCATCATCATCATCATCATCATCATCATCATCATCATCATCTCATCATCATCATTATTGTTGTTATTTTGGTACCAGGAATTCAACCCAGAGGCACTTAACTACTAAGCCACATCCCTAGTCCTTTTTATTTTGAGATAGGGTCTTGCTAACTCACTTAGAGCCTTGCTAAGTTGCTGAGACTGGCCTTGAACTTGAGATCCTCCTGCCTCAGGTTCCCAAATTGCTGGGATCACAGGCATGCGGCACCACACCTGGCCCCCCTTCTTATTTTTGATGGCCCATGGGATTTGGATACATGTTGTGGGGTGGGGCAGGGGGAGATTTTGATGTGACAATAAGAAAGTAAAGTGACCCAATTTTCTTCAAAGAAATTTAGGTTTTGGGGCTGTAGCTCAGTGATAGAGGGCTTGTTTAGCATATGTGAGGCACTGGGTTCACTCCTCAGCACTATATAAAAATAAATAAGTAAAATAATAATTGTGTCCATCAATAAGCAAAAAAAAATTTTTTTAAAAATATAGGTTTGTCTTTTCTTTACAGCTGCATGATATTTACCAGTATAATGAATATCAGACAGAGAAAACACAGTAGAGAATAAATTTCCAGAAAGTTCATAAGGGACTGAGCATGATGGTATGCACCTATAGTCTCAGTGACTTGGGAGGCTGAGGCTGGAGGATCACTTAAACACATGATTTTGAGATAAGCCTGAGCAATGTAGTGAGATGCCCATCTCAAAAAATGAACAAACAAAAAGTTCATAAGGATTTGCATTGCATAGAGATTATTGACTTTTCATATTCCTGGATATTTTGTGCAACTATTAACTTTGTATTTCTAATGGAGTTTTCCAAATTAGGTATATAATAAAGCAATTTTTAGACATTTTCCTAGGTTGTGTGTGACTCGCCAAGGCTCTGCATGAATATAAATAGCATCACACACTAGGAGATTGTGCTAGATCTAATATTTACCCATCTTGCGCAGAAGTGGGACAAGGTCATTGGGAAATGTAACCCAAGAAATGTAAGTAAACCTGTCTGGGGAATGTTACAGCCTTTAAGCAATAGTTATGCGATAATTTCTATTTCTGGCTTAACACAGTAGGAAAGAGTCTACTCTAAATCAATATTAATATGAGCTTTTGACTCAGTTTCAACATAGGATATATTCATTTGTATTTTGAAACTTGAAAAGGTTGAGAGGGATCACATGTTGTGTTTCCTTCATTATTATTGTTTCTTCAATTTTTATAATAGCAGGGTCTTTTCAACAGGAGTCTTCCAACTTTCTTCTAAAATACTCATTCTGTTGAGAGTGTCCAGGTATGAGGAGTTGTATCAATTGGAAGCAAGTGATAGAATTTATCTTATCTCTTTGAGAAAGTGGCAAGACAGCTGCATCATAATAAGTTGTCTGTTGGCAGATAGATGTAACCACAGTCACTATGTGACACTGAGGGCAGAACCTAGGAGTGCTGGGTCCCATCAGGTTTGTGGGTGAGATGTAGATGTTGCTATGGCTAGGATCTGGTTTGTCTCCCAAAGGTCCATGGGCTGGAAGCTTGGTCCTTAATGTAACTGTTGAGAAGGGGTAGGATTCTTAAGGGATAATTAGGTCACAGGGTGTCTACCCTCATGAATGGATTAATGTCCTTCCCAATAACTGGGTTAGGGCTTTTGGGAATGAATTTGGTCTCATAGAAGAGAATTGGATCCTGAGGGATTGGATTAATTAGCATGAGAGCAGGTTGTTATAAACCAAGTTTACCCCTAGTGTTTTGGTCTTTTCCATATGCATCCAATCATCACTCTTGTGCATGTTCCATTCATGTGATAACATCTACAATGGGGCCCTCATCAGAAGCTGAGAAGTTGCTGAAACCATGCTCTTGGATCTTCAGAGCTATTAGCTAAATAAACCTACTTTCTTTATAGCATGCATAGTCTTCAGAATTTTTTTTTTGTAGTGTAAACAAAAGAGAGCAGGCTGAACAGATCCTTTCCTCACAGCCCTCAGAAGCAACCAACCCTGCTGACACCTTGGTCTTGGACTTTTAGTTTCCTGAACTGTGAGATAATAAAAGTCTTTTGTTTAAACCTCCCAACTTGTGGTACTTTGTTCTGGTAGTCCTTACAAAATAATGCAGTGTGTCACTATGTGAAATGTCTAAACTCTGAAGTTAAATAATGTTTATTAAATCTGCTTCATCCAGCAATTTTCCAATCTTACATAACCATCGGAGTTTATCTTAAACTTTCTGTGTATTAGAGAGCTATTGTGCAATAATGCTGCGTATCAAGCCATCCCCAGGCCTATTGGCTTAAAAAGATAAGTGTTTATCTCTCCCTTACATGTTTTTTTCAGGATGGCTGCAACTTGGTTGATCTCTGGACTCTGGACCAGGCTCAGGGCTACGAGTTGGGTTTAGGTAGCTTCCCATATGTCTCCATGTTCTCCTTAGAGCAGCAGCTCCTCAGGGATTCATCCTCTCATGGTAGATCACAGATGCTGAGTGTCCAACAAATCCCCACAAACATGTTTAAAGTGTCTGCTTACACCATGTTCACTACCTTTCTGTTGGCTAAAACTTGTCATGTGGCCAAGTCCAAAGTCAGTGATGAAGAGGAAATCTACTTCCTGCCAAGGCAGAAGGGGAGTGTAGTGGATTTTTGTGTTAACAATCCCATCTGTTATAAAACTGTAAGTATTCTTAGATCCAAGGGTTTAAGGTCATACTGTGGAAAGGCTGCTTGGCTTTAGGAGCATCTTTAGCAGTGAGACATTAAAGGAGACCTGTGAGGGTGGATGAGCACTTTCAATGTCAAAGGTTCCTTCTGTGGCTGAGCCTTCTAAAGTCCTGATGGTACCGGATTAATAGCTCAGGTTCAAGTTCTTTCTTCTCTTTCTTAAGTATTTGGCCAAGGAAACTCAAGTAGAAATCTGAGTGACTCTGGATAGTTTTTTGTTTTCCTGATAAAAGGAATAAATATCACCATCAGTGCTCTTCCCCATTCCTTCCTGTCTTGAGTGTTATTGTGATGCCTGGATCTGTGTCAGCCATATTGTAAGCATGAAATAAAGGCCAAGACAAGCACAGAGACATATGCCCTGCCATCTCTGAGCAGTTGCACCAGCACCAGAAATGGCCTGCCTCCAGACTTCTAGTCATGTGAGAAAATAAATTCCTAGCTGTTTAAGTCACTGTTGGTTGGGCATTCTCTTCAATCATATGTTGCATCTAAGTGCAAATTGTTTTCATTTTAACTCTGAGTTGAAGTGTGTTTGTGTGTGTGTTTCCCTGATGTTGCTTAGGCACATGGGTTTCAGAAGTGGATAGTATAAAGCAGCTTAGCATCATAGTATAACTTGGAGTGCCATTTCTTAAAAGAAAAACAAAAATTCATCTTCTTCATCTCAAGACAGTCTTTCCTAGCTCTTTGGGTGTAACTTTTCTCTCCCTTTCTAGAAAGGTGGAAGAACTTTGGTCCAGACTTAAGCAGTGGCCTATCGGTGAAAACTTCTTTGGTTCTGAAGATGAATGAGGTGGCACAGAGCCAACAGTTGGTTTCTTTTTGTTAGAATATAGGAGAATTATTTGAAGAGAGCTATACATCTTTGTCACAAATGTCAGCTGGTTTTTGCCTCAATAATCTCTTGCAGTCAGCCCTAGAATCAACCATATGTACCACATTAGTAGCTAGCTTTACAGATTTTCATTCCCAAGTTTTCTTCTGGAAGACTTGGCTAACCGGAGGAAAGGAAATGTTCTTATATGCTGGACTTTGGGAGATCTAAATGATTTCCATCTCTCATTTTCTTTCTGGATCACTTGATTTGGGTGATTGGATCACAATAGTACACAAGCAACCAAAGAAAACATTTCAGACTATTTCAATGAATACATAATTTTAGTCTCACTGTGCCCAAAGTACTTAACTGAAACAAAACTTAGGGAGAGGAGGGCAGGGGGAGTGGTCACCCTCAAAACATTCACTGCCTAATAAAATTCCCTATAGACAACATTCTCAGAATTTTAAGAAAAATCTGTGTTGACAGGAGAAAAGTAACAGGGTGATTTTTATCAGCCAACACAGATGGGGTGGGTTCTCTTCTGGCCAGCGTGCAAGTTCAGTTTCTATAATTAGTTGCAGGTGGAATCCTTGTGTTGTTGTGTTGGAGTCCATTGACATGTGTGCAAATTCCTACCACCCCCAGTTGGCATTTGGACTCAATAAGTCATTTGGCTTTCCAGGAGTATAGAAAATTATAAATCTATTTCACACACACACCCCCCACAGATAAAGCTGCTTTAAAGGTCAGGTTCTGAAAGCTACAGAAAGCATTTTCAAAAGTTTGGAAAGTGGGTTTTTCAGCAGAATGTGGGCATGCAGCCAAGAGCTGGGGCAGCCTGACAAGCTCTTCTGGCATGTGCAATTTCTCTGTTTCTCTGTGAAGGCAACATTTGATTGTATCTTGGAAGCAGTGTGCGGCCATTTTGTTTTCCAATAGGAAAGGTCTAGAGAGACCATGTAGGACCCAGGCAGCTACTTCCCATCTTATAACCAGTGGCTGAGCTTGAACTGTCTGATTGGGCTACATACATTGATCAAGTTAACTTGGTGGTTCTCAGCTGGGGTGATTTAGTCCTGTCCTCCTCCCACAGGGAACATTTGGAAGTGGAGACATTTTTTTGACTTTTACAACTTGGGGGAGGAGGGAAGTTTGCCACTGGCATCTAGTGGGTAGAGGCAGGGATGTTGGTAAAAACTACAGTGCACAGGATAGCCCCCTGCATTATCTGGCCCAGAATGTCAACGCCTACAGGGCTGAGAGACTGAGTTAACCAGATGATCACTCTACTTCATTTTTCATTATATTTTTTTGTCTTCACTCAGTGCTTTTCTTTTACTTTGTAAAAGATTATCAAGATGTATGTATTTTTGTAAAAATGATAATACAAAAGCTAATACCCAATTCATCACTGAGTGGGAAAGAATTATCAGTGATGTCTTCTTTTTCTCTCCTTTTTCCAGTCTTGGGCTGGACTAGTAATTATGATTCTTGACTTCTTTTAAAGTAGACACTTGGTAAAATAGATATCATTCTTGTAAGGACATGAACAACTCATTAAGGAAATGAAACATCTTAAGATTCTAATTTCTGTATGCTTCCACTTTTTTCTAATATATAAAAATCAAATATATTTCTATATAGTTGGAACAATGAGAAAATTTAAAACAATAGCATTTGTAATAGCATTAAAATGTTAAATAATTAGGGATAAATTTAGCATTGAAAATTACACATTACTGAAAGACCACATTTTTTTTTTTTTAATGGTGTTTTTTTGTCCACCTCTGGCATTGATCTTGAAAGGAAGGAGGAACAAGCATTTTGAGCACCCTTTTTCTTCCAGGAATTTGCTAGTTTTTTGTCTTGTGTGAGCTCAACAGTCCTGTAAGACAGGTAATGTCTCATTCCATGGACAAGAAACAAGCAGAGAGATGAAGTGGGCCGCCTGAGGCCTCACCATCAGAGAGAACTGGGATTTGATTTCAGGCAGGCTTAGCTCTCATACTGTGCTCTTCCCTGTGTCATGAAGAGGACAAGAGTTCATTCTTTTACTTGAAAACCGAGGAGCTTAGTGCTGAAACCAAGTCCTCATACACAATGGTGGTAGCAGCGTGCTTCAGGACACTGTTGAAGAGGCACACGGAAAGGATGGAAAGCAAGGATGAGGAAGGGAACTAGTGGTGGGGAGCAGCAGAGAGGCAGGGCAGCAGGAGGTAGCAAATTTATCCCTGCCAAGTAAATGAGCAGAAGAGAACACCTAAGGAACACTCCTACCTTGGAAACTCATCTAGAAGATAGCAGAAAACAACTCCAGGACATTTGAAATTTTAAGCCATAGGTGGTAGAGGAATGAAAGCAATTATCTCTCAGGACCTGTTTTAATCCAGGGCCTGGCAGATCCTTTCAGTTGGTTGTCACCGACAGATTCCCTGGATCAACAAGAGCAAAGTTTCAGGGATGAGGCAGCTCTTAGTTTTGGGTGAATGGACTTTAATGCAGATAGGCTCACTAATCCAAATAGAACTCTCCCTGAGCTTGCTTCCATCTTCAGGAACTTGTGGGTGCCTTGCCTGCATCCTGGTGCAGGAGTCCCTCAGCTGACACCCCTCAGCTTCCTCTTTAGTTGCTTTCTGACCTTACTACTGTGATCACACATCTGTTTCAGGCTTTGCCTTTTGAATAATTTCACATCTTGTGTCTGAAAATCAGATCTTCTCTTCTTGGGTCCCAGCCTTCCTGATTTCTGCTTCTCCTGGCAGTTATCCCCTATGAAATCCACTTTTTCCTTCTCTTTGAGGATCCAGATCATTCATTTAATTCATTCAGTCATCTCTTGTTTAATGGAGAATGTGGTTGCAAGTAGCAGAAACCCATTCAAGTTGAAGGAAAAAAAAAGAAGGTGGGATTTACTGGGGACGCAGAGGGATTCTTCCCAGACCCTTAGAGTAGGTAAGCAGCCAGGTATCATGAGGGGCTGGAATCAGGGGTTAGTTGAAAGATAATCAGGAAAACAAAGTCAGTTTCTTTCTCTTTCCTACTCTCTCTCCTCTGTTATCTCTCTCCTTATATCTGTTTTTATATACCTCTTGTGAGAAAGGAACCGCTCAAGGGAAGCATATTTGTGTTCTCCATACAAGTGTCCTGTGGGGACTGCCTTTTAAAGTTGCTCTGTTGCAATTTCAAATCTAAAGAACAGAAAATCAGACTGCCCAGCTGGAATCCAGAGTCTATTCTAAGTCCATTCAGTTGTGGCGAAGGGAGTGAGTCATGAGACCTGCACCCCCCCCAATAGAACTATTCATGGGTCTGTCTGGGAAAGGGGCATAGTTAGTAGGTTCTCTACAAGGGAGTCTATGGGTATGGTGCTGAGGAGGAAATGCCAGCTGTTGCTGGGAAAGTGATTGTGAAACACATAATTGGAAGCTAGTTTATTTCAGTTATTAGTAAGACCAAGATCAACCATGTAAGACTTTCAGGGCTTGGAAATTGAACTTCCGTTGCTTCTGTCTATAGCCATTTCAACAGCAACTTCAGTTGACTCCTGGAATCTCTTGACCTTCACACCCATCTTGCCAGTCCTATCTCTGATTGTGCCCACTGGAGAAATTCCCAAAGTTGTATAGACTGACACCATAATCAATTCCTGCTGTCATATCCCAATATGCCCACATAGCTTTTTTTTTTTTTTTAAACTATCTTTTTTTTTAATACCTTCATTTTAAATTTATTTTTATGTGTTAGCGAGGATCAAACTCAATGCTTCATACATGCTAGGCAAGTGCTCTACCACTAAGCCACAACCGCAAGCCTTCACATAGCTTTTTTATAATGTTGGATTGCATTCTTTGTAAAATTTTTAAAAATTCTACACTTCCTGTAAACTCCCTGAATTTCAATGAAAAATTGGGTCTCCAAAGTGCATGGGATTTTGATGTTAGATAGGAGCAACAAACTTTTAGAACTAGGTATGTTAAAATTCGATGTCTTCTATTTTAAGGTATAACAGCTTGAGTTCTAAAAACTATTGGTTCTTGAGTATATATTATCTGAGAAGGAATAGAAAGAAATTAAAATTCACTGATTAGTTCCTTAGAAAAGCTTTATGAAATATCCATGTGAAATAACATTAAAGTTCCCCATGAATCTGGTGAGTGGTAGAAATAAGTAAGTTGGTTAATGTACCTGATGACCAGACTTAGAAATGTAGCAAATAATAAATAAAAATTGCCTTCTCAAAAATTTTAAACTTGTGCCTGTGATTTTATCTTTGGGAAGCCATAGACGTTTTGAGAAACCAATGAAAATGTCATAGTTTTCCCCAGAAAACTGTGCAGAACCTGAATTGTGCATAACATTTCACTACCTCATCCATACTCTGAACTCCAAGGGCATCTAAGGGTATTTAGGTCAGAAATCTGCCATTTAATATTAACATAGCACATGAATCAGGAGTAAGTAGTTCCTAATAGTGACTGAAATGAATGAGCTTTTGGTAATGTGAGACATGCTTTCAGTTCACTGCTATTCAATTTATGCTGAGAAGCAGGGAACACATGCCAGGATTTTGATGATAATTGGTAAGGTGGAAACTTTTGACAGACTCTATACTAGATTCACTGAATGCATTCAGGTACAATCTACTATAGTAGATTTCAGTGCACCTTCAAGAATAATATACCTTGAAAGAGTTTTCATAGTTTGGGTGTCATAATAAAGTACATATTTAAATATCTTCACGAAGGACTTTTATTTCACTTTGTTCATCCATGAGTGCCAAAATTCCCAGTTCACCTCACACAAGTCTATTTCACTTCTTTATAATTGCGAGTGAAATCTAATACTACAAGTTCATTATGCTCTAGCCATTTGTGATAAAACAAGGAACAAAGGATTTTGGTGAGTTATTCATTAAGGACTAATGGATCACCTACTGTGTTCCCAGTTAGGTGTTAAGAACTGGAAAAGCCTCTAAAGGAGTATAAGAAGTCCTGTCCCTTGCCATTTCATGAAAATTACCAGACCCATTTCCTTTTTCTGGGTAGACAGTAAAAGAGGAACACAGCAGGACAGACCTTCTTTTGGATGGGCAATTGAAAATTGAAAATTCCAAAATTTTCCTAAGCATGAACTTTGGTCTAAGAGGGAAAATGCTTGCCCAATTTATTTACCTTTCTGGAAGAGCCACTGATGCTGATATGACCTTTCTCTTTCTTCTGTAGAAGCCTAGCCAGAGTCCAAGAGAGTGGGTACAGTGTACAATCAATATCCAGTCAGGGTAGGGCTTCCTGAACGGGTTGGGGTGAGGGGTGGGGTTGGAATATTTCTGGGCATTTCCTCTCTCAGGGAAGTATATAAGGTCTGTGAATCACTTTCCCATTTATGATATGTTCCCTTGATAAGTAAGAATAAAAATGATTCAAAGTACTTCCCACATATACCCTAAATGAAGTAATTATAAGTAATAGTGTTTATTGGGTGTCAACACTGTGCTGAAGGTCTTTCATGTGATATCATTTAATTCACATGATGATCCTGTGAAGTAGATACTGTTAATATTAGCCCTCCCCCTCCTTTTTTATTGTACTATAGGATTGAACCCAGGGATATTTAACCACTGATCCACATCCCCAGCCCTTTTTATTATTCATTTTGAGAGACAGGGCCTTGTTAAGTTGCTAATGGCCTCACTAAGTTGCTGAGACTGGCCTTGAACTTGTGATCCTCCTGCCTCAGCCTCCTGAGCTGCTGGGATCATAGGCATGCACCACCGCCCGGCAGCCCCATTATTTTGTTTTCAAGGCTCAAAGAAGAGGGCATGTATACAAGATTATAGTTAGCAAGTGACAGAATTGTGGTTGAAATGAGGCAGACTAACTCCAAGTCAAAATATGAGTTAACTGTAGTGTGTAGTGGCTAATCCTGTGAACACAAGGGGGTCTGAGGACAGGCATGGACTTTGGATTGAACAAATTTGAAACCTATGTATGAGAAAGTCATTCCCTTTTCAAGTCTCATTCGGTTCTTCTGATGTACTTCAATGAGAAAGTCTCAACTTGGTGCCAACCTTGAACATCTCCTCAATACATATTAGGCACTTCTCACCCTCACTGTAGGATATGTTGTGACATTCCTACATGATGCTTACTTTGTAATTCTGTCAGGTCACATTTTTCCCTTTCCATCTGATGTGCCGCCTGTTTTCTAAGGGTTTCTGTGAGAACTGGCATTGTGGTATAGGCAGAGCCTATTTACTTATCTCCTGCTTGATTGTTTGCCCAGCCTCAGCCTGGTACTGGGGATTGAACCCAGAGGTGTTCTACCACTGAGTTATGTACCCAACCTTTTTATTTTTAAATTTGAAACAGGGTCTAGGCTAAGTTGCTAAGGCTGTCCTCAAACTTGTGATCCTCTTACCTCAGCCTCCCAGGTCCCTGGAATTATGGGTCTGCTTGGTTACCTGTAACAGTCCTTGAGAGAACCAGCTTTTCGATGAATTGCCTGGGTTCCATTTCTAGCTGTTGGACTTCAGTCAACTTACTCTCTGAACTTGTTTCTTTACCTGGAAAGAAATTGTGGTAACAGTACCTACTTTAGGTATGAATTTAATAGGATTTACATTTAATTGGATTAAGCGAGGAAGTTCATGTAAAAATATTTAGCACCATGCTGTTATAACTAAATATTCAAATTATACAATAAGAACTGTAAAGGAAGCCAATATGAATGGAACAAGAATGGCAGATCATGGAACCCGTCTTGATTGCACCAGACCTGAAGCCTGACTACCTCTGTATTTCCTACAACTTGTTGAAGCCAATTCAGATAGAGATTTTGTTACCAATAGGTCAATGCATCTTGATTTATAGAGCCTTAAATACTCAGAGCACTCTTGTTAGAATCTTTGTGGTTACAAAAAAAATGAGTAGATCCCAGTCCTTACCCTGAGAATCTACTCTACCAGGGAAAATGCTATATACATAGATCTATTAAAAATAGCAGAGTGGCCAGGGGTAGTGGTGCATGCCTGTAATCTTAGTAACTTGAGAAATGGAGGCAGGAATATTTGAGGCCAGCCTCAGTAACTTAGTGAGACCCTATCTCAAAACAAAAAAATAAAAAGTTATTATGCTGAAGATTCTTTTAAATAAAGCTAGTTTTTAAAGAGAAAAAAAAAGTGTTGGGGCTACAACTCTGGGAAAGTGTACACCCCTGAGTTCAATCCCCAGTACCAAAAAATAAAATACATAAATATATAAATGAAGGAAGAAAGAGAGTTGTATTTCCCATTAAAATATACAATTAAAAAGTTTTAGAGGCCCAGAGACCCAAGACAGAGAGAAGGCTTCAAATAGGGAAGGGGGCCTTGAAGACAGTCCTGAGGATGGAGTTAATATTCAAAAGGCCAGAAGGTGGGGGCAGAGCTGGGTGGTGGGGAGTCCAAGTTCTCAATGGCAAGAATAGCCCAGAGAAAACAGATAACTGGAGAATTATTTCACAAAGCATAAGGATGAACACAGGGCAGAATGAGTGCTCCAGATATTGCACCTTAATTTTTTAAAGAGGAGAAAACCAAATTGGCTCATAAAGGTCACATTTTCTTAGAGGATTTTGTTTCCTGAATCAAAACTTGGCATACTAAGTTACTTACTTAGCATGCTTCACGTTATAAAACTGTCTTTTGCTTCTATGCATTTTCTCTGTGGATCCTCTGGACAACAGAAGGATGAGTTGAAGAGTTCACTGTCAATATGTTGATGGTTGAAAGGGAAAGGTATTTACAGACCCAACAGAAGCTTTGGGTCTGATGTGCCTTTTCTGTTAGTGTGGGGGGGCGGTGGGGAGGGGGAGAGAAGGGGAGGGGGAGGGAGAGAAGGAGAGGGAATATCATTATTGGATACACAAGTACTGTTAGATGCTGAGGACATGCCATGCCACAATCTTGGGAACAGATATTCCTTGTTCTGTTGTTCTTTCTCCTTTATAGGGTCAGTGGACTTAAAATATCCTGTTCCTAAAACCAAGTTCAGTTGAGCATTTTTTTTTTTTTTTTTTTTTTTTGGTGCTGGGGATCGAACCCAGGGCCTTGTGCTTGCAAGGCAAGCACTCTACCGACTGAGCTATCTCCCCAGCCCCATGAGCTATCTCCCCAGCCCCATGAGCTATCTCCCCAGCCCCTGAGCTATCTCCCCAGCCCCTTCAGTTGAGCTTTTAAGGAATGGATAAGAGAGTTTTCTTGACTAAGGTATTAACTCCCATAGTTGAATTGAAGCCAGTCCATGTTGATTTGCAGAGGTACACCCTGCAAAGTTCTGGGCCATAGTCACACTTTTCTCATGCTAAAAAACAAAACAAAACAAACGAGACAGAACAAGACTCACATTATACCTCTCAGGTGGGCAGCATTGAAATATCTCCCATGGCGTAAGCTAGCAGCTATACATTTCTATATCATCACAAGAGAAACAGGAAAAAGGTGAGGGTGACTGTTGTTTGAATCCTTGGGAAAGGCCAACTCTCTCGTTGCCTAAAGAAAGATAACATGGCTTCTGGATCCAGCTAGCCACACACATGAATCCAATCAACTAGAATCATGAGGACTCAGAGGAGATGTTTGATGAAGTTTTGTGAATGTAGTCCTGATTTTCATCTTGGCCTACTGAATCCATCTTCTGCTTATCTGCCCAAGAAAAGCTCTTGTAATGATCTTTTAGTAGTTTGTACCAAAGGAACGGTTCCCCAAATCAAATTTTATAACCAAAATATCTACACTGGTCTTTAGATATATCTGCCAACTTTCCACTGGAGAGTTCCCTGGTACCCCTCCAAAAGGTCAAATGAGATGATGACTGAATGGACATCATGGAGATGATTAGGGTGGGGGTATGGGGCCAGAGTGAGGCAGATGTGGTCAAAGCAAGGAAAGATAGACTTGTTGAATCTGTCTGATGTGCTTTGGGCTGTATTCAGGTGCTGTTATTGGGGCAATTTACTTGCTAGGAGATGACATAGCAAGCCCATTACCACGCTTGCTGGAGATAGGAGCCACCAGCATTTCCCCAGGAGAAATTTTCACAAGTGAAGGCTAATTTTACTTTTGCTGTTGATGGCATTTCTCAGCTATACTAATTACCATTCTGATGGAAATGCTGCAGAAATATACTCCATGTTCCCAAGAGTACAGAGGGGAAAAGAGGTTGTTTTTAAATAATCCAAGAAAATGTTTCACCTGTGGATTCCAGTGCTGTAGTGCATCCTTGATCATGGCTGTCTTCAGTGGCAGATACCCTGCCTTAAGTAGAATTTCTGTGTTTGTCTTATTTTCATCTCTCGGACTATGGGATCCCTTCCTTATTCAGTGTCAATGGCAAAAAAAAAAAATTATTTTAGGAAGGGGAATTATAATTATGGAGTGAATGTTGTGTCTCAGTTTAAAAACATTTTCTAAATTTGGAAATTATGTTTTGATTTCTCCCTCAGTTCCATCCATCCACTTACTTAATAACATCCCTGAATATAGCAGTTGTTTAGGAAATAAATAGTTGTTGAATGAAACGTGTAAGTATATGCAGAACCAAGGCTCCTTGAACTCCATGAGACTGGGAGGCCTAGATCTACTTGTAGCTTTGCTACGAGTTGACTATGTTACCTTGGGAATCAGTTGCTAAGATTGGAAAATTGAGAGACTTCATATAAAAACCCACATTTCTGGATTTTATTGAACCTGGTGGGGATCTGGAGGTGTGGCTGGAGCTAATCAGTTGCTACTTGCCTTAGGTCTCTGCAGGTTCCTCTAGTTCACCCTGTGATTGACATCTGTGCCTCCTTAGTTTAAAGGACAAACGAAGAACATTTTCAAATCAAGATGTTAGTAAAATATGAGCATTATTTGGTCTCACAGAGTTCTGAGTGAAAATGCTGACTCCAGCTCTGGGGGAAGGTGGAAGCAGCATCTTAATTCTTGGGGCCTGAAAGACTTTAAGAGCCACCCATGCTGGACTGTAAAATGGAAAATGAACTTTTGGATATTTGGGGATAGTAATGAGTAAATGTGTGAAGCAGTGGTCAGTTCTCAAAGGCCAGAGACAACTGACTTGATTGTGGAGGGTGATGGCTGCCTGGTGCCTGGCTTGGAGTAAAAGGGATCAAGTTTCCCAAATGAAAGGAACAGAAGAAAAGGGGCAACTGTTAAAAGTTCACTGTAGATTTAAGTGCCACCCACCCCCTTACACTAAGAAAACAGATGCAAAAGCCCTGATGGGGGATTTGCTTTGCAGGGGAGGAGCTGCCTGTGTTTGCTTTTCTGATGACTTGGATTTCTACAGCTGTTCAAGGTTCTTGAACTTCCTGGGAGAAGTACAGGCAGATAAAATTGTGTTGAAATCAGCATCCCAGCCCTGCCTTTCTTAAGGACTCTGTTAATTTTGATAGGATTTCACTTCATTCCAGCAGTTGTCTATGATATATCGGGGTAGATGTAATCAAATAGTGGATATACTTTGTATGCATGTGTGTGTGTGTGTGTGTGTATGTGTAGCCCCAGTGCTATGATTAGAGCAGGTTAACCAGGTTAACCACTATTGTGATGGCAAAACCAGACCTGGTTGTGAAATGAAATGACAAAAACATTATGGTAAGAGTCCAATGCCTGGGGAAGGGGTCAGTTCCCCTCCCATCTCTTAGCCTTTAATTAGGAAGCCTATTCACCATGGGTCCCTACCTTTTGCATTGTCAATAACTGCCCTGAGAGTCTGACGACTCCCTCCTGAAATGTAACAGATGTCTGTGAAAAGAGCTGTTTCTTCTTATCTGTTCTGTGAACATGCTTTATGTTAGAGACCCTGCACAAGGACCGCCAGTGTAAAATAAAGTTCTCCTCCCCGAGTGCTGCTTGCTGCTTCTCGACCAGTCTTCCTGCAACACTATAACAGATTGATAGTCATTTGACTTGAGGGAGAAATTTCCCCAGGTGTTTCATTTTCTTCGTGTTCTTCAAGTCTGCAATATCATTCAGAAGTCTGTTAGGAAAGTTAATATATCCGAGGACCCTTTATAATAAACATTTACCCTTTGAAGAAAAATAGCTTATTATATACATTTTCCAGCAGAAAGTAATTTGAGTTTGTTAGGAGTTTACATGGAGTTTTGGTTTGAGGGCTACTGTTCTTTCCCTGCCTCCCCAGGTTCTGACAGAAGGTATTGGATATTTAAAGACCAGGAGTCAAAGGGGAGACAGATATGACTTTATTAACCTCTGAGGATGGTACCCTCTCCATGCAGGGATTTTTCAGTTAGGTGAGAGAGCTTGCTATTCCTGTGTCCAAATCCCAAATAGTCACATCTGTGGCATGCTTGACCCATGTAGCCACCATTCTCAGTCAGAAATCAGGGCTAGCAAGAGGGGAAGCTTTGGTGTCTTGCCACGTGGATTCCCCAGAAGTGAAAGGAAAAAGGAAGGTTGGCAGAGCCCTGTCCTGCAAGACTGGAAATCTGCATGGTTGACAGTGTTGGATAGTTGAAGCAATGTCACCACATGAGAGCAGAAAGAAGATGGGGGACTTAGGGGACTGGCTTACCCTGTTGGGGATCCACACCTGGGAGCACAGCTGTTGCCTTTTGCCATACAGTGACCTTGTCCATTATCAGGTTCCTGTCAATATACTTATCACTAGCCAATTGTATTAGGCACTCCTTTTTGGGCAGAACCAGTCAAGGGCTGGCTAAGAGGTGCAAACTGAGGGTGACAGAAATTGCTTCATGCAGATATTGTGGAGTATGCCTGTAATCCCAGCAGTTAGGGAGGCTGAGGCAGGAGGATCGCAAGTTCAAAGCCAGCCTCAGCATCTTAGCAAGCCCCGTCTCTAAATAAAATATAAAAAGAGCTGGGGATGTGGCTCAGTGGTTAAGGACAAAAGTTTGAAATCAAAGTGTTGGCTGGGTTGTCTTCATCTGAGGGCTCTGAGGGAGAATGCTTCCTATGCCAAGGCAATTCTGGCATTCCTTGACTTGGAGACACCTCATTCTAATCTCTGCTTCTGTCTTCAAGCCATCTTTTCCTCTGTGTGTCACAGTGTGTCAAACCTTCCTCTTCCTTTCCCTTATAAGGACACTTGTCCCTGGGCTTAGGGCTTGCCCTAAGTCCAGTGTGAGCTTGAGATCTTTAACTTCAATTACATGGCAAAAATCTTCTCCAAATAAGGTCACATTCAAAGGTTTAGGGAGTTAGGAATTGGACAAATATTTTTTGGAGGATAGTATTCAACCAAATTATAATCACTCTCCAGTACCCCCAGCAACTCCTAAGGTGATCTATGACCATGGATCTTGGGAAAGAAATTACAAGCAGGTAGTGGCTGAAATCTTCTGGGCAATTTGACACAACAGTTAGTTGGAATTTGGAATTCCAAGCCCTGGCTTTGTTACTCACCAGCCTTGCAGCTTTAAAAAAAAGCCAACAAATTATTCTGGGTCTCAGTTTCCTATTCTGTAAAATGGAATTAATATTAGTAACATCACAGGGTTATTAAATAAATCACTGAATGTAAGGTGCTTAGAACAATGTTAAATGCTAGCTGCTGTTTTTGCTTTTGCTTCCATTTAGCAGTGAAGTTCACGCCTATGATTTTAATGGAGAAATGAATGTTGTGAGGGATGCATTTAAAATATGACAAGAAACAGCCCACAAGTATACTATTTTTTGTAGTATATTTTAAATTAGGATGTCCAAATGTGTCTGAAATGTGAGGATTATACCTTCCGGCATGCTGAAACCATTTTTGGCTGTATCTTTTTAGACGAGAAGATAAGCTGAAAGCAGAGTGTGTCTGTGTTCACGTTGGAAGAGGCAGGCAAACAGATGGAAGGTGGCAGAGGGAGCATTTTGATGTGCTCATGGAGGAGGCGTTAATATTTCAACATCTTTCTTGTTATTTACAGATAATTTTTATGAGAGATTTTCAGAGATGCTCAGTTTTTTTCCCCCCTTTCCTCAGAGTGGCACACAATTATCAAAAATCAATCTGTTAATAAGAAGCTCTAGCAGTCCTGGAAATTGATTGAGTTCAAGTTTTTTTTTTTTTTTTTTTTTTTTTTTTTTGGGTGCTGGGGATTGAACCCAGGGCCTTGTGCTTACAAGGCAAGCACTCTACCAACTGAACTATCTCCCCAGCCCCCAAGTTCAAGTTTTAAAACAAAAGTAAGGCTAAGTTTTCTGGATTCTGACTTTTCTGAGATAATTCATCACCTTGCAAAATTTGCTGAGTAGCATAGACTCCGCAGGAATGATTACTGGCTTAGGTCTTGTGTTAGAGATAGATCAGTTAATTGATCCATTGATATTGTATTTCTACTTTATTCTGGGGCAAGGAAGGGACAGGAACAGGAGGAGTCATAATTCTTCAAAATGTGAACAGAACAACCACATCAGTGTATAACAGCACAATTCACAATAGCTAAATTATGGAATCAACACAGATGGCCATCAGTAGATGAATGGATTGAGAAATTGTGGTGTATATATACAATGGATTCTACTCAGCCATTAAAAATAATTAAATTATGGCATTTGCTGGTAAATGGATGGAAATGGAGAATACCATGCTAAGTGAGATAAGCCAGACTCAGAAACTCAAAGGTTGGATGTTTTCTCTCATATGTGGAAGCCAGAGTAAAATAAAGGAAAGGGGGAGGGAAGGATAAGATTACATAGAATCAACTAAATACAATTTAATAGATGAGTGAACAGAAGTCTAGTAGAGTAGAGGAAGGAGAAGTTGGGAAGACAGGAAGAGAAAGGGGTGATTATAAACTGAAATTTATTTCCATGGCTGTATGAGTTTGTCAGGATGAACCCAACTACTGTGTATAACCATTAAACTCTGATAAAAAAGTGAGAATGGAGCTGGGGAGATAGCTCAGTTGGTAGAGTGCTTGCCTCGCAAGCACAAGGCCCTGGATTCAATCCCCAGCAATGAAAAAAAAAAAAAAAAAAAAAAAAAAGTGAGAATAGAGTTGACCTGAGAACAGCCCTAATGAAGATGCTTGGGGTAGTAAGAGTAAGTCTGGAAGCAGACATACCTGCGTTTAAAACTTGCCTCTAAAAACAAAACAAAAAACCATACCAAGTCTCTACATCACTAACCAGCTATTTGATCTTTCCAAGTTTTTGGTTCCACATTTGCAGACTGGAATGATTTTACTGTTTCCCTCACAGCAAGGTTTAAATGACATAATATACTCACAGTACTAATCATGATGCCTGGCACATAATAAATGCTCAGTTATTATTACAGGAATAAAGTGCTGTGGGATGAGTTCTCTACATAGTAATCTTTTTAAGTTATTCATATGGCTTGATATTTATGTATCACATTGTGTGGTATGTTAAATGAGTGAATGCTTTATTCCTTGTTTTTAAATCTTTAACCAAAGTTCATTTACTAAATTTATATTCTGTATCACAGGGACATAGATTAAGATTAATTTGTTATGTATATATACATATATATCAAAATTTGACAATTTGGATACAACTTTGCATATAATTTTTTAAAAGCCATCACTCTACAACTGCAGGTGCTAATACTTATAAACTGAAAAAGGCTTTAAGGAACAAAACTACTCAAGCCAACTCCAGTAATGAGACTCTATTTTAAGAAAATAAGAAGCAGTTTGGCGGGTGGCGCAAGCCTGTAATCTCAGCGGCTCAGCAGGCTGAGACGGGAGGATCTCCAGTTCAAAGCCGGACTCAGCAATTTAAGGATCTCCAGTTCAAAGCCGGACTCGGCAATTTAACGAGGTGCTAAGCAACTCAGTGAGACCCTAAATAAAATACAAAAAAAGAGCTGGGGATGTGGCTCAGGGTTAAGTGCCCCTGAGTTAAATCCCCCTGTACTGGGGGCGGGGAGGGGAGAAGGGGGGAGAATACTGATTCCTGACTCAACATTTCCTAGTGAAGACTACATGGGATAACATGAAAAGCACAGAGAACACAGTAAGCCTTCAAAAGATGCCGTTGTTACCCAAATGGTATTAAGAGTTTTGGGATTTTCTGATAATCTGGTAATAGGAACTGAGGTATAGCGGGGGCTCAGGGAGTTGAGGATACATAGGATCACTAGGGGCTGAGGTGGTAGGAATTTTACATTTTTAGTTGAGAGTTCTGTTATTAACATCTCTAAGCTACGATTATTTCTCTCTCTTGTCTGCTTTTCTCCCTGTCTCCACCTGGCTTATTCTTTTTATATTCTGGGTTAAAAGCTATGGTTATTTCTTTCTGCTTCTTTCCCCCTCTCCAACTGTCTTATTCTTTTTCTATTCCGGGTTAAATTCCTGGGAGAATTTGATGGACTCAGCCAAACCATACCAGACTTTTGTGAGCTGAGTTTAAGAATTTCTTACCCCTCCCGCTTTAGTAGGGTATAATTAGTATGCAAAAACCTGCCTATAGTTAATGGATACAATTTGGTGGGTTTAGGCTCATGAACAGGTTTCCTAGAAGGCGAAGGCCATAGGCCGTAGGGCGGGCCTGGACGGCTGGCTCCGGGGGTCACGTGCCATCTCTGGCCCAATGAGCAAAAGGGGGTGGGGCTTCTGCGCGCCAGATCCCGGGAGTCCTAGAGCCCCCGCCCCGGCCGACGGGGCGCCCAGCACGCTGTGGAGAGTATGTGGTAGGTAGTTGGGTGTCTCAGTTGGTGATAACCGATAGGAAAGAAAAGTTTCTGGTATGGCGGTGGATTGGGCTCCTGCCCAGATGCTACTCCTCGTGGGGGATAGCGGACTTTCTGGCCTTCCAAGTTTCAGTCAGGTGACACTATTGACGCTGTCCGAAGGAACCTGCCAGCCCTTACCTTCCACCCCGTTTAGTTCTTTGGGTGGATTTTTTGGTCTGATAAAGATAAGTAAATATATCTATTTAACTTTTACACATAGTATGCGAAATATACTAGGTAGTTATTTAACTTAGTATGTGATACTAATGTGTACATTGTATCTGTCCACTAAATTGAATTTAATAGATCTGTTTACTTACAAAGTCAAAGACAAAAACATACATTTACTTATTATCATTCAGTACCAGGGACTGTTTAATAAATTTAATTTACATGAATGAGCTGAGGCTCCCTGGCATTGTAACCGTTACAAAGCATACGTGCATTATGAAGGGAAATGTGGTGTGGTGCTGGGTGTGTGTTTGGGAGAAGGGTTAAGTCCCTGGGGAACCTGGATAGTCCTGCATTATCCCTATTTTTCTTTCTTCATCCAGATTGCTTGGGTTCAAATTCTATTTTCTTCACTAATAATCTTCAGCTATGTGTCCTTGAGCAAGCAACTTAGCCTTTCAGAGCTTCAATTTCTCAACTATAAAATGGGAATAATACTTGTGTCTACCTCATAGGATTGTGTGGGGATTAAATAAATAAAACCTGGTAAAATACAGCTGAGCAGGAAGTATTTATTTTTTATTAAGGCAGTTCAACACATGGGAGCTACAGAAGTTGTGGTAAAGTGAGGATTGATCTCTGAAGGTTTCTGTGGTTCAAAAGGCTCTGTAGGGTGAGGTGTACACTGCTTTTTTACTCACACAAAAATACATCAAGTTATAAAATACGTGATGTTCTGAGGAGCATTAAGTGTGCTATGAGCAGCATAAATGCAGGGACCACATTTGGATTTGCTGTGGGGGCAGTGGTCAGGAAGGCTTCCCTGCAGAGGTGATACTTGAGTTGCACTGAGAAGACAGACAGTAGGACTTAAAGAGGCCAAAGGTGAGGGGTTAGCTGGTGTTGGAGGAACAGTGTATGTATGTGAGATGAAGGGCATGGGAACACAGGGAAACTGAGGCTCAGGGTATATCTACTCACAGTCACATTTTGGTGATGTCTGGGCCCTGTCACCAGTCATCTGATTGAGTTGTTGGGATATGGCCTGGGCATGGGGATTTTTAAAAATTCCCTGTGACTCTAATGAACAGCCAGGGTAGAAAATATTACTGCATTGGATTGTTGAAAATACAGACCCTCACACCTCACCCAGACCTAGTGAATCAGAACCTGCATTTTAACAAGATCCCAGGTGATACGAGAAGCTTTGTGTATAGACTCACCCAAAGTGGGTCAAAAGAATAGACTTCTGAGTTCTCTCCCCAGAAATACTGATTCAGAAAGTCTAGCATGGGGCCTAGAAATCAATATTCTTAAGAAATACCATATCTGGTTCTGAAGTTGTTGGTCTCAGACCAGATTTAAGAGGATGCTTTCAAGAATGGGAATTTCAAGAGGATGGGAATTTAGAGAGAGGACGTGAGAAGGATGTAGGCTTGGACTTAAACCTCTGAAAGGTTTCTGGCTTGATGAAGTTTGGGGCCTCCCTCCTGTGAATCCATCTGTGGAATTCTAATACTTTTTGATCTTGTAAGCTTTAAATAAAACTTGGAAAAAGGACAGTGTTCACACTAGGAATACTAATAGTTTATTAAGTTTTGGGGTGGATGGAAGTTGTTGAGAGTAGCAAAATTAGCAGCATGGGTTTCTCTGGAATAGTCTTTATTGGCCCTTGAGACCAATTGTTTTATGTGGCTCAGAATAATAAAAAGACACTTATCCTGTCCATCTTAATTTTCCAGATGGCCTCTAGGAAAATTTCCAAGCAGAAATCACATTTATTCAGTTCAGGAACCCACTGGGAAGATGATATAGTCATAGAAAAAGCCAAATTCTCATTGACTTTGAACTTAGTGCCTTTATGAATTATTTGCCTCTCTAGGTTTTTAAAACTTTGTTTACTTTTTTCTTTTTATGACTCTTCTGCATCTTTGTGACTTCCATTTAATTTGTCTCCTTGATCTGTGTAACCAAATTTAGAGGTAATTTGATAATGACTTTTTAAAAAAAATACATGCTCTTTCAGCATGCATTTATTGAGTATTTAGTATGATTTTTTCCCCCTTCCCTTTTCCTATGAAAACAATAATGCAGCTAGAGCCAGTGGAAGTTTTGAGTGTCTCTTTAGGCACTTTGCAGTAGAGCAGAATTGGCTATATAATTTTCAGGACTCAGTGAAAAATGACAATGCAAGGCCTATGTTCAAAAATTATTCAGAATTTCAAAATGGTGACAGCAGAGCATTAAATGAAGCATGAGGCTCTTGTAACCTTGGGGCCCTGTGTAGCTCCATAGGTAACACTCTTGAGACCAGCTGGGGTATCCGGGCCCTTGGGTACCCAATGAGGAGTCACAGTTAAAGCAAGAGGGCAAAATTTATTCTACCTGACCCTTTTTTATGCATCTTCCTGGGACAGTAACTCTTCTCTCTGGTCTGGCTCCTTACATCATTGGAGGAGGAGGTGGAATGTCCAGATCCCATATTCTTTTGGTAAGATGGACATGGGCCACATATGATGGACATACATACTACTGTTAGAGGTAAAAGTACCTTCTTTTTGGAATGAAATCGGCAAATGTGTATCAAGAGTCTTGAAAATGTTCATATCCTTTGACCCAGTAATTGCTTTTCTGATATGCACACAAAGTAAAAAGATGTCCATCACAATTTTTCTGTTTTTAATACTGACAAAACATGAGAACTAACTTAAGTGTTTAATGGCGGAGGATATCTGCAGGCATTAAGTTTGGAAGAATATTTAATGACATGGGAATTGGTTATGAGATTATTGATCTGTCTTATTAGGTATCACTATATATTGTGAGGAAACAAATTTTTTTTCCCTTCAGTTAACACTCATAATATCTAACACTTAAATATTGTGTGGACATTGACTTTGCTTGGGGCCACTGCCCAGTCTAGGTCTATCCATTTTTTGTTTTTTCTCATCATCAAACATGTCTACCCCTTTTTTTCTGACTTTTTCTGCCTAGCTTCCTATCACACATTTTACTTTGGCTAAAGTAGACTTATTTGCATTTGTACCTCCTTTGTTCTGCACCTTTACTGTATCTGCCAGGACTATTTTCCAAATTTCACATTCACATGTTGAAATCCTATCCATCCATTAAACCAGTACAAATGCTACTTCCTCTGAGACTGTTCTCTCCCATTCTAATTATCCCAGCCAGAAATTGAGTGTCTCCTCCTCTGAATTTTTTATAACACCTTGACGGTGTTAGTATGTAGTATTCTTTGCATACTACTTTCTATCCAAGCAATATGTATCTGAGTCTTTTATTTGTATCCAAGTCTTCTCTTTTCCTTGGATTATTAGTCCCTTGAGGAGATCTTATCTTGCAGATCTTCAAATTACCCAAGTTGCTTCAAGAGTCATTTGAAAATGTGTTTTCATTGTACATATGTTCAACTAATATGCATGATGAGGGTGATAAAAATAGGGAATTTCTAGGGATGAGATAAAAAGATAAAAGCAAGGGCTGGAGATGTGACTCAGTGGTAGAGCACTTGCCTGGCATGTGTGAGGCCCTGGGTTCAATTCTCAGCACTGCATATAATAAATAAATAAATAAATAAATAAATAAATAGAATTTAAAAAAGAGAACTTAAAAAAAGATAAAGCAAATTGAGACAAAAGGGATAGATAAGAGTGAATGTAAAAAGATTTAAATTTCTAGAACTAATTAGTGGAAGAATAAAAGTAATTTTAACTTTTGTACATGTTACAAAATGTAAGGCCATTTCACAGATGTTATCATATGTCTAATACTTTCTTCACTGGGTATATCATTCATTCATTTATGTGGAATATACTTGAAAAAGATGAGACCATTGTAAGACACTAAGTCATTAGATGTAAGCAATAATAGTGTGAGTGAGCTGCTTTTGTTCATGGGAGATTCGATTTCATTACAGATAGAAGTTAAGTGTTGATTCAGACCACTTAATATTCTTTTATTTGTTTCACTATAGATAAATGCATATATCTTAATATAAAGGCAACCATTTTGATTGACCCAACAGACTGGGGATAAATAAGAGAGTATCTTGCCTTCGTCACAAAATTTTGATATTGAGAAAGGATGTGGAGAAAACTAACTGGTCTTCAGTCTTTGAGATAGCATAAACCTATTCTCATAGATTTTGTTTGAAAAATTCCTTTGGTTTCTGCAACAAAACGTATTAGTACTGTTGGGTGTTAATAGCCAAATTAGAACCACTTCCAAGAATCTGACTGGGTTCATGTCAGAAAAGGGGAAGAGGACTCATTGGAACTCTAGTTCTATATCCTGGGCTTCCTTATGCTTAACATTTTCAGTTGTTTGAAGGAACACATAGCCATGTTCATCAAATTTTTAAAGTTGGAGGAAAGAATTAGGATGCTTTGAGAACTTGATAGATGAAATAAAAAGACAGAAATGAACAAGGTTAAATTTAATATAGATACAGGTTGAGTGTCCTTTATCTGAAATGCTTGGGACCAGAAGTGTTTCAGATTTTAGAATTTTTTGAATTTTGGAATATTTGTGTAGATTTGACCAGTTAAAATATCCTTAATATAAAAATCTCAAATCCAAAATGCTCCAAAATATGAAACTTCCTAATGCCAATATAATACTTTAAAATCTTGTATAATTTGGAACATTTTGGGAATATAGAGATGTTTAATTTCTAATTGTCTATTTCTGGATAGATTCAAGTAAATAATGAGCTACAAAATTTTATGGTACATGTGACTTAACTGCAGTTCCCTGAGGAAATTTTAAGGAACCTGCTGATCACAAGTTTATTACATACCTCCAGTGTAATGTAACTGATGAGAAATTATTAAATAATGACAAAACTAATGCATGCTGAGGCTACATTGAAAGAGCTGTGGTGTTCAGCTCAAAGATGTTTCCTGAAGCATCTTGTTTCTGTCCTTACTGGACTGAAAGATGGTGGAGGGCAGAGAAGAGCTGGGTCAGTGGAGATTTGGAAACTAGATCACATGATGAAGAACTGAGGACAGTAATCTGGAGAGAAGTATAATTTGTGGTATGAGTGACCTCAAATAACTGACCTTAGATATTTGAGTTTTCCAGTGCAGTTCTCCAATTTTGTATGGCACATGAATAACTTTGGGTCTTGTTAATATGAAGAACTTGATTAAATCTGATTAGTTTGATTCAAGTCTGGGGTGGGGCCTGTGATTCTGTATTTCTAACCAGCTTTTAGGTGATGCTGATGCTACTGGTACATGTACCACACTGGAGTGGCAAGGCTTGAGAGCTGCTCTGTCCATTGGAACATTCTGTCACATGGGCATATTCTGTATAGAAGGATGTTGATGATAGAAATAAATATTGATCAGGTTACAGAATAGTAATTTATGTTGAAAGAGATTTGTACACGACCATATGTTTACATTTGGTGGGGGGAATGATAGAATATTGGGACTGCTAGATTTTTTGGGTTCTAGTTACATCCTCCTTGATTATCTCATTTGGCAAATCTGTTAATTCAGAGTCTAAGTTTTTTCATTTGTAAAGTGAGGGTAAATCCTGCACAGTAACTCACATTACAAGATACCTAGACCAATCTTGGCAAGAAGGCACTATGAGTTTTATATCTCCAGATTGGCATTGGCCTCATTTAAAGTTATTTAGGCTTTTGTGATATATAGGTTCTAGAAGAGCTAGAAAAGTTCTTAGACTGTTTTCCCAGGCCTGTTTACTTCTACAAATTTGGGGCTTGTCTGTTTCTCCCTTTTCATGTAGTTTCTAGAGAGAGAGAAACCAAAAGAGGATATGAGGATGGAATAGTTGTTGTTCTTTTTTTTTTTTTTTTTCCTAAACTAGATTATGGCTGATGGGCTCAATAAAAACCGTTTCACAGTATGGCTATTGAGGTTTCTTACTAGCAACCTTTAAAAAAAAAGTTTGGAGCATATGTTTCCTAGCCTCAATTAAAATGAGACTAAATTATTCTTTGCTTATGATAGTTGATTGATGTTCCAATTATGTGTCAGACTGAGTTGGGTCACACTGAAATGAAAACACACATTAATAAAGTCATTCATTAGGATTCTGTTTATAATTTATTGTTGAAAAACAATGATTAGTTTTTATAAGAGATCTTTATGTTGCTGGTTTGTAGGAAAATTAAATGTGTTTGAAATAGCCTTATCATATAGTATTTCTTCTTCCCACTTTAATTCATAACAGCCAAGCTAGCTCCTTCTTTCTGAAAAAATGTTCAAGATAAGGGGTTTTATCTAAATTAATACATTACTCATAATAGGATCTAAAATAGTAAAATTATTTAAATGTCTTTTTTTCTAATAGAATATATTTCAATAATTTCTAACTATATTACTCAAATTTTAGTTTAAATATTTTTGGCATGTATTAGAAAATATTTCATGGAGAATTTTGAGCACACAGAAATGTAACCAGAATAATGTGATGAGCACTCCCCACATGTACCCATCACCTTTTCCTATTCCATCAACTCTGTGGTCACTTCTACCCCATTCACATCCCACTCACTTCTTCCCAGATATTCTATCAGTTCATCATTATATATTTTAATTTCTTTGAGAGGTGAGGACCTTTTAAAAAGTTCTAAATATACTATTATCACATGTACTGAAAAATTAATAGTTCTTTCACACCACTCGACAGTCAATTCATTCAAATTTCTATTGTCTCCTAAGTGCTATAGTTTCAAAAAAACAGCTCGTACATATCAGAATTCAAATAAGGACCACATGTGATTGGTTGATGTTTTAAGTCTTATTTCCATGTTTTCTTTTTTCTTCCATTTGTTGTTATTAAAAAGACCAGGTTGTTTGTCCTAGAGTTTCCTGCAGTCTGAATTTTGTTGATTGCTTCCCTGTGGAGTGTTCAGATATTTTTCTGTTCTTTGTGTTTCTGGAAAATGGTAGGTGAATCTAGAGGTTATATAGGATTCAGGTTCTTTATGTGCAAGAATGGAGAGTGGCTAGTGTGTTAAATTTTGGAAAGTTTATTCTTTAGGTATTACCTAAAGCTAAGGTATGCCTAAAGCTGTTTCCTTGTTATAAAATGTGTGTGTACCTATAAAATCTTTTTATATAAAAAATTATGTAGAGCTGATCTAATTGTGGATGTATTTATAATTAGAAAGAGGGGACATGAGAAGGTTCTAATTTGTTAGTGAGTTTTAGATTTTTTAAAACTATATGTAGAGAATATAATGAAAAATTTTGTAATGTAATTGAGATTTTCAGCTTGGTTCCCCATCCCCAGACATTGTTATTCCTGTGAAGAGACTAAGAATTTGAAAGGTATTCTGAAAGCTTTTGCATATCTATTATGTTCCATGCTCCTGTTCTTTTCTGCATTTGCAATAAACCAGAACTCTGGCAGGAATTGCTTACTTTCAACCTCTGTAATCCTGCATTGATTTAAAGCTAATGTCATTCTGAATAGGAGTTTACAGGCTCTAATGATTTTTGGATTGAAACATTTATTGGAACCTCTGGGGAGCCATGGGTTTGTCACCCATTTATCTATGACATAGAAAAATTCAGTTAATTTAAGCATATGGCATGAATAGTATGATGTTTGAGCCTGTGTAGAAACTAATCCATACTGGGAAGGCATTTTGTTTGCCTGTGGATTATTGGTATGCATTGTTGGCTCTACCTTGCTAATTGAGTGTGTACTTTATATGGCCATGTTGTACATAGGAAAAACTGAGAATGAAATTTAAGAGTTTGAAATTCTAAACCTGGCCTTATTATAAAATTGCCAGATTTAGCAAATAAAAATACAGGGTGCCTAATTACATTTGAATTTCAGATAAATAAGGGACACATTTTTAGTATAAGTAAGCCCCTTATCTGTGGTTTCAAAAAATATTCAGAGATTTCAGTTACCCTTGCTCAACCATGGTCCAAAAATATTAAATGGAAAATTCTAGAAATGAACAATTCACAAATTTTAAATTGCATGCACTTCTTAATAGCATGATAAAATCTCTCCCTATCTTGTTTTGTACTGTCTGGGTTGAGAATCATCCCTTTGTTCAATGTGGGTCCATACCGTGTATACTACATACCTGTTAGTCACTTAGTAGGAGTCTTCGTTATCAGTATGGTATAAAACCTCAGTACTATCCACAGTTTTAGATGTCCACTGGGAATAATGGGAAGACTGCTATATGTCTCAAATATTTCATATGATACTTTAAAATAAAAATTATTTTTTAACTCTGAAATTCAAATTTTATTGGGTTTTCTGTATTTTATCTGGCATTCCTACTCTTCAGGGAGCTATCAGGTGACTTCTGACATTGAATCTCAATGTGGTTACTTCACCATATTGGATCTCAAACCTGATTTGTAAAAATGAGGGAATTGGCATAGAATTTCTAAAGTTTCTCATGTTCCTCTTATAGTTATTTGTCCAAAGAGTCTTTCACACAAGTGTATAAAGGCAGATGGTAAGGATGTTCCTTTTTGTTTTGCTTGACTTGGAAAAGATTGGAAGCAACCAGGGATAGAGACTGTATTATTTCTGATTCTCTGTTTCCCCCATATATTATAATAACACATGCATAATTTTAATTTATGGTGGGCACATGACTGCCTGGAATAAAGATTACAATTCTCATCTTTCTTTGTGACAAAGTATGGCCATCTTACTAAGATATGAGCAATGGGATATGAGTGCAAGCAGTATGTACAACTTCGGGGAAGCATACTTAAAAGAAGGGGTACATCTTTTTCCATTTCTCCTGCCTGCTGGAATGTAGACATTGGGGCTGGAATTGGAATAGCCATCCCTGGATCATACAGTGAATTTGGAAAGGAGATCATAAGTGGTGGAGTAATAAAAAGACAAGGACACGAGCATCTGACATCATAGAGTAACAGAGCAGCAGCATATTATCTACTTTTCACAACTTTTTGAGATTCAGAAATATAGTTTTATCTTGTTTATGCCACTGTTATCTGAAATACAGCTGGACCCTATCCCAAATAATACAGAAACTAGATATCTATGGCAGAAATATGGGTTATACAAGTATGGTACACCTATAAAATTCAGTGTTGGATAGAACTTTTAACAAGATTGATAAGATATTGTTAGATATGTCTATAGGTATTAATAAACAACTGCATAATTATGTAGGTGATAAAGGAAAGCTATAGCACAGGGTGTGTACTAACATTTGGGGAATGATAGGGACTATAGGAATGCATACATGTGTGTAGACTTGTCTCTGAAAGAGTAGTTGACACTAGAAATATCATTTCTGGGCACTGAGGAACTCAGAATTCCATTAAAAAATTTTTTTTCTGTTTTTATTTTTTGAGGCAGGGTCTCTCTGTTGCCTGGGCTTTCCGTCTAAACTCCTGGGCTCAAGTGATATCCTATCTTAGCCTCCTAAGTATCTGGGACTACATTCATTAGCCACTATGTCCAGTACCCAATATTTTTAATACATGGTTTTGTACTGTTTGAATTTTAAAACCAAAACTATTTTTTTTTAAGTCTCTCTTTTTTTTTTTTTTATTGTAAACAAATGGGATACATGTTGTTTCTCTGTTTGTACATGGCATAAAGGCATACCATTTGTGTAATCATAAATTTACATAGAGCAATGTTGTTTGATTCATTCTGTTATTTTTTCCCTTCCCCCCACCCCTCCCACCCCTCTTTACCCTCTATACAGTAGTTCCTTCCTCCATACTTGCCCCTCTCCCTAACCCTAACTCTAATCCTTCCCTCCCCCCCATTATGTGTCATCCTCCACTTATCAGCGATATCATTCGTCCTTTGGCTTTTTGAGATCGGCCTATCTCACTTAGCATGATATTCTCCAATTTCATCCATTTGCCTGCAAATGTCATAATTTTATCATTCTTTATGGCTGAGTAATATTCCATTGTATATATATACCACAGTTTCTTTATCCACTCATCAATTGAAGGGCATCTAGGTTGGTTCCACAGTCTGGCTATTGTGAATTGAGCAGCTATGAACATTGATGTGGCTGTATTTCTGTAGTATGCAGATTTTAAGTCCTTTGGGTATAGGCCAAGGAGTGGGATAGCTGGGTCAAATGGTGGTTCCATTCCAAGTTTTCTAAGGAATCTCCACACTGCTTTCCATAGTGGCTGCACTAATTTGCAGCCCCACCAGCAGTGTATGAGTGTACCTTTCTCCCCACATCCTCGCCAACACCTGTTGTTGCTCGTATTCTTGATAATCGCCATTCTAATTGGGGTGAGATGGAATCTTAGGGTGGTTTTGATTTGCATCTCTCTTATTACTAGAGATGTTGAACATTTTTCCATATGTTTGTTGATTGCTTGTAGATCTTCTTCTGTGAAGTGTCTATTCATTTCCTTAGCCCATTTGTTGACTGGACTATTTGAATTCTTGGAGTAGAGTTTTTTGAGTTCTTTATAGATTCTGGAGATTAGTGCTCTATCTGAAGTATGATTGGCAAAGATATTCTCCCACTCTGTAGGCTCTTTCTTCGCATTGCTGATAGTTTCCTTTGCTGAGAGAAAGCTTTTTAGTTTGAATCTATCCCAGTGGTTGATTCTAGCTTTTATTTCTTGTGCTATGGGAGTCCTGTTAAGGAAGTCTGGTCCTAGCCCAACAAGGTGAAGATTTGGACCTACTTTTTCTTCTATAATCTGCAGGGTCTCTGGTCTGATTCCGAGGTCCTTAATCCATTTTGAGTTTAGTTTCGTGCATGGTGAGAGATATGGGTTTAATAAAAGAAGTAAAACTCAACAAATAAACAACCTAACACTACAGCTCAAAGCCCTAGAAAAAGAAGAACAGAACAGCACCAAAAGTAGTAGAAGACAGGAAATAGTTAAACTCAGAGCTGAAATCAATGAAATTGAAACAAAAGAAACAATACAAAAAATTGACAAAATAAATAGTTGGTTCTTCGAAAAAATAAACAAAATTGATAAACCTTTAGCCACACTAACAAAGAGAAGACGAGAGAAAACCCAAATCACTAAAATTCGGAATGAACAAGGAAATATCACAACAGACAGGAGGGAAATACAAAACATAATTAGAAGCTATTTTGAAAATCTATACTCCAACAAAATAGAAAATTTCGAAGACATCAACAGGTTTCTAGAGACATATGAATTGCCTAAACTGAATGAGGAGGACATAAACAATTTAAATAGACCAATTTCAAGTACTGAAATAGAAGAAGTCATCAAAAGCCTAGCAACAAAGAAAAGTCCGGGACCAGATGGGTTCTCAGCCGAGTTCTACAAAACCTTTAAGGAAGAGCTCATTCCAATACTTCTCAAAGTATTCCATAAAATAGAAGAGGAGGGAACCCTCCCAAACTCATTCTATGAAGCCAATATCACACTGATACCTAAACCAGACAGAGACTCATCAAGGAAAGAAAATTTCAGACCAATATCCTTAATGAACATCGACGCAAAAATTCTCAACAAAATTTTAGCAAATCGCATACAAAAACATATTAAAAAGATAGTGCACCATGATCAAGTTGGTTTCATCCCAGGGATGCAAGGTTGGTTCAACATCAGGAAATCAATAAACGTAATTCACCATATTAATAGACTTAAAGTCAAGAATCACATGATTATTTCAATAGATGCAGAAAAAGCATTTGATAAAATACAGCACCCCTTCATGCTCAAAACACTAGAAAAAATAGGGATAGTGGGAACATTCCTTAACATTGTAAAGGCTATTTATGCTAAGCCCATGGCTAATATCATTCTAAATGGTGAAAAACTGAAAGCATTCCCCCTAAAAACTGGAACAAGGCAGGGATGCCCTCTTTCACCACTTCTATTCAACATCATTCTTGAGACTCTGGCCAGAGCAATTAGACAAACCAAAGAAATCAAAGGGATACGAATTGGAAAAGAAGAACTCAAACTATCCCTGTTCGCTGATGACATGATTATATATTTAGAGGAACCAGGAAATTCCACCAGAAAACTCTTAGAACTCATAAGTGATTTCAGTAAAGTAACAGGTTACAAGATCAATGCCCATAAATCCAACGCATTTTTATACATAAGTGATGAATCTTCAGAAAGAGAAATTAGGAAAACTACCCCATTCACAATAGCCTCGAAAAAAATAAAATACTTGGGAATCAATCTCACAAAAGAGGTGAAAGACCTGTACAATGAGAACTATACAACACTAAAGAAAGAAATTAAAGAACACCTTAGAAGATGGAAAGATCTTCCATGTTCTTGGATAGGAAGAATTAATATTGTCAAAATGGCCATACTACCTAAAGTGCTATACAAATTCAATGCAATTCCAATTAAAATCCCAATGACGTACCTTACAGAAATAGAGCAAGCAATTATGAAATTCATCTGGAAGAATAAGAAACCCAGAATAGCTAAAGCAATCCTTAGAAGGAAGAGTGAAACAGGGGGTATTGCAATACCAGATTTTCAACTCTACTACAAAGCAATAGTAACAAAAACGGCATGGTATTGGTACCAAAATAGAAAGGTAGATCAATGGTACAGAATAGAGGACACGGACACAAACCCAAATAAATACAATTTTCTCATACTAGACAAAGGGGCCAAAAATATGCAATGGAGAAAAGATAGCCTCTTCAACAAATGGTGCTGGGAGAATTGGAAATCCATATGCAAAACTATTTTTAAAACTTTAAAAATAAAAACTTTTTAAAAATACCTACCCTGACATGTTGCTGAAACTCTCTAGAATATTGCATATATGCATTGTTTTTTTGTGCTGTAGAGATAAGATAGACTGAGTCCTTTGTCTTCTAGGCGCTCATGCCCCAAGAGAGAGTAAAGACAGGAGAACTGGTCGCCATTCAGTAGTTTGAAGTAGAAGGTGGTTAAGTTAGAGAGTAGAGTGAGGAAAGGTTGGAAGGTGCAATTTCTGGATTCCTCTTTGTCCTCTTATCTTCCCTTCCCTACCTCCATTTTCCAGTGAGCCATACAAAGAGAATAGACATTCTTTCTTAAATCTTTTTTTTTTTCTGCTTGCAAGAGTAATATATAATGATTGTAAAAATATTTAATATTGAAAGAAATATTTAATATAGAAAATGGAAATCCTGTCAGTCTAAGGTAACTACCATTAAATTTGGACTATATTCCTTCATTGTTTTCCTATGAATGTATTAATATCTTCAATGCATCTTGTGTCCTAACTTGCCTTTTTTGTTTAACATTGTGTATTGGGCACCTTTCGATGTGAGTACATATCAAACTATCTCAAATATTTTAACAAATATTCCATTGAGTGAACTAACTGTATTTTATTTAACCAATCCCTTGTCATGAACATATGGTTTGTTTCTAGTTTTTCAGTATTATAAATAATTACCCATCAAGCATGTATTTCTGAAGAATAAGTTCCTAGGAGAAAATTTCTTGGTGAAAGGATATGAACATGTAAAATTTTAATGGCTATTGCAAATTACCTTCAAATGGTTATGCAAATTTCTAAAGCCATGAACAGTGAGGGTAAATTCCTCAATTAATCACAAATTTTCCAATCCTGGACTTTTAATCAGTATTATGAGCAAAAAAATCATTTGAATTTGCATTTTTAAAATTCTTTGTAAGCCTCTTAGTTTATTGACTCCTTGTATTTCCTCCTTGGTGAACTCTCTATTCCTGTGAAAGGAGAGATCCTAAACCACCCATGAGAAGTCTTTTCCTGAGCATCTCATTCAAGGTATAGAAGTTTCCAACTGGGTAATTTCTTGAGCCATGAGAAACTCCAGTTTCCTTCTTAACAGTTGAAGACCTTATCCAAAGAGAGTGTTTAAGGACTTATAGTTTTGAGTAAGTCCTTAAATACTTTGATTTATAGCTTAGAGTGTGAATTTTAAAAAAAATAATAGCTTTATGAGATATAATTCAAATACCAAACAATTCACTCATTTACAGTGTACAATTGAATACTTTTTAATGTATTCAAAGAGATGACCAATGGTAGCCACCATCAATTTTAGAACATTTCATCACTGTAAAAACAAACTCATACACATTAGCAAATACTCTCCATATCTCTCAAATCCTCTAAGCAAGCACTACTATGTATATTTACTTCATCTGGACATTTCATATAAATAAGAATATGCAATAATGTGTTTTTTTTTGTGACTGGTTTCTTTCACCTAATATGTTGTTTTCTAGATTCATTGATGTTATAATATGCATCCATTTTTCATTCCTTTCACTGCCAACTAATATTCCATTGTAGAGATAAACCACATTTTGTTTACCTATTCATCATGTGAAGGATAGTTGTTTCTACTTTTTGACTATTATGGATGCTGCTGCTATGAATATTAGTGTACTAGAATTGGAGTTGTTGGGTCATGTGTTAAGTTTATATTTAACCTTTTGAGGACTGTCAGACTGTTTTCTAAAGGGCCATATCATTTTATATTCTCACCAGAATGTTGAGGTTTCCAGTTTATTTTTTTAGTTGTAGTTGAACATAATACCCTTATTTTATTTATTTATTTTATGTGGTGTGGAGGATTGAACCCAGTGCCTCACATGTGCTAGGCAAGCTCTCTACTAGTGAGCTACAACCCACCCAGTTCGTCTTTTTTTTCACATTTTTGACAACACCTGTTATTATCTGACTTTTTGATTATAGGTATATAGTTTTTATTAAGAGGCATCTCATTGTGGTTTTGATATGCATTTCTGTGAAAGTTAATTATGTTGAACATCTTTTCATGTGATTATTGATCCTTTGTATATATACAGATATATGTATAAATGTCTGTTTAGATCATCTGTTGATTTTTAAACTGGCTTGTCTTTTAATTATTTAGCTGTAAGAGTTTACATATTCTAGATTATATTGGTTTTTATAGCTTAGAAATAGTTAAAAAGTCAGGTCAGAATTAGCTAACAGTATATTGTGCAGTGATTTCATTGTACTGTACTTGTAAAGTAGTTTTTATATTTCTGGAATTACTTATAAAACAGTTTAACCAAAAGTTTTATTTGAAATATGTATCATGTTTAGAAGTCATGTTGAATTTTCAGCAGGAAAATTAATCTCAGTAATTTAAGATCCTTTTAAAAAGTTTTATTCTGAACAATTTAGAATAAGTTAAATTGCTTATTTTGCCTGATGTCAGGTTCTTGTCTACAATACAATAGTTTTCATTTCTATTTTGGAAATAACCAGTCTTAAAATAGGTATGTTGTGACCTTGGACAAGGAAATGCATTCCATGAGAATTCCTAATGTATACCTTTTAGCTAGAAGAGAAAATTCTCTTGTTATCCAGTGCAATGAGTTGGAGATCAGATCAGATGTCTGTGGATGGAGTGAAAAGCACATGAAAAGACAGTTATAATTCCTTCTGTTTTTATGAGACCCTATCGCAGACCTTGAAGATGTAGTTGTTCATGTCTAGGTGGTCTGTGGGTTGAGTGAAGGCTCACTAAGTTTTATGCTACGATGCTATTTTGGTGTTCATTGAGGCTAATGGTGGCATAGCTGATTGTTTGCTGATCCTGGGTTTTCAGCCAACTGGCTCATATTTGATTTGGGATGGAATTAGAGGGAAAAGTTTGTTGATTAGAGAACTTACTAGTTATTGAATTTGGCTCATTCTTTCATTCTGTACATTCATAATCTCTCATTATGTGCCAGTAACTTTCTTAACTACAGGAAGGGGTGAGAACAACACACTTAATCCTTGGTTTCAAGTTCTAATAGTCTAGCATGATAGTTCATAGATAGTTTCACAAATAAAGAATTATAAAATACATTTATGGTATTGAAAGAGATGTTTGGGAATCCATCAGAGTATATTACTGGGAGCTTTACCTGTGTAGGACTCAGGGAAAGCTTCCCTGTGAAAATGACTTGGTTGTGATATGAAGGCTGACTAAGGTCAGCTAGATGTGAAGAGGTGGAAGTATAGAACATTTCAGCCTGAGGAAATAGCAAGTGTGAAGACCCTCAGGGAGGAAGTAATGAGTGGGAGGCACTGAAAGAAAATTATGGACAAGAAAGAGCTAGAAGGAGGTAGTTTTAAGTGAGAATATGGGGGCTGGTGGTGGCCAAATCAGGTGGATCTTCCTGTGATTTGGCAATGAGTTTGGATTTTACTTGCCTGTCATAGCCTTTCAGTGGCCAGTGAAGAGAATGAAGAAAAGGATTAGAATTATGAGGCCTTTGTTCACCGAGTTTCTGTTATATAACCAACATTGTTTTTACTGGAAGCCCTTTTCTGTTGAACTTTGTATAAAAGTCCTATTTCCAAGTGACACTTTAAATATTCAAGGATTTATTTATTTACCCCCATGGTATGCTACTTAACTATTCCCTGTTCTGAGAATTTGCCCTAAAGAGGACCTGATACTGTGATGAATTCTAGTATATTGGTCGAATGAGGGAGTAGAGAGAAGTTAATAAGTCTCAGTATTTGGGAGCAAAATACATTTCTGGAAATTAATGTGAATCCTTTTCATCTCTATATATAAGCAGGAATGTTTGCATCACTGTGCAAAAGCCCACCACTTCCTTTCTAAAGGTCCTGTGAAGAGCTCCAAAAGATAGAGGATACTTTTGTTGAGAGTAAATATCATATCCATAAAGTTGACTAGGTTCAGGAAGGAGAACTAAAGATATAAGTGAGATATTTCCATGGCTAAGGGCCAGGAAACATTGTAAAGGAAATAAAACTTGTGGCATTAAATTTATAAACATTCATATATGAATGAATGGGCATTCATGTATGAACACATATACATATACCTGGATAAATCCACTTGCATCTTAGTAATTTTGGTATTTGAAACATTTCCTTAAAATAGCTTCCTTAAAATAGTTTGTCTCCTTGAAGTGCCTCTTTATCTTTATCTAGCAGAGGATAGCATCTTTGCTATTATTTGCACTACAGAATTCCAACATGTTTACTTGAATTCATTGCATAGTGTTATCTGCTATACCATGCTTTGCGCATAGTAAGCACATGGTTTTTTATTTGACTTAAGATTGAATGGCATCCATAGAATGGAAAATTAATCTACCATCAGATATGATCTGGGATATTATGATACCCACAGGACAAAGAAGGGTATTTTTAATAATTTTCCTAAAGCCCCAGTTAGATTTTAATTAATTTGGCAAATAAAAAATTATCTGATGATAGGCACATATTTCTTCCCTCTGGAGAGATGTCTTTGATCATGTCTTTAGTAACCATTCCTGTGTATAGTTGCCTTATCAATACACTCTCCCTCATATGAAACCTTAATTTTTCCTCTATAATTGACACTCATTTTCTCTGATCCCTTCCTAGGTGATGACAGAGAGCACAGAGTCATCATTCACTTGTCCCAGTTTATCTACTTTCTTGAGTCAATAATGTTCATCTTAAACAGTAAACATGACATGGTATTTAGAATCAAGTTGCGTCCTTCTCTTTGTTCCCTGCTTTCTATTCCCTTGACTATTCATTTGCTCATTCTCCTTGGTCCCCAAATGAGAATCATGGTAATACCTCATAGTTGATGTGAGGGTCTTTTCTAAGTGAATGATTGATAAACTATAAAGTTCTAGACAGAAGTTAATCACTGCTTTTATTTTTGTTATCTTTTCACTGATTCAGGGAGTGTAGTCAATGGTGCATACTAAAAGCTGTGATCCGGCAAACTTGGAGTGACACTGTGGCCTCAATCCAGGGCACAGCAGGAAATAGCCTCCTGCTCCTTATGGCAGTCTTTCAATGAAGAATAATTTGCATTGTTGGTGTGAGGAATCTAATTCAGCAGTTAATTTTGGAACATCTTTCATGTTTGAGATTGAAGTTGTTCAAGATTTGTTGTCCTCTGAATATTTCTCATTTTAATACCCAAAATATCCTTTGAGATGAGTGCAAGAACCATTGTCCCAATTTAACTGATGAAGAAACTAAAGCTCAGGGGTCATTCTGACAGTATGAGTCACATTTGGAAACTGAAGCAGGTACTCTTAAGTTCAGTGCATTTTCTCTGTGGCACATTGCCTGCAGCTCTATTAGGTTGTCAGAATCTGACTTTAAATAGGTGGTCTCTTCTGACCTTAAGTATGTCACTTATTTGTAGTGCTTCTTACTAATCCTGGATGTGACCTGGGCCCCAAGCATCAGGTAATATTCCATGGCCTAAGAACCCAATCCCTTCATTAGGTTAGGTTGGTGAACTCTTAGTTATGTTGCATGTGAACTGACTGATACTTAACAAAAAGATAAAGAACTTAAAAATATTCATGTTGGGCTGAGGTTGTAGCTCAGTAGTAGAGCACTTGCCTAGTATGTATGAAGCACTGGGTTCGATTCTCAGCACTGCATATAAATAAATAAAGGTTCATAGACAACAAAAAAAATTTAGAAATATTCATGCTACTGAAAAATGTGTCTCATTCTTTTCTCTTACTTTCAAATGGTGTGTTTATAGATAGCCTCAATGACAAACAGTGTACTGTCACTCTGTTTTGGTTCTGGTGGGAGACATCACTAATTATGAAATTTTCCCACTAAGTCTAGTTTTCACTTTACAGTCCTTCTAAATCCAATACACCAGGCAGCCAGCCCCTACCATTTACTATCATGTATTACTTTTCACTGTTAATGTAGCTTGTAATATTCTCATCACTCGCTCACTTAGTTGGTGTGTTGTGGGGGGGTGATAAAGGAGATTAGTTTAAAAATCGAAATATGAGAAGAAAGTCATGAAATTCTATTTTTGGTATTGAATGGTATTGAAGTAAGAACATTATTAGAAACCCAGTGTTGAGTTGGTTATAATTTTTCCCCAAAAAACTCAGTGGGAGGATTTCCAGGAAGTTGACTGATAGGTCTTTTGTGCAGGGTAAAATATACTTGATGGAAAAACTTACAGAAAAGCTAATTAATAATGGTTACTCATAAGGGCATTTTATCCTATTGAGAGAGGTGTGGGGGGAAGGATTATTTTTTCATTGTAAGAAGGCTTTATTCCATTCTTGAGTTCAACATGGTCATTTATTTTGGCTGCCATGGTTTGGAATGGAAGAAGAATTATTAATTGAAATGATTTTTCATAGTAAAAGTTTTAGCCCTATTTTAAAGCTCCCTTTCATAGTCAGCTGTTGATTTAATCACCAAATTAAACAACCTTTGTGAAGTTGGGATTTATACAGTTATTGCTAGTTATTAACTTCCTGTCCTTGACCCCGGTCAAGATAGTCCTCATTTTCCTATGTTAAGCAGGGTAGATTTCTACAAGTTTCTTAAATGAAGGCTGTTATGTTTCTGAGCTTTTCTTTACCCAGAGAATGACATCTACAGGTTATCAGGCTGGGTTTCTTGGGATTTTCTTCCAAGCACCAGAATCAAAGGGTAGATGGAGTGAGACAATGGGGTCCGACAATAACATGATTTATTACCTCTTTTAACTCCAGCTGAAGTTAGCTGTAGAAGGAACAGTCCAGCTCCCCTGTAAGCCCAGAGTTGACCCTAATGTCTGGTCTCTTTCTTGGGACATTGTTCTTTCTGTGGCACAACCCCTGATCTGGAACTAATGGGGCCATGTGTGGCCCTCACCTATGTTGCATGTGGGATGGTTTAATTTCATTTGTAGGTATTTTTTCTCATTCTTGTGTCATTGCTATGAACTGGGGAGCCCCCAGCAGAGTAACTGAGTATTATCAATATAGCTTTGGAGATCATGGGTATTGTTTAGAAAACTGTAGATCATTCCACAATAAGGCTTGGGTTTTCTCTGCATTTTCTCTGGGAAGTCTGACTCTTGCCTCAAGATCTTTCTGATGGGAAGAGTTTCTCCTGCATGTGCTAACTGAACTCTTTGATATATTTACCTCCTCCCATGTAATAGATCTCTCCATGATCAATACTTTCCACCTAATAATTATCACTTAACTAGCTTATATTTTTTGTGTTGTTCCATTTGTTTAAAGTATGGCCAGAATAGAAAGTGAACTAGTATTTACTCATTCTAACAAGAATGACTTCTTACTAAAAGAGTTCTATAATATATACACTATACAATTTTGTATTCTTTGTCTCTTAATACTCTGAAGTGTTACAGAAAGCTTCGTGGAGGAGGTAGCATTTGGAATAGCCATAGAAGCCTAGAATTTAAGCTTTATGAGAACGGTCTGTGAACTCCCTTGTCTACCATTGTATGCTCAAAACCAAGCATAGTTCTTAGCCCACATTGGTGCTCCATGAATACATGTGAGAATGATGGGCTAAAATTTGGATATATAAAAATGATATTAGAAAGGTCTTAAAAAATAAAAAAGAAAGGTCTTACTTAAAAGGAATGGAGTGATCATGGAGAGGTAATAGAAGATGAAAATGAATCATCCTTGAGAATTTTGTCTCTCTACAAATGTATGATGAGAAGATATTCATATGTTATTTCCAGATTTTTTCTTTTTTTTTGGACATAAATTAGATTTGTATTTTTCTTCTAATTGCTCAGTTTTAATGTGACTGAAGGCAAACTTTTGTAAGTCCAAATGAGAATCATCAAAGTATGGAGGGTCCTCCATATCTGGGTGTTCTGCATTCACAGATTTAACCAACCACAAATAGAAAATACTTGAAAAAAGCAATAAAAATAATACAAGTAAAATATAATGCAGTATAGCAATTATTCACATAGCACATACATTGCATTAGGT
The DNA here is from genome assembly GCF_902686455.1 of Sciurus vulgaris. Taxonomy (NCBI): domain Eukaryota; kingdom Metazoa; phylum Chordata; class Mammalia; order Rodentia; family Sciuridae; genus Sciurus; species Sciurus vulgaris. Next base: position 49,269,064 of record NC_136477.1, read on the forward strand.
ATTTTAAGTAGAGATGATTTCAAGCATAGGGAGTACATCCATGACATGCTCAGACGCTACACTCTTTTCTAAGAGGTACTTGAGAATTGTGGATTCTGATATCTGCAGGGCCCTGGAACAAATCCTCCACAGATGCAAAGGAAAGCTGTACTAAAATCAAAGCCACTTTTTCATGTGACTTTGTATCAAAGTAAATTATCTCATTTATGTCAAAGATAAATACTGTAAGAAAGAATTAAACTCTTAATTTTCTTATTGTAGTAGAGCACCTTTTAGCACTCTCTGCTAATATGATACAAAATTATTAGTAATGATCCTTCTGGCATAAAGATGTTGATTCCTATGCTAGACAGATATTTAACTAGGAGTTGCAGGGCTGAACTTTTCTTCTCTTTCTGTTTTCTTTCTTTGGACCAGGGGATTTTCCATCATCACTAAAACAGAGGGCAAAGTATGGCAACATGACACAACAGGATTAATCAAAACCCAGGGTGCATAACAGTGAACCCAGTGCTGTGGTTCTAGATTCTGAGCTAGGGCCATGTGTCCTTCACAAGCATCTTCTTATGTCACTGTGTGAAATAGAATCCTGGGGTGCAGCCATCAATTTGACTCCAGATGACATTTTCCAATGCTTTACCTTTATGTCCCAACACGTGAAACATACAAATATTATTTCAGATGCACTTTTTGATTGAGTCATTGCATGCCCTTCAATGAAACACACATTTGATTGACCTCTACTCATTCCACACTCAGCCTGGGAATGACAGCAGTAGGGAGGTGGAAGAGCATGTAAAGCTGAGGAGCTTGCTGAGTTTATGTTTGTGAATTCAATGTTTCAGAATTTCCCTTTCTTGATCCCAAGGTTAGACAGTGCTGAGGCCTAAGTCACCTGGAGCTTCTGAGATCTGATCCTGCACCTTCTCTGCCCCCATTGCTCCTCACTTCTCATCAGCTTAAAACCCACCTCCTTGATTCATGTAGATACAGTTTACTCCAATAAATACATAAATAAACTTCAAAAAAAAAAAAAAAAGAATTTTCCTTTCTCCAGGGCCTGTGCCAGCCCTCTCCACATCCTCTACTTTGTTCATTCCTCACACAGCCATCTGTGATTATCAGAGGTTGAATAACTAGAGGTTTTATACTAGAAAGTAATTTCCAGTTTTTTCTACACATTGATTTATTCTAGTCACTGGCAAGGACCATTTGTTGAAAATGAGAGTTAGAGGTGGTAATATGGGACTTGCTTTGTCCCCTTATCCAATCATGTCTCTTTAGCATTGATGGCTGGATCATATACTTCATGCAGGGACACTCCTGGAAAAGAAAGAAGAGGCAGAAGGGTGATGATATTCTCTTTTGAAATGGGATTTGATTACCTTAATCTCTGTTCAAGGAGTGGGAAGAGCTCAACTTGGAGAAGTTATAAAATCTCCTTGTCATTTTCGAAGATAGTTCAAGGGCTTGGATGGATTAGCAATGGCAATGGTGTTGTCACGGTGAAAGAATTTTATTCCACCTGCCTCACCTAATCCCACATTTCACAGACACAAACAGTAGAGAATCTGAATAGTCAAATAAATAAGGAAGAAATATCAGGGAGGTAATCTTTAGTATGGTCCACTGCCTATTTTATTGGTATGTTCATTTAAAAAATCACTTTGCACTGCACAAGTTAAAGAGAAACCAAGAACACCCAGGATACGATGAGAATTCTTGGGAATTTGGCAGAATTAGAGACCAAATTGCTGAATTCTGTAGCAGAGGTTTTATATGTGTACTATTTAATTCATTTCTAACTTCTTATAGTTTTTTTAATTTTTATTTTATATTTATTTTATATTCGTATATATGGGGCTCTATAATAATAATAATCATACAAAATGCTATGAACTGAAATCAGTTATAATTACTGTGAACATGTTTGTTCATGACATTTTGCATTTTCAAAGATGATCCAATATTTCTAATGTCTGTATTGATAATAGCTAAAATTTGAATATAACTTTAGTTTTAATATATTATTTTTATAGATTAATTTTTCTATGATTGCTATTTCACTATAGCATATTTTGGTAACTTAAATAGCATGTATTAATATTTGTGAATATGCCTCAATTCTCATTGTGTGTAGTCAAGTCTTATATCCTTGTCTTGATAGTTAAGTTCTTTTTTAAAAAAATATTTTTAGTTGTAGATGGACAGAATATCTTTATTTATTTATTTTAAAAAATGTGATGCTGAGCATCAAACCCAGTGCCTCACATATGTGGCTCTACCACTGAGCCACAACCCCAGCCTGATAGTTAAGTTCCAATTGGTTAGAACCACTGTTTGATTTGACTCTTCCCCCATGAGTGACTGGTGTATACTTACCCTGTTTTTTTTTTTTTCAAAAACTATGAAATTAATTTAAAGCAAAAATGTCACTTCTTTTATTGCTATCACAGTTATTTATTAGTAGAGCAAGAAGTTGTGGGAAACACTATTTTCTACCCAACAATTGTTAACTCAAATTCTTTCTTGACAACAAACAGAACCTGATTTTATTTGGATCAATAGTATATCCAGGCCCAGGAATATATTAATCATAATCAGTATTTACTAATGAAGATAATCCTGTTTCTTTTGATAGATTTTTTATTTCCCAGCATTCCTTGTTAGTGGTGGTTATATAGCCCATTGATTCCTGAGAAATATGAGGAAATTGGCTGGAGTGGGGCATCTGGGAAAGGCAGCTTCTCCTCCTTTCCCCTTCCTTTTGCTTTTAACATGAGCATGATACCTGGAGCTGCAGTGATCATTTTGCCGTGATGATACAAGTATGAAGATGAGAATGAAAGAAGATGGGTTTGATCTTAGATGGCACATTAGGGGGCACCACTAATGCCAGCAATGACCTACCTCCAGGCTTCTTATTTTGTGAAGAAAAACAAAACCCCATTGGTTGTGACCACTGTAGTCAGTTGGATTTCTGCTGCTGTTTAATCAAAATGGAAATACAGTGAAGGAGAATGTCTACAGCAGATAATCATCTAAGGAAATCTGTGGTAAGAGAACAACTAAAAACCACCCTAATCCCTGTCACAGGTAGTTCTAGGCAACCACTTGCTACCAACAAAAGGCATCCATCTCTATTGTTATCACTTTTATACACTGTACATGTTGAATGCAGGAACTTCTGTTGTACATATATTTTTTCCTGGCCAAAATCTTACATATGGTATTGAATTTGGTATTTGCTTTATAATTGACATTATATTGTACACATTTCTCCGTGTTTCTGTGTGGTCTGGCAGTTCATCTTTTAATGATCAGTAGCTGTCTCTCAATGTCTGTGGAGCCCTATTCATTTGCAGAGTCAAATACTAATGCTGCCTTTTTAGCATGGACAGTGTGGGATCTGGACCAGCTAGTCCCACATCCTGCTTATCATCAGAATTACCTGGAGGAACATAAAACAGAATCACAAAAAACCCCCAATTGACAACAAAACCCAACTATAGAGATACTGATTTAGAGCATCTAGGGTGGAACTCATATTTTCAAAATTTCTCCAGAGGTTCTGAAGGATCACAGTGTTGGGAAGCTTGGGGATAATTCTATAATCCAGTTCTTTCTATCAAAATAAACTAAGAGAAAAATGTAATCAGAGCCTATCTCTATAACCATCATATTAGAGATAAGAGTTGAAGAAATCTTGGATGTTTGGGGTGTTTCACTTTGACCTGTTATGGTTAATACTTAATTTTATCTGGAATATACTGAGTTTGCCAACTTGTTTCTTGGCGAGAACATCTAAGATCCTTGTAAGCTATATAGTTTTTTCTATATAGCCCCCTCTTTCCCTTTTTCCATTCCTTCCTTTCCTTTCTTTCTCTTTCCTCATTTTTTCTTTCCTTCATTCCTTCTTTTCTTTTTCCCTAAATTTATCTTTGAGCCACAAAGAAGAACCTGTTATTCAATCCATTCTCTGCAATTGGCCAACATATATTTTTAAATGAATTAGTATAAAAAATGTTCTTTCCTTTACTGGGATGGCGGTAAGACATTAAACAAATCATACAATACTTTAAAAATATTGACGAGATGGCTAGAAGAAGTTCCTCATTTTTTCCTTTAAAAATATAAAATTTTATAACAGTTATTGTGAATTGTGTTATAAACATTGTTATACCTGTATTATTACAGTATGCTAATTTTAGTTCTTTTGTATAAATACCAAGGAATAGGGTAACTGAATCATATGGTGGTTCCATTCCTAATCTTTTGAGGAATCCTCATACTGCCTTCCAAAGTGGTTGTACTAATTTACAATCCACCAAGAGTGTTTTGAGTGTACCTTTACCCCACATCCTCACCAGCATTTATTATTATTTGTGTTCTTGGTGATTGCCATTCTAACTGGAGTAAGATAAAATCTCCATGTAGTTTTGATTTATATTTCCCTGATTGCTAGGAATGTTAAATATTTTTTTCATGTATTTGTGCCATTTGTATTTCTTCTTTTGAGAAGTGTCAGTTTAGTTCTTTTGCCTTTATTGATTGGGCTATTTTTTTTTTTTTTTGGTGTTAAGTTTTTTGGGTTATTTATGTGTTCCAGATATTAATATCCTGGATATTAATGAAGAAGTAGCTGGTAAATATTTCTTCCATCCAATAACCTCTTTTTTCATACTTATGTTTCCTTTGCTGTGCAGAAGCCTTTTAATTTGATGCTGTTCTACTTACTGATTCTTGGTTTTATTTCTTATATTTTAGGAAGTTGGTGCCTGTGCCAATATGTTGGAGTGTTGACTCTGTGTTTTCTTCTAGCAGTTGCAGAGTTTCTGGTCTATCACCTAGGTCTAAATCCACTTTGAGTTGACATTTGCATTGGGTGAGATAGGGATCTAGTTTCATTCTTCTACATATAGAGATTCAGTTTTCTTAGCACCATTTGGTCCCAACAACAGATAAATGGGTAAAGAAAATGTGGTATATATACACAATGGAGTTTTACTCACAATGGGAAAAGGAAGGAACAGTGAAATAAAAGTGACTAAGTTATGCTATGTACATATATGAATATACCACATTGAATTCTACCTTTATATGTAGTTGTGGCTCAGTGGTAGAGTGCTTGCCTAGCATGTGTGAGGCACTGAGTTCAATCTTCAGCACCACATATAAATAAAATAAAATAAAATAAAGATATTGTGTCTACCTACAACTAAAAAATATTTAAATTTAAAAAATAAATAAATAGAATACCAGTAGAGGGGAAGAAGGGAAATAGAGTAAGGGAGGAGGGAAGGGAAATAAAGTACTGGTGATTGAAATGGAGCAAATTATATTCCATGCATGTGTGAATACATTAAAATGGACCCCACTATTATGTATAATGCACTAAGAAACAAAGATAAAAAATTTAAAATTTCTCATGAACAATATTAGAATAATGGCTCAAGTGTAAGAGGCATAGAATTTTCTTTGAGACAAATCAAATAATACAAAACTTTCCATGATTGAAAAGTGCTTCCTTATTAATCATTGTGTTTAGTTAAACTTATTTTCCCTGGTTTTGGCCTTGGGGACTGAGAGTTGAGAAACAAAGAAATTGACACACATGAAGGTGTTTTTCTTTTCTTCTGTGGTTGTCCCAGTTCTTAGTTGGTTTCAGAGGGATTGTAGGTGTAAATTGGCCCAGTTTGATAGTCAATTATCATATAAGATAATTTTGAATTGTTTAACAGGCAGATTATAAGTAATTTTCACATACTAAAATAGGACATAATAAATTAGCTTCTGTTTCCCATGTGTTTGATATTTGAAGAACAAATTACAACTTGTAGCAATTTGAAATTAAGCTCCATTTGTGAGGGTTACATTTTTAGTTGCATCTCATTTTATATCAAAGGCAGATACACTGATAGCTTACTTTCCTTATAAAAACACATTTGTGACATTTATTTGCTGTCAGTGAAATGTTCCTTACTTCTTTCTTGTATGTGAATTTATATTTGTATCTCAAGACTAGATTTCTGCCCCTGGCTTTTAAATATTTCTTTGAATTTATTTCTGATATATACACTAATGTCAGACTAATATTTCTTAACCATCTATTTCCTGTTTTCCTTCTTTTGTTGAATAAGAGTATATATTCTAGAGTCAGAATGCTTGGGCTGAAATCCAAGCACTACCATGTTCTTAAAGTATGACCTTAAGCAACTTAATTAATTTCTTATGCCTCAGTTTTCTTGTGTGAGATCTAGCCATAGGATTGTTTACACAGTAATGAAATGAGCTCTTGTCTTAGTGCCTGGCATAAGAAGGGTGTGGAGTATATCATGAGCAAATAGAAGTCACATTGGATTATTTTCCCTTTTCATCTCTATATTTTGGGTTTTGTTGAAATCCATTAGTGACACATGAGCTATCTTGATAAGTAATAAGCAACTTAAAGGGTCTTTTTTCAGCAGAAGTATACTAACACTGCACTGTCCAATGCTACAGCCACAAGCCACATGTGACTATTGAGCGTTTAAACTATGGACTGTCTGAACTGAGATGTGCTTTAGGTATGACATACATATTAGGCTTAAATGACTTGGTATAACATAAAATGATTGTCTTAGTAGTTTTTAATATTGAGGTGATTTTATTTTTGATACATTGTATCAAAATGTTATTGAAATTAATTCGACCTATTTAAAAATATTTTTTAATGTGGCTGCTAGAATATATAAAGTTATGTATGTGGCTTACGTTATGTCTATTGAACTGTGCAGGGCTAATCTAAGAGCTGAGGCTTCTTGAGTGGAGGCACACCTACCAGCAGCAGAGTGTCCCTTAACTGTTTTTGGCACACTGTGGGTATAGTCAGGACAAGGCAGGAATGGGAGCCTCTCTGAGCCCAGTTTATCTGCCTTATTTTGGTGACATTCTAAAACTGGGAATATGTGAATGATTTTGAACTCATCTTTGGAATTTGGAATTATGGAAGAAATTCTGTCTATCTGTATGCTTCTAGAGTATATCTGGAAAACTAGATGATTTTCAGGTGGCTGCCTTTGGTGCACTGAGAGTTTGTAGTAACTGAGCTTTTGAACATGTTTATTCTTCTCTGCTTCTTTTGTGATGTAGTCCAGGTGACACAATAAAAAGTGTGAAGTTCTCACACACATATACTATATTGTTTGGATACTAAGTGTCCCCCAAGGCTTGGTTAAAGGCAAGGTCCACAGGCAACAATATTTAGAGGTGGGGCATTTGGAAGTTAATGAATCATAAGGTGTTAACCTCATCAATTGGCTATTAGGAGGTGAGGCTCCGTGGGAGGAACTTGGTCACCTTGTCCTCATCCCCTTCCTCTCCCTTTCGTTTCTCTCTCTCCCTATTTCCTAGTCACCATGAGGTAAGGAGTTTTGCTTACCATGTATCATGATTGTCTTCCTCACCACAGTTCTGATCAATAGTCAAGTGACCATGGACTGAATCCTCTGAAACTGTGAGCCAATATAATGTTTCCCCTTCTAAATTGATTTTCTCAGGTATTTGTCACAGAAACAGAAAACTGCTTAATACACATGTAAAATCTTTCCACTTAATTGATTGCATTTTGGGGCAATACTATTTTGTTGGTTTTGCATTTTAGGCCTGGTTGAGCTAATATACTACACAATCTAAATAACTTCATATGGTTATTTTTAATACAATATGTCCTCCCATTTGATACCTTTTAATGTATGAAGTGTGAAGTGATTAATTCTATTTAAAGGTAAAATTCAATTGTAACTGCATAATATTGCTCTGCAGGTGTTGCTACTCATTAATTTATATTTCAAAGGTTCTTCCTGGCACTTAAGAATACAATTGTCAGGTTTGCCAATTGACAGTGAGATGGTAATTTATTATAAATAAGACTTTGTCTTGGAAATCATGCCAGTAATCTCAAGATTATGAAATTATGAAAGTAACTGCATAGGCCCAAAAGATTTGTGTTGTGGTGGTCTCTGGTATTTCTATTCCTCATAGACATTGTGCGGACAAAATGCAGCCAAGTGTATCAAGAATACTTGTTTTATATGAAAGAATATAAAAAGAATCATACTGTTCCATCTAGTGGTTATCATTGTTTATGTTTTGATACAGTCATTTCTGTTTTTTCTATGCATATTTCTTTTATTATAGTTTTTAGTTGTAGATGGATGCAATACCTTATTTTATTTATTTTTGTTTTTGTGTGGTACTGAGGATTGAACCCAGTGCCTCACATGTGCCAGGCAAGCACTCTACCACTGAGCCACAAACCCCAACCCCCCCGTGCATATTGTCTTTTCACAACACTGAGGTATATTAATCATCTTTCAATATCTATTTAAAATTTTTACTGCGTGGTAGGCATTATACCCGAAAGTGATACAGTGGTAACTGAAACTGACATTGCCTCAGTACTCTAGTGGGAGAAACTGTACTATAAATAGTTCATTTACAATTCAGCATGTGAAGGGATTTGATGACCTGATTCTTGACTCTCCTCCTACCCACTTCTTCAGACCTGATATTTTGGGTAGCCTCTTTGGCCCCACAGCTCCCTAGGTCTGTCTATATTTTCTCTTGGCTCCATCCTCCCTTTCTTGACCCCCTTCATGGCTCCAGGGTTCCAGCCCCCTCATTCCGGGAATAGAAGGGTATAGTCCCTTTCCCAGAAGGAATAATTTGGGGGAGAGATTACTATGTAAATCTCCCTTGTTATTGACAGATGTGACTTGATAACCTTGGAAGCATCCTGAGCACTCCACCCCCCCATACAAGTACCAAGGAAAAATATAAAGGAATGGCTGCTCTCCATCCATTCTAAAAAAATGTGAACTATGAAGGTGACCTCCTGGTCACTGCATAAATGTTCATTAGGTCATGGGAGACTTTAGTCCCTTGGACTCTATGATAAATATTGTTGCATTGAAACAGTGTTCACTAAATGAATGAAAGACAGATATCTGGAACTAGTCATTTTCAAAAGAAATGTGAAAATAGGATCTTTCCTTATTGTGTTGATGGTTATCACCTTGGTTCTGCTAATGTCTCCTATTTGTTATTTTTCTTATGAAGCTTCCTAGTTGATTTTTTTTTTTTTTTTTTTTTTTTTTTTGTGGTGCTGGGGATTGAACCTAAGGCCTTGTGCTTACACTGCTAGCACCCTACCAACTGTGCTATCTCCCCAGCCCTTCCTAGTTGATTTTTAATCTTCTATCCTGCCTCCTACTTTTTTTTAGGATACCTTTTTTAGGAAGACATATAGCAAGGATACTAATCGTAGGGGCCATGGAGTCAGTCTGCTTAACTTACTGGTTGCATGATCTTGCGCAAGTTATTTAACTTCTGTAAACCTCCATTTCCTTATCTGTCAAATGGAGGTAACAATGGAACTACCTTTAAGACTGAGAAAAGATTAAATTAAATGATACATATAAATACTTCACATATGGTCTAGCATACAATAAACTTTTAATGGTTGTTAGCTATGTTTGTTATTTGAAAACAAATACTGGATAGCCTCTTTACATGGAGGTGAAGGTGTGTAAGGTGTGAATTTGAGGATATGATTACAAAAGGAAACTGAGGGTGGGGTGCATCAGCAAATTAGTACCCAAAGACCAACTTATTTCTACCTCCTGTTCTCTTGTATAAGTCAAAATTTAGAATGGATTTTACATTTTAAGTGGTTTAAAAAATCCAGATAGTATTTTAGAGCAAATGAAAATTACGAAATATACAGGTTCATGTCCATAAAGTTTATAAAATAAATGAAAAAATGAATAAATGAATTTAAACATTAAAAAGGATAGTTTATATTACAGCCACACATTCATTTTATTCTCTCTGGCTGCTTTTGTGCTAATGGCAGAGTTCAGTAGTTACAGTAGACTATCTGACTGGCAAAGATTTAAGTGTTTACTATTTGACCCTTAACAGAAAAAAAAAAAGAAAGCCAATTTTTGCTTTAGACCAATGTGCTGCTGTTTTAAGCATAGGTTGGGAGGGGTGGAGATGGTGAGATGGGGAAGCCAAGAAGCTTTCTTAGGTAATCCCCTGTTGAGCCTTAAGTGATATGATGATGTCTTAGATTTTTCAAATCCTATATTTAAATTTAATAAGTTACACACCACAAGATTGAATAGACTAAATGAATTTCAAATTTTTTCCTCCTTTTAGTCTATTGAAATTGATTATGTGTAAAATAAGGAGTAAGCTGTTGAACCTACTTTCTCTGAAATAACACAAATATTAGTATGATTTCTAGATATTTTGCAATTTTCACCCTGGCTTTCATGCAATTTAATGGGATCATTATGATTAAAATATAGTAGTTAAATTCCCATTAATATTAACATGCAAAATCCTGGTGAAATGTTAGCTTGATGTGAAAATAGACTTATAATATGTGAAATTACTGGTTATTTCAAATAATTTGTAAGACAATTGCTGGTGGAAAGTTAAATTTAAAACCACCGTAAATTCAACTGAAATTCCAAAAGAGATTTGTATTCTGTATTTATCAAGACACAGTACAAGTATCTAAGTAGAATTAATATAATTTAATACTGATTATATAAATTAGAATTTAATTTTCAGTTGCTAAATAATGATGAATTTCCTCTCCCTTGTGTGTAATTTTACTCTTCATATTAAGCTATGATGCTTGAGTTGCTAACTTGTATTGTCAGTCAAATATGGGTTATATGTAGCATTGTGAATTAGAGATTAACAGCTTAGAATATGAAGTCTAACAAATTAGTACAGGGTTCAAGTTTATGTTTTGTTGTGTAACTTTTGCTCTAATTTCTTTGGCTTAAATTTTTTTTTTGTCAGTACAATGAGTTCATTAGAGAACCTGCATCATCAGACTGTTGTCAGGAGTAAGTGAGAAAAAACCACAAAATATTTGACCCTGATGAGCTGGAATTAGTGAGAGCTCATCCAGTGTTAGATGATGTATTGTTATGATGATAGTTAGCCTTAGCAATATTATTTCATCTTGCTACTGCTTATCAGTATAATGTAGATGTACTATCTTCAGTTGGAATACGAGAGTATTATGGATCTCTCCTAATTGGAACCAGGGTATATTCTGTAGCTTGTACAGTGAAAGCATGGAACACATCCTACCATAGAACTTCTCAGCTCATTTCCCTAGGAGGCAACTCTTACCCATTGAAAATATCATATTCACATACATTTTACTTGGGACTTGTTGAAGCCCCACAGGCCTGTATAAATTCCTTCCCAAGGCAGAGGCTGGCATACAGCATGAGACTTCCAAGGATCTGGGGGCATAGGATTTCCTTATTGCCTTCCCAGCTTTCTCAAGTCATGGCATACACAGAAAATAATGTTTGTATGTCAGTTGGGGGTGAGTAGATGAGGCTTCTCTTTCCTGGATATACCTGGTTGGTGGTCATATGGGACCCAGTGACTTCTCTGTACACGGGTGACCTATTTATGGTTCTGCCCTGCCATGTGGTTGGGAAGTTTCAGGTCTGAGTGGAGCCTGGGAGCAACAGTGGGATGATAGGTTATCCAAGGACAACAGATTTGCCTGTTTGGGAAGGGGATATTTATAGGTGCAAGCAACTGAACCTGAGCCTTTGGGAGGTGGGGCAGAGAAGTGAGGATGTACTACCTCACTAAAAAGTGTCTCTCTTATTTGGGTACTAGGATCTCTAGTATCTTGCACACAGCCCAGCTATTTCTACCTGTGTTTGTCCATGTGAACCTGTGCATGTGGTTGTGTATAGTGTGGAAATAAATGAATATTTGCTAAATGAGAACAGAGGTTATATATAACTATATATGGCTATATATAACTAGGGAGGCAGCCACCATCATTTGTATTTTACAGAGATTCTCAGAAGCAGATGGTAGAGTGAGAAAGCTTTACATTGAAAAAGGGAAACCTTTAGGTCTATGTGCTTTGATTCCATAGGGAAATTGTAGGGCTAAGTAAAAATGAAGTTTTGTCATGTAATTAGTTTGGGGCTTCCTTTAGTTGGCCATGAGATTCAGTATGGGCCAAAAATAGGGAAGTTATTGATCAAATCCTGATTATTGAATCTGGTTGCTGCAGAGGTTTTGGGTCAGAGTTCTATAATCATATTTGGGCTAGCCATTTTCTTTTGTATGTAAGTCTCTCAGCCCTCTCTTTTTATCATTCTGTCATCTGTGGGTGGTTGACCAATTCAGAAAGGGCCTTCACCTCTCAAACATTATCCAGTTGTCTCCATAGTCAACTGTATTGCAAGATCTTCTTGACCTTCTTATTGTTATATTACTATAGAAGTTATTTGATAAGCAGAAGCCCGAAAGACTCTGAGTGGAATACAACTGACATCATGACTTTTGTTATAAAAATCAGAACAATTAATTGTCTTTATAAATAACCAGTAACACTGATTGTTTAACTGAGGTCAACAGAATAAATTTAATAGGCCATAAAGATAAATCTTGGAAAGCCAATGTTTCTTAAGGCAATTCTGTTTTACCTTTCTGCTGCATTGATCCAGGTACAGCAGGCAGTCTCAGCAATGTCACAGATGTAGCCATGATTAGCCAACAAAAAATGGAGAGCAATGCACTTGTCCATCACTACTTTGCTGATGAGTTGAGACTGATCTGTATTCCAACTAAGGCAGAGGTAGTATCATTAATAACTTCTGCCAGAGGTATTGATAGGCTCTTTAAACATGTTTCTGTTTATAAAAGTTCCATCATTGGGAATTGCTCTGATTGTTTGCATGAAGCAGAAGTCAGTAATATCCCCAGGGAGAGCACCTGAATAATCAAAGTTGCCCTCACTTTGGAGCTCACGTCCAGCCTTGACAATTTATAGAACTAGAGTCTGTGTTCATGGACAGTCTCTGAATAGTATTCCTAAAGTGAATGAATTATTTGTCATAGGCAAACAGGATCAGGCTTCTTGGTCACAAAAGTAGTATCTAATAGATACTCATGGAGATAAAGGTCTGAAGAGTTGTTTATGACACAAGGTAAGAAGCAAAGCATCATATTAAGTGGGCTACATTTCAAAAGTCTCTTCCAGGTGGCAAGTATTTGAACCATCGTTTCAGGAAATGTGCTGAGTTCAGATGTGGAACTAGGGTCTGAATAGTAGATTATAATAGTTCTTTTTTTTTCTGGCAGAGAGGGATGCTAGCAAAATCATAGATTGATTTATTTCAGGGCAATCGTTCACATAGGTCTAAGTAGAAATGCCATTGTCTGAAATTCCATATGATTTCATTTCATAAGACTATAATTGCCTAGAGAATTTTTATCATGGGGATCTGATGATTTATGGCATGTCTGGTAATCAGTAAGATTGAGGATAATGTCTTGGATAATGTAAAAATGAATGTTTTCTGACCTAACAATGAAAATAGAGAAAAAAGGCAATTATGGATAGATAGCAGTTAGGGGTCCATAGACAATGAAAAGAAGGATGATCATAAGGAGAAAGATGACAAACAAAAAGGAATTAGACAGGGATCTTGGTCCAATGCCTTGGGTGGAAACTGTTCCCTATTTCAGGTCATCAGCTGTCTGCTTCTGAAAATTGGTTTCTTCCAGAGGGTGTCTGAGAGTTCTCAGCTTGAGGTCTCATTTTGGAGTTACCTTCTAGTTCTAGTTTTTCTATTTTTTTAAAGTTTTGAGTGCATTTTATTTTTAAAGCAAAATTAAAAAATAATAGATTCATAGCAAATTGAGTGGCAAGTGCAGAGACATCTCATATGCCCTCTACCCCCACATATGTAGAGAACCCCCATCGTTGAAATCCTGCATCACAGTAGTACATATGTTAAAATTATGTAGTTTTTCTATTCTGCATTGCATCTCTAGCTGTGAACTCCTCCAAGGAAGGTTCACTGCCATATTTGTTGCTGACAGTACCTGATAAAGTCTCTTCCAACAAAGTTCAAGAACAGTATTTTCTCTGATTCTCCCTATCTGCATTTTATAAATATCTTGGTTGAAATCATGAAGGGTCTGTTTAGGAAGATATTGTGGAAAAGGAGATCTTAACCTGTTAGTGACAGGACTGGTATGGTCCCTTGCAATATTTTACCTTATCTGCATATAGCAATCAGAATCTAGCATTTGAGATGAAACCTCTGAACATATGGGCCTTCCAATTATTCATTCATCGGAGGCTTGCCAGTGTATCCCTAAGGGAATAGAATGATTATAAGGGATAGTGAGAATACCTTTGTCTAAGATGAAAGAGCCTCTGCTAAATCAGCACCTTTAATTATTAAATGTTGAAATTTATTTTCTAGTCTATCCTGAAAATCTCTTATAATTTCATGTTTTCCTTTTTTGCATTATGGTCCAATGTACTTTTATTGGAAATATCTTAGGAAATGTTTTGGGTGTGAATTTTAAAAGTCTTCATCCAGCTTTTAGTCCTTTTTGTTTATTTAGTCCTCTTGTTTATTGTGGAACAAAAGATCTCATAGGCTTGTAGTTTCTGCAACTGTCAATTCATTTTGGCTATTCAAGATTTATTTATTTATTTATTTTTGCTATTCAAGATTTCATTCTATGTTCGTCAGCTTTTTGTCACCAAAATATCTGACAAGAACAATTTAGAGGAGTAAAGATTTATTATGGTTTACATTTTCAGAGGTTTGAGTCCATGATCAGCTTGTTCCATTTCTTTGGGCCTGAGGTGAGGCAGAACATCATTACCTAAGAGTGTGATAGAGGGAAGCTGTTTGTTTCCTGGCAGCTGGGAAGCAGAGGTAGAAGGGAGGGGAGGAAGGGACCAGGAATAGATATAGTCTGCAAGGCCATGCTTATAGTTTTTATCCAGTAAGTCCATTCAAATTATTAACCATCAAATGGATTAATGATCAGGTCAGAGCCCTAATAATTCAATCTTTTCACCTCTGAATAATTGCTTCATTTCCTAACACATGAACTTTTAAGGGCGTATTCCGGATTCAAACTATAACACATTCCGTCTAACGTGTGTAAGTGATGATGTCTGGTAACCATAGGTCATATACACTCAAAAGAATTCTGAATTCTCCTGTAAATAGTTGCTGGACTTGTCTGGATTTATGAAATCCTTAATTATAGCTTTACATTCATCTCAGGTCCAAGATTTAAATTCTAGTTGTCTGAATACCTGGTTTATGGATAGGATGACTCTTTAGATGCCAACTGGCATCTAGGGGTCTTAGGAGAGTTGTTTGGAAATGGTAGGGGAATGGGAGAAGAGGGTTTGGCAGAGATCAGAAGAATAAAGAGGACAAGGAAGAACCAGGTATAGGGAGGCAACTGAAGGACAACAAGAAGAAGGATTTATTAGGGAAATGAGTCTAGTTTGTGTTGCTTAAGATTGTCAGGTTGCTCATTAGCTGTGGTGAAATAATCTTTAAGTGAAGCAATTTTGTTTTTAAATCAGATATTTTTGGAGGTCTCTGCATGCCAATAAAATTGCTGACCATTGGATGGACCTGATAAATGTTATTCCTTTTTCTCCTTTAAGGCACCCTGGAAATAGATAATTTTGTTTAAGTCATATGTTCTCTAGAGTAGCCATTGAAGATGACTTTAGTGAAAGCAGCCAAGATAGGCACAAGAATTAGGATTGTAATGAGTGTATACTTAAGAAGCAGGAGGTTTTTTTTTTTTTTTAACTTTCTTTTTTTCTAGAGAAAGAGAAGAATTAAACTTAGATGAACCTACAAGTGCTCGTAACAGAAAGTGATGCTTATGCATTTAGTGTCTCAGACCTCCAAACCTCTGGTTGACTGCCTTCAAATTCAGATATGATAATTTCTGACTCCCAGGAGGAAAATCAGAGAGAATTATTGTAACATAGAGATGGAAGGAGAACCTTATCCATTTTTTTTTTTTGATCACCCACAGCAAAGTTTGTTCATGTGGACCCTAAGCTGGTGAGAATCAAAGAATCACCAGTCTGTGAGGCTGGCTCAAATAATAGGCATATAATGCCTATAACCCTATAATTCTCTTTATGAGAAACAGCACTTTGAGATAGTACAACACAAAACAGAAGGACAAAACAGTGAAAAAGGATGAAAAAGAATGGCTCAATTCCTCTGAATGAATGGGAACCAACAACAAAGCCTGGGGACTACCAGGTAGAGAATAAAGAGCCAAAGCACTCAGTACAAAGAGTGGAATTCAGGTGCAGTACTGACTTACCACATCACTACAGACTTGGCAACCTTCAAGGGGCAAGACCCAAAGGGCATTCTTGGGTACTATGAATGGTTTAAGAGTAGAGTTCACGGCAACAGGCAATTCAGACCATATCTCTGGGGACCTCCAGGTTAACTGAAAATAAAAAAAAGACCACCCAAAGGAGAAAAAGCAGATGCTGTTTATTCAGAGGTTCCTGTAGCAAGGGGGCCTGCCACCATCCCTAGTGTTGGACAGAGACTCAGGATTAGGCAGTGGAGTGGAAAAGCTTTATAGAAAGAAAGAGAGAGAGAGAGAGAGAGAGAGAGAGAGAGAGAGAGAGAGAGAGAGAGAGAGAGAGAGAGAGAGAAAGAGAAAGAAGGGAGGGAGGGAGGGAGGGAGGGAGGGAGGAAGAATCAATAAGCCTTCAGGTGCAAATACTTTGATTGGAGGACACTGACATGAGGAAGCCGAAGGTGGGCTATCTGAAAGTGAGACATCTTATGATTGGTTTAGGGTGACTATTTGGTTAAGTAGGGTGAAAAAATAAGAAGTAGGCAGTCCTTTACCAAGTGCTAACTGTTCTGGGCTACAGTGGCTGTGGTTCAACTTCCCAGCCTGGTTGCCACAGAGGTTGTGGGTAAGAGATGTCCCTTTCAGTCTCTCAGGAGATATGAACTACAGTCTAATTCCTTGGGAGTTTCTAATTACCATAGACTAACACTGAATGAACAAGTGCTAGTCTATGCTTTCAGAGTATATTCCCTAACAAGTGGTCAGCAGCCATTTGGCTTTACAGGGCCAGATAGTAAATATTTTTGGCTTTGCCAAACCAGGGAGTCTTTGTTGCAACTGCATGAAAGTAGACACAGGTAACACATAATTGAACAGAGTGGCTGTGTTCCAATAAAACTTTATTATTAATACTAGAATATAAGTTTGTTATAATTTCCATGTGTCATGAATATCATTCTTTTGTTTTTTTTTTCCAACCCTTTAATAATGTAAAAATCTTTCTTAGCTTGTGGGTCATATAAAATGGTCAGTGCATCAGATTTGGCCCTTGGGCCATCATAGTTTGCCAATCCCTGGTTTAGTAGGGGTTAGTTTATAAATTCTCATAGGATTGTAAATAGCAACAGCAACAATAAAATAATAAGAGCTGAAAGGTAACTAAACACTTAGGTCAAAGTGTTAGATATTAGATATTATTTTAAGCACTTCATGTAAACTATCTCCTTTATTTTCTTGATAAGTAGGGATGATTTATTTTTTCTATTGCTCAGATGAATAAGCAGGTTTTGAGAAGTGGAATCCCAGCAGTCTTCTTCCAGAGACCCTGGACGCATCTTTTGCTTCTACTGCCATGTGTTCTGATTCCCAACCAGAGAATATCAAGACTGGTGTCTTATTTTTATCTTGTTTGAAGTTTTAGCATTTTAAAATGACAGTTATACTTCTTCTTTGGGTACAAAGGCAATATGACACAAGCTCATTATGAAAAATGGGAAAATGTAGAAAGCTCAGAAAAGAAAATAGGAACCCCTGTGTCTTGCCTTAATCTCTGTTAGCAGTTAGGAGCATATGCTCCCTGTCTTTCTCCCACACTAGGTTTTATGTACATATTATACATATTTTTTAACAGCTTTACTGAGATAATTTACATATGATATAATTTGGCCATTGAACACATGCAATTTAATATTTTTGGTGTATTACATTATTAATTTTTAAATGTGGGTATATATACATATCAAAAATTATATTTAATAATTTTAAAGTATACTATTTAATGATGACAATTATATTCACAGTGATGTGCAACGCCTGACACTATTTTCCAAACTTCATGACCCCAAACAGAAAATCTGTAACCATTTAACAATGACTCCCCATTCCTCTCTCCCTCAGCCCCTAGAAACCACCAGTCTGCTTTCTATTTCTTGATTTGCATGTTCCAGGTATTTCATATAAGTAGAAAATCATGTAATATTTGACTTCTTTGGCATATTCACTTAGTATATGATGTACATAGTGCTTTGAAGCTTTTTTCATTTAATAGCATATTGTGAGAATGTTCCTCATTAGGCAAAGACTTGGCAGTAGAGGTGAACTGAATTTTATAAACCATGCTAATGTGTTTTTGTTGTTGTTGTTGTTCTGTAGGCAATAAAGGAATAGTAGTTTTTTTCCTTCCCTCCTTCCCTCTGCTTTTTCCTTCCTTCCTGCCTCCCTTCACCTGAATAATGACATGGTGAAATTTTTTTTTTTTTTTTTTTTTTGGATGGTTAGATTGTGTCCATTTATTTATTTATTTTTTGTTAATATGAACTTAAATTTATTTATTTATTTATTTATTTTCATTATTTTTTTTATTGTAAACAAATGGGATACATGTTGTTTCTCTGTTTGTACATGGCGTAAAGGCATACCATTTGTGTAATCATAAATTTACATAGAGTAATGTTGTTTGATTCATTGTTATTTTTTCCCTTCCCCCCACCCCTCCCACCCCTCTTAACCCTCTATACAGTACTTCCTTCCTCCATACTTGCCCCCCTCCCTAACCCTAACTCTAACCCTAACACTAACCCTTCCCTCCCCCCCATTATGTGTCATCCTCCACTTATTAGCGATATCATTCGTCCTTTGGCTTTTTGAGATTGGCTTATCTCACTTAGCATGATATTCTCCAATTTCATCCATTTGCCTGCAAATACCATAATTTTATCATTCTTATGGCTGAGTAATATTCCATTGTATATATATACCACAGTTTCTTTATCCACTCATCAATTGAAGGGCATCTAGGTTGGTTCCATAATCTGGCTATTGTGAATCGAGCAGCTATGAACATTGATGTGGCTGTATCTCTGTAGTATGCTGATTTTAAGTCCTTTGGGTATAGGCCAAGGAGTGGGATAGCTGGGTCAAATGGCGGGTCCATTCCAAGTTTTCTAAGGAATCTCCACACTGCTTTCCAGAGTGGCTGCACTAATTTGCAGCCCCACCAGCAATGTATGAGTGTACCTTTCTCCCCACATCCTCGCCAACACCTGTTGCTGCTCGTATTCTTGATAATCGCCATTCTAATTGGGGTGAGATGGAATCTTAGGGTGGTTTTGATTTGCATTTCTCTTATTACTAGAGATGTGGAACATTTTTCCATATGTTTGTTGATTGCTTGTAGATCTTCTGTGAAGTGTCTATTCATTTCCTTAGCCCATTTGTCGACTGGATTATTTGAATTCTTGGAGTAGAGTTTTTTGAGTTCTTTATAGATTCTGGAGATTAGTGCTCTATCTGAAGTATGATTGGCAAAGATATTCTCCCACTCTGTAGGCTCTTTCTTCGCATTGCTGATAGTTTCCTTTGCTGAGAGAAAGCTTTTTAGTTTGAATCTATCCCAGTGGTTGATTCTAGCTTTTATTTCTTGTGCTATGGGAGTCCTGTTAAGGAAGTCTGATCCTACACCAACAAGGTGAAGATTTGGACCTATAATCTGCAGGGTCTCAGGTCTGATTCCGAGGTCCTTAATCCATTTTGAGTTTAGTTTCGTGCATGGTGAGAGATATGGGTTTAGTTTCATTCTGTTGCATATGGATTTCCAATTCTCCCAGCACCATTTGTTGAAGAGGCTATCTTTTCTCCATTGCATATTTTTGGCCCCTTTGTCTAGTATGGGAAAATTGTATTTACTTGGGTTTGTGTCCATGTCCTCTATTCTGTACCATTGATCTACCTTTCTATTTTGGTACCAATACCATGCCGTTTTTGTTACTATTGCTTTGTAGTAGAGTTGAAGATCTGGTATTGCAGTACCCCCTGTTTCACTCTTCCTGTTAAGGATTGCTTTAGCTATTCTGGGTTTCTTATTCTTCCAGATGAATTTCGTAATTGCTTGCTCTATTTCTGTAAGGTACGTCATTGGGATTTTAATTGGAATTGCATTGAATTTGTATAGCACTTTTGGTAGTATGGCCATTTTGACAATATTAATTCTTCCTATCCAAGAACATGGAAGATCTTTCCATCTTCTAAGGTGTCTTTAATTTCTTTCTTTAGTGTTGTATAGTTCTCATTGTAGAGGTCTTTCACCTCTTTTGTGAGATTGATTCCCAAGTATTTTATTTTTTTCGAGGCTATTGTGAATAGGGTAGTTTTCCTAATTTCTCTTTCTGTAGATTCATCACTTATGTATAAAAATGCGTTGGATTTATGGGCATTGATCTTGTAACCTGCTACTTTACTGAATTCACTTATGAGTTCTAAGAGTTTTCTGGTGGAATTTCCAGGTTCCTCTAAATATATAATCATGTCATCAGCGAACAGGGATAGTTTGAGTTCTTCTTTTCCAATTCGTATCCCTTTAATTTCTTTGGTTTGTCTAATTGCTCTGGCCAGAGTCTCAAGAATGATGTTGAATAGAAGTGGTGAAAGAGGGCATCCCTGCCTTGTTCCAGTTTTTAGGGGGAATGCTTTCAGTTTTTCACCATTTAGAATGATATTAGCCATGGCTTAGCATAAATAGCCTTTACAATGTTAAGGAATGTTCCCACTATCCCTATTTTTTCTAGTGTTTTGAGCATGAAGGGGTGCTGTATTTTATCAAATGCTTTTTCTGCATCTATTGAAATAATCATGTGATTCTTGACTTTAAGTCTATTAATATGGTGAATTACGTTTATTGATTTCCTGATGTTGAACCAACCTTGCATCCCTGGGATGAAACCCACTTGATCATGGTGCACTATCTTTTTAATATGTTTTTGTATGCGATTTGCTAAAATTTTGTTGAGAATTTTTGCGTCGATGTTCATTAAGGATATTGGTCTGAAATTTTCTTTCCTTGATGAGTCTCTGTTTGGTTTAGGTATCAGTGTGATATTGGCTTCGTAGAATGAGTTTGGGAGGGTTCCCTCCTCTTCTATTTTATGGAATACTTTGAGAAGTATTGGAATGAGCTCTTCTTTAAAGGTTTTGTAGAACTCGGCTGAGAACCCATCTGGTCCCGGACTTTTCTTTGTTGCTAGGCTTTTGATGACTTCTTCTATTTCAGTACTTGAAATTGGTCTATTTAAATTGCGTATGTCCTCCTCATTCAGTTTAGGCAATTCATATGTCTCTAGAAACCTGTTGATGTCTTCGAAATTTTCTATTTTGTTGGAGTATAGATTTTCAAAATATCTTCTAATTATGTTTTGTATTTCAATCCTGTCTGTTGTGATATTTCCTTGTTCATTCCGAATATTAGTGATTTGGGTTTTCTCTCGTCTTCTCTTTGTTAGTGTGGCTAAAGGTTTATCAATTTTGTTTATTTTTTCGAAGAACCAACTATTTATTTTGTCAATTTTTTGTATTGTTTCTTTTGTTTCAATTTCATTGATTTCAGCTCTGAGTTTAACTATTTCCTGTCTTCTACTACTTTTGGTGCTGTTCTGTTCTTCTTTTTCTAGGGCTTTGAGCTGTAGTGTTAGGTCGTTTATTTGTTGAGTTTTACTTCTTTTATTAAATGCGCTCCATGAAATAAATTTCCCTCTAAGTACTGCTTTCATAGTGTCCCAGAGATTTTGATATGATGTTTCTTTGTTCTCATTTACCTCTAAGAATTTTTTAATTTCCTTCCTAATATCTTCTGTTATCCATTCATCATATAATAGCATATTGTTTAATCTCCAGATGTTGGAATAGTGTCTATGTTTTACTCTTTCATTTATTTCTAACTTCAATCCATTATGATCTGATAGAATACATGGTAGTGTCTCTATCTTCTTGTATTTGCTAACATTAGCTTTGTGGCATAATATATGGTCTATTTTAGAGAAGGATCCATGTGCTGCTGAGAAGAAAGTGTGTTCGCTCTTGGTTGGATGGTATATTCTATAAATGTCCGTTAAGTCTAAATGATTGATTGTGTTATTGAGATCTATGGTTTCTTTGTTCAATTTTTGTCTGGAAGATCTGTCCAGTGGTGAGAGAGGCGTGTTAAAATCACCTAGTATTATTGTGTTATGGTCTATTTGGTTTCTGAAATTGAGAAGGATTTGTTTGCCATACATGGATGAGCCACTGTTTGGGGCATAGATGTTTATGATTGTTATATCTTGCTGATTTATGCTTCCCTTAAGCAGTATGAAATGACCTTCTTTATCCCTTCTGACTAACTTTGGCTTGAGTCCACATTATCTGAAATGAGGATGGATACTCCAGCTTTTTTTGCTGAGTCCATGCGCATGGTATGTTTTCCCCGATCCTTTCACCTTTAGTCTATGGGTATCTGTTTCTATGAGGTGAGTCTCTTGCAGGCAACATATTGTTGGATCTTTCTTTTTAATCCAATCTGTCAGTCTATGTCTTTTGATTGACGAATTCAGGCCATTAACATTCAGGGTTATTATAGAGATATGATTTGGTTTCCCGGTCATTTGGTTCATTTTTTAAATTTTATTTATTTATTTGTTTGACACAACTCGTTTCCTCCTTTATTTGACAATTCCTTTAGGATAATTCCTCCCTTTGCTGATTTGCTTCTTTGTTTTTCATCTCTTCCTCATGGAATATTTTGCTGAGAATGTTCTGTAGTGCTGGCTTTCTTTTTGTAAATTCTTTTAGCTTTGTTTATCATGGAAGGATTTTATTTCATCGTCAAATTTGAAGGTAAGTTTTGCTGGGTATAAGATTCTTGGTTGGCATCCATTTTCTTTCAGGGCTTGAAAAATGTTGTTCCAGGCCCTTCTAGCTTTTAGGGTCTGGATTGAAAAATCTGCTGATATCCGTATTGGTTTCCCCCTGAATGTAATTTGGTTCTTTTCTCTCACAGCCTTTAAAATTCTGTCTTTATTTTGTATGTTAGGTATTTTCATTATAATGTGCCTTGGTGTGGGTCTGTTGTAATTTTGTGTATTTGGAGTCCTATAAGCTTCTTGAACTTGATTTTCCATTTCATTCTTCAGATTTGGGAAATTTTCTGATATTATTTCATTGAATAAATTGTTCATTCCTTTTGCTTGTTTCTCTAGGCCTTCCTCAATCCCAATAATTCTTAAATTTGGCCTTTTCATGATATCCCATAGTTCTTGTAGATTCTGTTCATGATTTCTTACCATCTTCTCTGTTTGTTCAACTTTGTTTTCAAGGTTAAATATTTTGTCTTCAATGTCTGAGGTTCTGTCTTCCAGGTGTTCTATCCTATTGGATATGCTTTCTATGGAGTTCTTAATTTGGTTTATTGTTTCCTTCATGTCAAGGATTTCTGTTTGGTTTTTTTCAATATCTCTAACTCTTTATTAAAATGATCTTTTGCTTCCTGTATTTGCTCTTTTAACTGTCGATTGGTGCGATCATTCAATGCTTGCATTTGCTCTTTCATCTCATCGTTTGCTTCTCTGATCATTTTAATTATGTACACTCTGAACTCCTTTTCTGTCATTTCTTCTGCCATGCTGTCATTGGGTTTTATTGATGTAACATCTAGATTTGTTTGCAACATTTTCTTTCCTTGTTTTCTCATATTGTTCAGGTATCAGTAGACCGCTGAGATATTGCAGATTTCCTCTATTGACTTACAATGTCCCTGAAGATTTCTATATATATCCCCTCTTAGCCTTCAGTAGGCTGAAGTCTTGGAGGAAGTTGATAATGTGGTGCTCCACAAGGAAGCTGCCTCTCTAGGAGTGGTGGCCTTCAGGTGGGGTATAATCCCTGCTAGTGGCAGAGGCGTCTCCACTTGTTGACCAGTGGTCATCCAAAGGGGACCTAGGCTGTGGGCTGAGGCAAGGCCTGTTTGGGCCTGAGTCTCTGGTTTTACCGTCCTTGTGGGGAAACCTCACCCGGCAGGGAAGACTCACCCGGTGGGGAGGCCTCGCTGGTCAGTTCCCTCCTAGAGGTTCCCCTCAATTTACAGCTACTGCCTGGGCTGGGCTGCCTTCCTCTGCAAAGTTCCCAGGGGTCCGGCCTTACCTCCTGGGCCTGGGAGCCTCACCCTTTGCAGATGAATCTCCTTAGGCTGCCCCTCCTCAGAGAATCTGCCCGCAGGCCTGGAACCTTCGCTCCGCCCTAAGCCTGTCTCTGTGCGGGTCTTCCACCCAGAAGCCTCCTAGATCCTGGGACCCTGCTCTGCACCTAATCGCCTGGCTATGCGGCCCCTCCTCTGAGCAGCCACCTTGGGCCCCGTACAATCGCTCTGAGTCCCAGAGACCCGCCACACGCCTCTTCCTCCAGACAGCCGCCCATTATTCCGGTGCGGTCACTAGGAGTCCAAGAAACTCACTGCGTGCCTCCACCTCCCACCAACCACCCGTAGCCCTGGGCAATCAATCACTCCGAGTCGAAGTGACCCTCCCCGTTCCTCCTCCTTCTCCAGATAACCCCCCAGGTGTTCAGGAGTGGTCGCTCTGAGTGGCTCTGAATCCACGTGACCCGCTGCACGGGTCCTCTGGGCAACCGCCCGGAGCTCTGGTGCGGCCACTCGAGACCAAGCGACCCACCACGCTTCTCCTCCAGGCAGCCCCCCTGTGTTCAGGCGCTGTCACTTTAAGTCCAAACAACTCACCACTCGCCTTCTCCTCTGAGCAGCCGCCTGGAACGCTAATGCAGTCACTGCGAGTCCAAAGGACCCGCCACGCTCCTCCTCCTCCTCCTCCTACTCCTCCGGGCAGGACCCGGTGTTCAGAAGTGGTCAGAGTCCAAACAGCTCGCCACGCAGCCCCTCCTCTGGCAACTGCCTGTTACTCTCGTGTAGTCACTCCGAATCCATGTGGCTGCGCTCCTCTTCCTCCTCCTTGTCCGCAGGGCAGGCCCCGGTGTTCAGAAGCAGTCGTTCTGAGTCCAAACAGCTCGCCGCGGGGCCTCTCCTCTGGCAACCGCCTGTAGCTCTGGTGCAGTCACTCCGAATCCAAGCGGCCATGTTCCTCCTCCTCCTCCTCAGTGCAGGCCCCGGTGTCCTGAGTCCACACAGCTCTCCTCGCCACTCCTCCCCTGGGCAGCCGCCGGAGCCCCAGTGGTTGATCCGAGTCCCAGCGCTGTGCCGAGCGGCCTCCTTTACGGCGCTCCCAGTTGTCCGCGTTCGCTGCTCCAGCGCGGGGCGGGGGGGGGGGGGGGGGGGGGGAGGGGTGTCTCGCCGGCAGCTCTACTTCACAAAGTTCCCTGCGTTCCGGGACCACCATCCCATCCGGGACGCCTTCCCAATGGGTGAGAGTCACCCGGCTGCTTTGAGTTGGTCCCAAGTGTCTCAATATCTCCTCTTTTGAATCCTGAGTCCTGGAGCAACATGAAATGCAGCCACCCTCTAGGCCGCCATCTTGAAACCCCATGGTGAAGTTTTGATTTCAGAAAGAACACTGTCTCACAGGTATGGAAGAGGAAGAACACAGAATTTTAGAATCTCCAGTCTTCAAACTTGAACAAACATTAGAGCCTCCTTCCGTTTTTTTTTTTTTTTTTTTTAATTGCAGATTGTATGACCCTACCCCAGAGGTCCTCCCCCAGTGGATTGTAGACTGGGCTAGGAAATCTTCAGTTTAAACTTTGTGTCCTGGCTGATTTTTATGCAGATGATTTCCAGACTTCATTTTGAGGAATGCTGCACTTAAAGATTGGAAAACTTAACTTGTACTTTGACCCAGTTTGATTTCTTAAATAGCATTGATAGGTTAAATACTTTCCTATTAAGGTGAAACAAAAGTCATTCTGTAGTCACACCTTTGCTCAACACAAAGAAAACTGACACTTGGGGACTTATTTTGGTCACTAGAAGAAATGCATGGTGTTTCTGTGTCACTGCCTAATGACTTCTGCTCCCACTGTGTAAATTCTCCTTTTTAGTAATTCAGTCATGAATACCTTGCTTGAACCAAGTTGGAGTTTAGGCTATGAGGGTAAGAAGGCTGGTTTGTTTTAAACTTTTCCTCTTCCGTCCTACAGTTTGCTGCCAGAGTTGGTGGTTATGAGTACTCGATTAATTGATCTGAAAACATGGGCTTAAATTCTAGGATTGAAATAGTGTATTTTTTAATGCATTAGATGGCTTGTTCAAGTTTAAATTCAGCAAATCTATTTTTGTTTTTAAATTATGATCATTTTGATTCATCAGGAGCTCATTCCTAGGGTTTGATTATACATTTAATCTAGTTATATTCCTTTCTATTTTGTTTCATTTTCCCCCTCAGTTCTTTCATCGATCCAGGCCTTTATTTCTCCTCTACATTTCATAAAAGTTATCGTGAAAAAATGATGCTCATTAAATTGCCAAATTGTGTGTCTATTGCTTGTTTCTGCATGTGGCTATTCATCTCTTCTAAAGGATACCAGGCACCCTTAATTAGGTGGTTCTCCCAATTGCTGGATATCTAGAAAGCTCAAGAAAGCCTGCACTTCAGAAACGGAGTCTCCTTCCAGGTGTTGGACAGACAGAGCTCCCATAGTAAGGTCCCTCTCTGCCCCAAGGAGAACAGCATCATTATGGGAGGAGGTAGCCTCTGTCAGGAAGAGCCCACTGTCTCTTCCTTGCAGATGTAAATATTTTGTCCCTTCTGAATGGGCTTGCATGTTGTTTTTCCTATATTTTCATAAAAGAAAAAATAATTTGAGGTACACTGCAGACCCCCACGAAACAGGAGTACACTCTGAGAGTGAATTAGAAAGAAGCCATCCAAATACCACCAAAATCAGTAATTCAGAGGATTCTAGAACCAGAGTGTGACTGGTTTATCTCCCTCCTCTCATTCATTCTCCAAGACGGGGGTTGAACCCACTGGTGGGGTTAGGGGCTGGTTTACCTGGGGAGTTGGAGTTGAAAGTTTGAGAAGCCTTGGTTCCACCCCTACCAAAATGTGCTGTGTGAGAATGGGGATATCTTCCTTATTTTGGACTATTTTCTTAATCTATAAAACAGAAAGCTGGACAAGATGGTCTCTGAGGAACCTAAATTCTCCTTGATTTCCTGGTAGCTTGGTCTGTGGACTGAGCCTTCCTTCCTCCCTCCTATCCTCTTCCCCTCCCTTCTTTTTTTCCTTCTTCCCCCATCTCCTCACCTCATCTTTCTGGTTTTGTTCAGCCAGTGTCCTTCCTTCCCTTTAGCAAGAGATACAGTGTTCAGTCTTTATCTTATTGGGAATGTCTCTGAATCCTCTGGACAAAAGATTAGTTGGGTTTTAAAGTTCTGCCTGCATCAGTGGTGTCTGTAGTTGAAGCAGGGTTTTTGGAGAACCTCCGATACCTTAGTGACTCATGACTTGTAGCCATCATCACGGTAGCAATACTGAGGACAAGGAAATTGTGCGCTCATTGCAGTTCTTGGTGTTTCTTAGGTTGTATCCTGGTCCCCATGTCCCTCATTTACATATGATTTATGATATATTTCTTAGGGGGAAATGGAGAAAACCCTCCCCATAGGCATGATCCCTGACCCTGCAGTGATAGGCACCATGTCTACTGCTCTTGGCTGCTGTTGTCTGCTCTTACTGATAGTGCTGTTTACCTCATGTCCTTGCCTGTATCCCATGGTTCAGTGAAAATCAGACTTACTGTTTGTTTTTATTTTTTTGTTGCTTTCACTGTCTTATTCTTTTTAAGTTGCCCCCAAAATAGACTATTGAGCCTTGACCTTGGACATTTTGAATTCTGTGGATCTCTGTTGGAGATCTTGTACTAATTTTCATGATTCTCAGTGTTTGTGTGTGTGTTTTTTTTCGGTCCTGGGGATTGAACCCAGGGCCTTGTGCTTTTGAGGAAAGTACTCTACCAACTGAGCTATATCCCAACCCATGGGCATAGTGGCTTTTGCCTATAATCCCAGTTACTTGAGAGGCTGAGGTCTGAGGTAGGAGTATTGAGTTGGAGGGCAGCCTGAACAACTTAGTAAGACCCTGTCCTCCCAACCCCCCCAAAAAATTCTTGGCTTCCAGATTTGTAAAATGGTAATAAGAATATATACTTTGCATGTTGGTTGTAAAGAGTAAAGACAACAACATTAAGTAGTTAAGAATATCTATGGGAGTAGCAAGCAACTCACAGTACTTATTGTGTCAATGATTACATGTACTGCTCTTTGATTACTTTCCCTGAAACCTTATTCTAGGTCTTTCTTTTGTGTTTTTTTTTTTTTTTTTTTTTTTTTTTTCCTGATCTCATTTCTTAGCTGTATATTTTTGGCATGGATAAGCAGGTTCATTGTGGGAGGGTGACAAGAAGTGGAGAAAGGAGAAAGGAAATTGAGACTGCCTTCATTTGGACAGTGATGATCCAATTTTAACTTGACAGTTGTTCAGTGATAGACTCCCCAGTCTGGCTTAGATGCATGAGGCAGGATGGTGATGTGGTGGAGCTTTTAGAAAATATGCCAGATTTTGCACATGTGCACACCTTTGCAAATTCATGCCCATATGTTGAAATAAATTTTTACCATCTGAGTTAGCCCTTTGTCAGAGTGTCATCTTAGACCATCCACTGTTCTCAGTAATTTTATTGCTTGGCATTCCATTTATGTCTTTTTTTTAGAACTGTGTATCCTTTAGGATCTCCCCAATGATAACAAACTGACATAAATAACAACATGTACAATAACTTAACAGGTATTTAATCCTTCTAAGGAGTCATGGAACATATTAAATGTTTTACATGGATTGTCTCATTTCATTGTCATGTTGCTCATGGTGTAAGTACCCATCATCTCTTATTATAGACAAGGATACCTAGGCTCGGAGGGACTAGGAACTTGTCCAAATCCAAATTTACTAAGTGAAAAAGTTGAGATGTGAGTCAAGGGGTCTGATGTAGGGTCCCATGGCCTAAACCATCAGCCTGAGAGGGCATCTCCTACACAGTTTGGAATATAACTGCCTTTGGAAACCAAGCTATGTGTAGTCAGTAGATAATAGTTGTGTTATGTTAATCATAATGAGGACATAAACTACATTGAAATATGCTTTTTTAATTAAATATTTCATTCACTTTGCTATAGATTTTAAAAAATATATCTAGGAAGACCAACCCTACTTCAGAAAATTCCAATATAATTGTGTGATAGTGTCTCTGTTACTTTATGCTAATAGCTACTTGAAAGTTTAAAAGAATGTGTATGAAAAGTGAAACAATAGATACTATCACAGTTATTCCATTTCATGTGGTTTAAAAGTAAAATATGTCAGAGGAAAGAGAGAAAAATGAGAACTAGTGTTTGAATCAGTCATCTTAAGGATGTTGTTTGATTTAATTAGGAACCTGTGCCATAGTCATTTTTTCTCGTGTTCTAGGTGAGGAACTTGATTAATGAAGTTTAATTTCAACTCCAATAGTCAGCTAATTTCTGGCTTCAAAGCTTGTGTGTGTTCCCCTGACAACATACCAACTCACAAGGGGAACAGAGATTTATGCCTTTGTTGTTAGAACCCATTTTCCCTTTCCTCAATCAGCATGGAGCTTATCTGTAGTATTTCTTTGCAAAATTAGGGTAGAAGTCTTATGGTGGAGGAAACATTATATGGACAGTATGGTTTGCTAGGTTGGTGCCTCAAACAGAATCAGGTATACCTGAAGTGGAGATCATAAATAGAAAGGGCTCTAGGAAGTGATTTCCTTGATGCTTGAAATATTTATTGGCAGGTCAAAGGCTGTAGTGGCCCTGAGAATATCTCCTGTGTTCACATGTTGCTGGAAAAGTAACCAGGAATCCAGGACTCCATTCTCAGTGTTCATGCTGAAGAGGTGTTCCAACTCCATCACCTGTTGCATAAGCAGGTGGTGGAGTAGAGGTTTGTGATAAAGTATTTGGAAAACAGAGTCTGGCTTCTAGGAAGACCCCATCAAAGATTGCTGTTAATTGTGGATGAGTCTAGAACTGACACTGGATTGGGGATCTTGGGCAAGGGCTTTAGAGCCCATCAACTTTACATAGGGGAATGTTTTATACAGAAATATAAATCTTTCATTTTTAAATACAGATTCCTGGCTGCTTCTTCATCACAATGGCAGATGATGTTGAGAGGTTGTAACAGAATGTGAGGCATGCAAAAAATATGTTCATTATCTGTTCATTTCCAAAGAGTTTGTTGACCCTTGATTTAGTGCCCAAATGACTATCAGAGTGGATTTGATTTCCAGCTCTACTGTTTACTAGCTCTGTGATCTGGGCCAATTACTTTTCCTTTGGGAGTATCAGTTTTCTCATCAATAAAATGGGGTTAATGATATCTACCCATCACAGGAAAATTAAATCAGGTCAGTTATATAAAATGTTGGGCATAGTGCCTGTAATACCCTAAGAGCTCAATGAACAGCTGCTCAGATACCCAGAATTCTGAGAAATAATGTGAGATCATGTTGGCTGAAGTTGGTCAGAGGCTGACTTCTTAGAGGAGGTGGAGCTCAATTTGGACCACTGATAGGTGTTGAGTTCTGGGCTCAGTAATCAGTTGTGAGTGAATGAACGAAGGTATAGACAGATGCCAACTTCATGCCAACTCATTAGCTAGTGGCTCAGTCCACCCACATAAACTCAACAATCCTTGTAGAACCAGTTTAATGCTTAGATAAAATATAAGCCAGGTTACCTTATCCTAGACACTGGTATGAACCTGTGTTGCTGTTTTGTGTATACTTAGAAGCTCAGAAAAAATGCTCACATTAGCCTAGAAAATTATATTTGAGAGGTTAGATCCATTGTTTCAAAAACGGCAACTTTCAGTGAATTCTAAATGTGACTATTAGTGATTTTGGAGTTCCCCACTGCTGTGAATCTCTTATGCCCCCATTAAAAATAATCTGTAGCTGATTGTTCAAAGTAGCCATTGTCTTTCACAAACAGCTTGGATTTGATTCTTTGAGAGGTTGGAAACAGTGGGAGCTAATGGCCTTGGCTGGATTGTGAGGTTGTCTGATTCACTGGGCTACTGTGGACTTCACTAATTGGGTGTAATCAAGATACTCCTGAGGAAT
The DNA here is from genome assembly GCF_902686455.1 of Sciurus vulgaris. Lineage (NCBI taxonomy): Eukaryota > Metazoa > Chordata > Mammalia > Rodentia > Sciuridae > Sciurus > Sciurus vulgaris. The sequence continues at coordinate 49,300,192 of NC_136477.1, forward strand.
TTCAGGGACCATGTGGTCCTGTCCAGTCTGATTCATCAACTCCCTGTGGAAAGTACAGTGCGGGAGCAGACAGAATAATTTCAGAGCCTTCTCAGCAGTATGGGTGGGGGACTAAAGGTTTTAAGTTATTTTGGGATTCAATGGGCTTGTTTTTTCCTTGCTGAGAGGGAGAGAGGAACCAGACTGTACCCTGAGATTATGTGACAGAGACATGAAAAAACAACACAACATTTCCCTATTTGGTACAAAATTCATTGGGATGGTGGACTCATTTGATTTGTTTGGAGTATGGGTTTAGATTTCTGTATTTTAAAAAATGAAGTAATAGTGCCTTCTCCTTCCTAGAATTGTAACATATTCTTATCTTAGATACATACAACTTTTATTTGTGCTAACTGACAAGGTGGGGGTGCTCCTTCATTCAGCAAATACATCCGAGGAACTCTAGAACAATGTTTTCTTCCCTCACAATGATTTGTGATTTAAAAAAGAAGGCTCACTTTTGACCATCCATCTGAATGTCCTTGTCTTTCATATGTTTAAAGGTGAGTAGTTAACACAAGGGAATAAACACCTTCCTGGCCTTGGCATTTTGATGATGCATTTATATTTCTCAATTTGTCTTAATTTTGCTTATTGTTTCATTTTTCTGATTTTTCTAAACCAGAGATTTCTTTCCTAATTCAAATATACACTTGCCAGAGACTGATGGATTAACTAGAGAAGTAAATAGCCTTCAATAAATTCAAAGTAGAAACTCTTAATTTGGAGGACAGAGTTAATCATTGAATAAATAGCTTTTATAGAAGTAAAGCCTACTCTATCTTTGAAATACATTTCAATTCAAGAAGTATCTCTCTGCTGCTCAGTGTTTAGGTATAGGTTGGGAAAAGTAGGGTGGCAAGGATCTTATGCAGTCCCTAATTTGATGGACTGTAGGTTTATCTTGGAGAGTTAGAATAAGTACATATGAAATGAGTAGAGAGTGCACAGTGGTATATGCCAGGATTTTTTTAAGTTCAATACTATTGAAGATTTGGGCCAGATAACTCCTTTGTTATGATGACTGTTCTGTGCTAGAAAAGAGGTTTAGAAGCCTCTCACTGGCCTCTGCCTACTAGATGCCAATAGCATACTACCCCCAGGATGTCACAAATGAAAATGTCTTCAGACCTTGTCACATGTCCCTAAAGGGACAAAATCACCCCAGGTTGAGAACTGCTTATATAGATTATAACCCATAACCAAAAGAATGCAGCAGACACTTCTGATGCTCAGCCAAAGAACCATATGAGGAGAACTGAGAGACTGCAAATGTTTGCCAATCCTCATTGTCTCTGGAGAGAATAAAGTTTGTACACGTATACAATGCTTTTTGCAAATGTTTGTAGATACTAATATGATGAAGAAGCTAGAAATATGTTTGTAACTTTTTCTGGATTCAAAGTAGTTTTGGCCATTTTGTATTTTCTTACTGAGAAGATCTAAAAAATGTAACTGGTGATGTCTAAGTGCCTCCTGTATAGAGCTTTGAGTGTGGGCTCAGACTGACTGGTACCTGCCGCTTATTAGCTATCTGACTTTGGATAAGTTTTAGCTTGTCTGTGCTATAGTGTTCTCATCTGCAAAATAGAAATAATATTTACATTTAACTTAGTAATATTGTAAGAATTGAGAAATTACATAATTTCCATAGTGTGCATAGTAAGTATTTATTTAATAAATGGTAACCATTATTCTTTCTTTTGAGGGGTATGTAATTTTTTGACCCTCAAATTCTGGTAATAATTACTTTAAGTGTTAGGGAGAACCTTCTTGAGAAGGGGCTTGAGAGAGATTAAACTAAAAGGAATAAATGGGTTGTGGCTCTGTATTTATTTATCATTCAGTGTCTAGTTGTTTAGGCCATGAGATCATAGGAGGGAAGAAAGCAGATTCAAGGTTTTCTAAATTTTAGAGCCTAAATGAAAATGAGAGTGATGGACTGACTCTCAAGAGGCCCCTGTGATCTGCACCTCCTGGATTCTTGTCTTTTTGGGATCCCCTGTCCTTGAATGAGGGTGTAATCTGTGACTTGTTTCTAACCAATAGAGGATAGCAAAATAATGGTATATGCATGATCATGTTATGGAAGATTATAATGCCTGGCTTTGTAAGAAGACTTACTTTCTTGCTATTTTCAAAGAAGAAAGCTCCTTGTTGTTAGCTGTCTTTGGAGAGGGCTTCATGGCCAGGAGCTTAGGGTGACATCCAATCAAAATTAAGCCAGAAATAGGCCTTCAGTCTGGCAATCTGCAACGAGCTGAATGTTGCTAACAAACATGTGAGCTAGGAAACAAAACTTTCCCCATCTGAGCTTCAGACAAGCACCTGGTCCTGCTGACATCTTGATTGCAGCCTTACAGGGGAGCTGAGTCATACCTGCACTCCCAAGTCACAGAAATTGTGAGATAGTATATTGTTTTAAATGTCTAAATTTGTGTTAATGTCCTTATGTAATAATAGATAACTAATATTGTGAATGTGACAGAAAGACACTGATGTCTAGGAGCTCTCTCCAGACAAAGATACTTTAAACTCATCATGTCCACATCTGAAATTGCCATCTTCCCCACATCTTTTCCCATGTCCATTTCTCAGGGAATATTTCAGCATCTGAACCCTATCACAATCAACCACACACACTTTGGGGCCATCCTTGATTCCTTTCTATCCCTTCTTTAACCCTTTTTCAAATTGGTCCCAAATTCCCATTGATTCTCTCCCCCAGGTGTTTCTTGGCTTGGTTCCCTTTTTTTCATTCCTCTCATTCCTATATTAATAGGTTTCACTATTCGTAGCCTGGGCAAGAGTAATAGTCTCCTGACATACCTCCTTTCTTCCAGTGCAAATCTCTTTCCAATCTGTTATCCACTTTGTCTGAAGATTTTTATTTTTTATTTTAATTTATTCTTATTTTTTACAGTGCTGGGTATCAAATGCAGGGCATCATGCATGCTAGACAAGCACTCTACCACTGAGCTACATCCAAAACCACAGATTTTATTTTTTAATGCCAACCTGAGCGTATAATCCTCCTAGAGCCTTGAATGACTTTCCATTCCTGTCAGGGTAAAATACAAAGATTTCTTCATGGCATGCAAAGCTCTTTTCCTGATAACCTCTCTGGCCCTGCATCCTTTTCTTTTCTTGGTTATCCCCCACTTCAAGTCTCACATGTCGCCTCTAAGAAGCCTCCCTCAATTCCTCCTCCCTCCTTTCTGAGTTCCTAGAGTCCCTGAGATACATCCTGTAATGAATAATATTAATTGGCTTATTACTTTTCTGTAATTTCCCAGTAGATTGTGAGTTTCTTAAGGGCAGGGATTATGTGTGGTTTCCCACAGTTTGTCCAGCTTCTGTTGACAAGCCACAGTGGGTGCTTGGTAACTGTGTGTTGCACACATGCGTGTATGAATGACTGCATGCACATGCTAGCACTACATCTGAGCTCTAGTTCTCCAGGTACACTGCTTCCTCCTCTAACAAATCTCCCTAGAATAGTTCTGCTTTTCTGGGTATGAATGAACTTCCTTACTTTTTACATCTATCACTTCAAGTGTGATTCTGCAGAATTTAGAAGAGAGCACATAATGAACTGCCTAGTTTTCTGTGTTAGTCTTTTTCCCCAACCTGTGACTCTCTTCTTCTCTCCCTTGTCCACCACCCATCCCACCCATCTTCTTTCAAATGATGATGCCCTACCCTGTGTCATTGGCAAGAGTGAAGTTTTCAAGGGTATGGCCTATAAATGAAATTTTGTTATAGAAAGAACTTTTCCTTTTGCTGACTTTACTGCAAGCTATGTTATCTCAAATATTAAAGGAAAAAAGAAGGCATAGTTCAGCCAATATTTTACATCTTCTAGTAGTTCTGTTTATCTCCCTTCCCCCTTGTTCTTTTGTTGTTTTGACAAGGACAGTCATTTGGCCTGTCAAGATAATCCCTGGTTTTAACTTCCATGAGAATTTTTTTCTTTTTCATTCAGAATGAATCTGTTTCTTCATCTATTAAATGAGATCTGTTAGTCTGCTCAAGCTGCTATAACAAAATACCATGGATTTGGTGACTTAAACAATGGACAGTTATTTCTCACAGTTCCGGAGGCTGGAAAGTCCAAGATCAGGGTGCTGGCAGATTCATTTTTTTGTGAGGTCCCTCTTCTTGGCTTATATAGGGCCACCTTCTTGCTTGTGTTCTCACATGGTACGGAGCGACAGAGATAGAGACAGACACAGACCCAACACACACAGAAAAGGAGAGAGGAGAGAGAGAAAGGTAGAAAGATAGATATTTGGCTTTTATTTCACATCTGGTAATTACAGAGTTATGTCTATTTTTCTTATAGATGCTAACTAAACCTGTGATGGCAGCTCCACCCTATGGTCTCATCTAATCCTAATTAACTCCTGAAGGTACTTCCTTCAAATATCATCACATTAGGGGTTAAACCTCAACACGTGAATTCTGGGGGCACACAAATATTCAGTTCATAATGTAGGGATAATAGTACTGACATTAAATGCTGGTTTGGAGGGAAAAAAATCATGCACTCAGATACATAGAGAACCTAGACCATGTTCTAGATGCTGTGCTAGAGACATGGTCACTACTCTCATAGGGAAGTGATGGATTCAGAGTGCAGAAAGGCAGGTACTGTTGGATAGCCTAAATATTTATGTAGTGTCATCCTGTTTTCTTTCTCCCTTTCCTCTCCCCTTCCGCAGGGAGGGCTTTGAAACTAGGTGGTCCTGGAATTTAGTAGTGGTAATGGCCCTTCCTAGCCAGGTGACCTTGTACTTGAACTCTGTAAGCCTCTGTAAGCTTTTGTAGTCTTGCCTATAAAACTGACTTAATACCTAACTCACAGGATTGCTGAGAGGGTTGAATAAGAGGTGGCAGAGAAAGCATTTTGCACTCAGCATGCATGATTCCATGGTAGACATCAGCTATTCCTTTAACAGTTATGAAGATATTTTTTCCACTCTGGGCTATTCCTGTTGATCTGAATGGATAGACTGTTTTTATCTTCCCCCTCTAGTCAGTTTTCTGGCCTTCAACAAATAGCATCGTCCCTTTAAGGCCTACCTTGAGTAGTAGGCTCATGGGCTCTTCATTTCTTTTGCTTATCTGCTTTTCTCTTTAGCATTTGGTATCTCCACCATGTACTCTTGCATTATCTATATATCTAAATCTATATCTATACCTATATCTGCATGTAGGCATATGATTTGCCGCTGATTTGCCTTCAGACTGAAATTTTCTGAGTCTGGTCTGTGAACTTTATAAGCAACTAAGCTGGTTAGAATTTTTTGTCAAGTAAGAGTCTACACATTGAAGATACAGTAGGTCTTCAAAGAGCTTTTAGGATGTAGTCTTTGTGCCAACAATATGAACCCTGTTGCTGCCAGAATTCTTTTCTGGCTCTTGGAGAGTGAGGTTCTAGATTTTAGATAGGGTAGTTCTTATTGTAGTTGATAATAAGCTGTTGCTGAAGTAAAGCAAAAAATTTGACTGTAAACAATTTTATTTTTTTCCTCTATAGTAATATTGCATAGGAACATGTTGGAATAAAAAATAAGAAATCACCTCTCCCCCCAATTCTAGCATTGCTGACATGGCTTTTCTTCACAGCAGGTGCATTTCACATTATTTGGGGCTGTTAGACATTCTAGGCAGCAGGCGTCATACTGCTCTGGAGTTTGTTCTGAGTCTGATAAAGTATGGTGGGCAAATGTAGCTAAGCTTTCAAAAGGGCGCTTTTTTTTTTTTTTTTTTTTTAACTTCACATCTGCTAATTATACAGTCTGTGTGTCTTTCTCTTGCAGATTGGGAGATTGTACAAGGGGGATGGTTGACTTATTCACATGATGCCTTCTCCATTTTGGAGCCTTAGGTGTTGGTGAAATGAGCAGAGGGTAATTTACTACCAGATCAAACCCTAATTTCATTGTCACCATTTTGGTGTGTGTACACCAGGCCTACTCTATTTGTGACATTTGTAACTCCAGAACAAACTGTTCTGTAAATATTACTTAAAAATAATGTAGCATACCACCTTCTTCTAAAATAACTTTAAAAGCTCTGCTTTAGAGAGCTATTTTCTTCTGTTGAAGTTGAATCCCAGATTTTCTAAGGGTTTAAATCAGGTAATGTTTTCTGTTACTCAACTCTTTCTTTCCCTCTTTCTTTGTTTCATTTTGGTGGTGACTTGGAAAGGTGGTAAATAATTATATTTATTTTTGTTTTTTTTGTTATTGCTGAGAGTTATTTGGGTAACTTTTAATAAATAGTTTTAATCATCAAATCTATGCCAAGAAACTGAGCTATATTGAAGGCATTTGGGGCTGGTATGGGGCAGTCATAGTAAACAGAACATACAGGAAGGAAGGGATAAGTTTGATGTAACCTGCTAGGCTATTTAAGGAAGTTGAGCCAATGTTTGAAAAGCTAGAGATTTCACATAAAACTCATTTTCTCCCTCCCTTAAAAAAGTGGAGCTCTGGGCTGGGGTTGTAGCTCAGAGGTAGAGTGCATGCCTAGTATGTGTGAGTATTCACTTCAATCCTCAGCACCTCATAAAAATAAATAAATAAAAATGAAGGTATTGTGTCCATCTACAACAACAACAACAACAAAAATGTTGGAACCCTGGCATTAGGACACAAACTTTGCAGGATCTTGACCCCAGCACTCACTATTTTCCTCTGACTCTAATACTGACTGTGGTTGCAATATTCTGATCTAAATCTAATACTGGAATTCCTGTGCTCTCATGCTTGGTGGGCATTTCAGTTAGTACTCTGTAGCAGCTCAAGCTCTGAGGTTCCTTTTTTTTTTTTTTTTTTAAAAGACTGGTTCTTGGTCTCTTGTGATGGAGAATTAGGAAGAAAGGAAGAACTGAGGAAGACAAAGTGTTTGGAAAAGAAGCTAAGTGACAAGGAATTGGGAAGTGGGTCTGTAGGAGTCAGGCTTGGGAATAGCTGCAGTATTTGAGATCGGCAGATGGAATTCTAAGTTAAGTCGAGGATTATGTGTCCACTCTATAGGGTTTAAGAAAACAGATGAGTTTCTGACTTATTTTGAGATTGCTGGATTGTGTATTTAGGGTTGAGTAAGGATACTACATAATTATTTAACAGAGAACTATTTGGATTCAGCAGCTACCACAGGAAGAAAGCTGGCCTGACTGGCCATGCCCACAGAGGAGGAAGCCATTAAGAATTAGGTAGGATGGTCAAGGCCACGCCTCCCTTTTCTAGTTTCACACCTTCCCCAACACCCCACCCTTGCTCTGGTGCTGACAACAAAACAAAAAGTTTTAAAGCGCAGCCTAGCATTGAACAGATAATGTGGAAGCGTGGGTTTGGGGTAGAGAGACAGTAGCTTAATTACAGGTTCAGTGTCCTTTTAACCATTTTGAGACTGAACTATAGAGGGCTTTACAAGCATGTCACAAACATTTGTGGTTCCAATTTTATAGATGTAATTCAGGAGAACTTGGTTGTTCTTGTAGTTGCCAGGTTTCCATCGTGTACACCACCAGTTAACAACTTGGGATTTAATTACCCATCACTATGAATTGACTTTGTCTTAACTGCACAAGTTGGCAAACTACAGACCATAGGCCAGCAATGACTGGCTGCCTGTTTTTACAAATAGTTTTATTGGAATACAGTTACACCTGTTAAGTTACCAGGAAAGGTTTGTAGATCCTTTCTCTACTGTAAATTTCAGTTTTTCTTTAGTTTTTACTTAGGATTGTGACACAATTTTTCAAAAGTAACTCTTACAACTATAAAAATCAAATACATAGGATAGGTCTTTATTTGAAAAAGGAAAGGCATTGTCCTTGACTTTCTTCCAAGTGCACCACTAAAATTTACCTTGGTTTTCTGAGAGAATGGGAAAATATGAGGCATTTTCTAGATTTGCTGATAAAACTAAGATAATACCATTTTTCTTGAACAGAGATAGCTCTTTGAATAGAGGCATTCTACCAGAGGTATCTGCCATGGAGCAGAAAAAATATTGGGGACAGAGTCAGACCTTGGAGGCTTGGTCCCACCCCCATACATTTTGGTCTGTGACTGGTGGGCAAATTAGCCACCCTCAAGATGTACTTTTCACAAATGCACTGAGAATCAGTCTTGCCACATTTGTCCTAAAGCTTTGGAGTCTCTGTCTCCCATTCTGTTGTATTTCATGTGCTCTCCCCTTTACATACAGTGGCCTCCCAGATGCTATGCTTTGGTGGTCCTACAGATGCTTTAGACAGAAAAGGTCTTTGATGGATGTTACTGTGATCACTGATTTCTAGTCTACTTCTGGGCTGTTTCTGGGCTACTTATAGAATTGCACAACCCTGCTGCCTTGAAGTTAGGTACCATCAAATATTGATATCTGGCCAGTGAGTTGTGTGTAGAAATCACATTTACCACTTCTGGGTTTAAGTATTTAATTTCCAGGGTATGACTTGTCCTCGCTCCCTTCTCCTGCTTTTGCTTTTTTTAGTTTGGGACCCAAAATGAGGTCCCCTGGAGCAGCTTAGACATGTGGTATGAGTGAGAATTCAGTCTTTCTTATTTAATTCAATGAGATTGGGGACTCTCTGCTAATATAGTCTGTCTACTATAGCCTGAACAATAGGGTGTCCAAACAGTTTCTCTATTGTCTGACTCTCCATGTTTGCTATCCATTTTGTTCCTTGGGCCATAGGATGTTGCTGCTATAAATTTACTTGCCAGAAACTTGAGATTAACTCTTTTTCATCTCTCTTTTTCTTGCTCCCAATATCTACTCTGTTGTTGGATTCCTTTATTTCTCCATCCTTGATATTGAGTCCCACTTGTTTTGGGGTGTCTCACCTCCCACCAGAAATGTTACTGTCCAACTTATTGCTCTTTTTATAATCTTAATTTTAACACTCATTCATAGCATGCATTGACATAATAGATATTGCTCTACATTAGTGGTAGGAACCAGTTTATTGTCCATGCAGATGGAAACCATGCATGTTCATTGCACACGTCAGAGTACACTCTTACTGTGTGCTTAAGTAAAGATTAATATACATGAACACCAGACAAGAACCACACCTTTTACTTGTTGAATCTATAGAAAGTTGAATCTGTAGAAAGTTGAATACAACTTTAGAAGTTGATTCTATAGAAAGTTGTTCGGGAGTGTGGACAAGAGGTTGACTGAGGGGACAAGAGTTTTATAAGAGACACATATGAACAAACAGTATGACAGCATGAGCCAACTGATAGCATGTTGAATTGTCAGAAGGGTGTAAAATACTAACAACTTCAAACAGGCTCATAATGGTAGACTTGACTTGGCATACCTAGTCCAGGTATACAACACATCCATGTATTTTCATAGGTAAAACACTCATAATTATTTCTTCATAGGCCCATCTGTATTCCCTACCAAACAAAAACATCTTAGAGGAGGTGAAGTTTATTTGGCTCACAGTTTCAGAGGTCTTGGTCCACAGATGACTGACTGCGTTGCTCTGGGCCCAAGGTGAGACAGCACATCATGGGGAAAGGGCCCAGTGGAGAAAAGTTACTTGACTGGTGGTGGGGTCAGGAATCAAACTGGAGCCATAATCTTAACCTTAGCAAACCCTAGCTCCTTTCTGTAGGATACCTAAATTGGATCATGTCCCTTTATTTCTCACAGATATTTTTAGGTTCTATGATCTTTCCAAGAGAAAGTCAAAAAAGTCCTCAGGGTGATGGGCAAGCCTCTTGTTGATCTTTTTTGTCTTCAGATTTTATCTGAAGTGCCTACTCCTCTATGAAACCCTCTTTTAATGAATCTTTTAGAAAATTAACATAAACTTTCCTCTCTCTCTACATATATATATATGTGTGGATGATGTGATAATTTAATAATGTATACATTGTGTAATGTTCAAATTAAAGTAAACCTGTCTGTTTACTTCCTCAAGTATTTGTTATTTCTTTGTGGTAAAGCACTGAAAATTCTTCCAGCGTTTTTGAATTATCCAGTTCATATTTTGAAGCTCTTTCTAATTTTCCTGGGGACATTTAGACATTCCTGTTTCTTTCTCAACATTCTCTTTATTCTTTGCACAAGACTTTTCATATATACTATCATATTAAATATAATTGCTTGCATGCCTAGTTCTTACTAGATTGTCATCTTTTTAAGGACAGGTTTTAAATTTTGTTTTTCTTTTTGCCCAAGTAATTAACAGGATGTATAGCACATAGGTGATTTTAATTGTTGGATGAATGACGTACATCCTTTTTAAATAAGGAATAAATGTCTTTAAAAAAATAAAAATGTGACAAAGAATTTAAATTTAATAACGAAAATTATTAAGACTAGATTTGTTATTCATTTAGAGAGATGACATGTTTTTGAAGAATCAAAAAAACAATCTTTCAACAGGTTTAGGCAACTATAATACTTTTTAGTCAGTGGTTAAAACATTGCTTTTTATTAACATTGTCTTATAAAATTGTGAGGGCTATGCTTTTAATAATCACACTAAATTGGCCAGCATTCTTTTTAAAAATGTTCTAGCTGGTGAGTAAAAGTTTAAGAAACACTGGTATAGTGATGGAGACCACATTTTAGTCTCCAAAAAATATGTTAGCAAATTCAGAAAGGGCAGCTCTTTTAGCATAAATGGTGTATCTCTTTTATTCAGAGTATTGCATTAAATTGTTCCTTGGAGATTTTTAGTCATGTTAAGAAGCTGAAATGAAATGAACAAATCATATCAAAAGCCACAAAAATATTCATATCCTATGACCTAGTGGTTCATCTCTAGGATAACATTCCTTTGGGTTTTTTTGGCCTCCCTGGGTTGTGTAAGGGGTGAATTTCCAAAATAAAGATAATGAGACTTTGAAAACTGTGCTAGGTTACTTTCTTTTCTCCTTGGCCTGCAACAGCTAGTGGGAGAGAGGAGGTATGTGTAAAATGACATAGGCCACTCAGGGCTTTGTACCTAATAAACCCTCCAAATTACGTGATATATACTATGGATTACATGCCTGTGTTTACTTAACCGTCTCACAATATTCCCAATAATGGTCTTCTGTGAGTTGAGCAGATTATCCAAAACAGTACTATTCTGATGTTCTTTCAACAATACCCACTCATAAACTCACTGCAGAACCTTCCAGGTGAGGCCTGCTTCTAGTTTTGGACAATTTTTTTAAAACACGATCATTGTTCTCTTTCACTCCCTAACCCTACAAGGATATGTATAAATTATTTCATTGTTTTAATTTTGACATCCTTTTCTCACCTCTGTTGTTTTCTCTTTTACCATACAAATTCTAGTCTTCAAAAGCCAACCGTTTTCCTGCCTGTTGTTCCAGGCAACAAATAAAATGACCATTCCTGTGTTTTTTTTTCATAGATCCTATAACTTCTGTGGGTAATATTTGACCAAATGCTGTTCTATAAATATTCATTGCAGCATTTTTGACAGTAACCAAGATGTGGTGTCAACTTACACGTCTATCATTAGATGAATGGATAAAGAAACTGTAACACACACACATGAACAAAATGAAAATGGAATACTATTCATCCTTTAAAAGAATAAACATCTGTCATTTGGGATAACATGGATAAATATAGGAAACATTATGCTAAGTGAGATAAGCCAGGCACAGAAAGATAAGTGTTGTATGATCTCACTTATGTGTAGAATCCAAAAAATGTTGAACTCATAGGAGTAGAAGGTTGCCAGAAGCTGGGGATTAGGGGAGAGGTGAGGGATAGAAAGGGAAGTTACTGGTCAAAGGATAATGTTTCAGGGAGCCTGGAAGAATAAATTTTGAGATCTATTACACAACAGGGTGACTATTCTCAATAAAAATGTATGCTTAAAAATAACAAAATTCCAAATGTGTTGTTACAAAAATGTCAAGTGAGGTGATAGACTTGTTAGCTTGATTTAATCACTTTACATTATATGCATATATAGAAACATCCCATGGTATTCCTTAATTGTATTGTAATTTGTTAATTAAAGACAATATATACAGGAATAAATTAATTTTTATCAAAACAAATGCTTGACCTTCCAACTAGAATATAGGGCTGGTTCTCTCTTTTTTAGTGTTGTGTCTCCAGGGCTTTACAGAGAGTAGATGTTCAGTAAAAGCTGTTGAATTATGATTGAACAAAATGTGTTATAAAGTCAAGCTTCTTTTCAAACCTCTTTGTTTCTGGGAGAATGCAAACTGGTTTTTACAATGTGGGTTGGTGCTGTAAGTGGCCTTGAAGAGAATGGATATACAAATTGACAACTGGTACATTTGCTTTACATCACCATATCCAACAAGGATTTGTTGTATATTTCTTCACTTCTTAGATAAGAATTGTTGTGTTTAGAATTGGGAACACATGTTCTTGTCCTTAAGGCACCTAAGGATTAAGTAGGATATAAAGTGTAATGACCTTTGGCACATAGTAGACACCCTGTCATTGTTGAATGAATGCCCCACCATCACCAGGGCACAATGGAATCAGCTGATTCTCCATTAGTGCAGATACCCCAGTTCCATTGTCTTAATTGCTTGGGGTTAATGGTTTGATGGTGTGGCTTGCTAAAGAAAGAAAGAAAGAAAAAAAGAAAGAAAGAAAGAAAAAAAAACAAAAACAAAAACAACCCGTAACTCAGTAGAGGGAATAACTTAAAAATCCATTTTCATAGTAAATGCATGGTATATTGGTGTCAGGGTCCACCTTTTATTAAGGGATGGCGTGTTTTCCTTGTCACTCTCTGAGGTTTGGTTGTTGGGCGGGGGTGGAAAACTGCTCCTGACTCTTCTTCTGAGTGATGGTGTAGCCATTTATTGGAGACAGACATTAGGAACTTGGTTACAGTAATTGCGAGCTTTGTGCTCAACAGACCACATGAAGGCGTGCTGCTGTCAGGCTTATTCAGTGTTCTAATCTGGGAAGGTGGGGAAGGGGGTGTGCCAGGGCAGTGGAGGCCTGAATGTGTTCCAGAGCTAAAAAGCACAAGTAGCTAGCCAGCTTAACCTAGGTCATTAGACATTCTGAGAGACCGTAGGCCCTTTTCTCACATTTGTTTTCTTTACTCTTTTTTTCTTGCCACTTTATCCAGGAGATATGAGTAATGAAATCCTGTTTATTTTTACAAATGTAAAATTTGGATATTTTGTTTAATGTGGTATTTGAAATATCTTTCTGCCTCTCTCTACTTATTTACTCTGTTAAGACCTAGTAACACAGGAAGAGCTGGGTGAGGAGCCAGGGATCATACTGTTTTCTTTGGGGAAGAAAGAATGTTAAATTTCAACAGAGAGGATTATTGAAATAAGTAATCCTTTCCTTGTTGTTATTGAATTCTTTAGTCTGGCATTATATCATGGCTTCTGAATGCAAACAGCAGAATTTACGAAGCTACAAGGACAAGACTTTGTGAAGGAAGGAAATTTAGGATTAAAGAAACCCAAACTTTACAATAAGGAACAAAAATTTAACTTTACTCTGTTTTGTGGCCTTATATTTGTTATTTATTCATTTAGTCTATGTTTCTGGTGTACGTACTGGAAACTAGACACTCAATTCTTTATGAATTTGTAGTCTTTGTGCAGAGGAAGTCAAGTTATCTAAACATTAAACTTGTATAATTTGGTAATTATTGGTTAAGTGCTTATTATGTTGCAGGTGTTGAGGACACAGTAATTAGCAAGACATAGTCCATGTCCTTGTGAACTTTGCTTTCTAATACAAATTTTTACTGTGGAGCTTCTAAGAGATTGGTGTGTGTGTGTTTGTAGGTGCATGTATGTATGTGTGAAAGAGAAAGAGAGATATCAGAAGGCTGTTTTCTGTTGCTAGAGATGGGGAACTTATTAAAGTAAAGAGGTTTATTTAGTTCACAATTCTGATGGCTGAAAAGTTCAAACAGCATCATGTTGGTGGCTTGGTAAGGGCCCCCTGGATAAACTACAGATAGTGGATGATGTCATGGTAGATCACACAGCTGTGGAAGAGAGCAGTTACATAGTGAGACAGAAAGCAATAGGAATTCAGAGGCCAGGCTTCCTCTTTTTGTAATAATTCACTTTTGTAGGAACTAACTCAGGTCCCATAAGAAGTACATTGATTCCTTTTGGGGGCTCCCAGTGGTCTAATTACTTCCCAATAGGCACCACCTATTTATTTACTTATTTATTATTTATTTACTTATTTATTTATTTTTGGTACCAGGGGTTGAAACCAGGGGTACTTAACCCTTGAGCAACATACCCAGGCCTTTTTATTTTTGATTTTTGAGATAGAATCTCCGTAAGTTGCTTAGGGCCTTGCTAAATTGCTGAATCTGGATTTGAATTTGAAATCATCCTGCCTCAGCCTCTCCAGTCACTGGGATTACAGGCATGGTCCACCATGCCTGGCTAGGCGCCATCTCTTAAAGTTTCTACCACCTGTGTCGCTGCACTGGGAACTAAGCTAGGACATGAACTTTGGGAAATATACTCAAACATACCCAGACTGTAGCATTGCCCAAAGGAGGTACTTCCTTAAGGAAAAATCCTAATGAAACTGGATGATTTTTCTCACAAAGGTGAGAAAACTTGGTATGATCTGGCAAGTCCTTACATGTGGTCAAGTTCAAAAGTTCAGTTCCAGCTTCAATAGGGGCAAAGGGAAGATTGGGCAGAGACTGACCGAGGGACTTGAACTGTTTCAGAGTAAACTCCTCTTTCCTGGGGAACTTACTTTTTCTCTGTATGAGACATCATTTCCTTTTTCCACAGATCATAATTTCTGATTCTTAATGACTTCACTCCACTGTATTTAATTTTATATTCCATTGGATTTCTCTTTCTACAATTAAGTGTAGTTCTAAAAAGAGTGAGACCTAGAATATGTGGATGAGTAATTAATCACTACTCCCTCCTCAGCAGTACCTGACACATACCTCCCAGAGGTTCTTTTCCCTTACAGAAGTGTAAGTCCTTTGAGAATAGGGGCCAGGCTGTTCCTTCTCCCTGTTTATCCTAGTGTTAGATGCAGACTGCTGATAAATGTGTGAGCACATCATAGGGGTATACTCAAGGATTTACCATGGATTCTTTGGAAGTTTACCATCATGACATCAGTTATTAGTAAACCCCCCCCCCCTTTTTTTTAATGTGTATGTGATACTGGGGATTGAACCTAGGGCTTGCACATGCTAGGTAAGCTCCCAGATCATGAAATTAACTTTTAAATGGAAATCAATAAGGGCTTAGTACAGTAGCTGGCATCGGGTGTCTAGTTAATGGTGGTTTTGTACCTGTTTTAATCAAAAGTGATATCACTAGGGATATTGATTATGAATTCTTTTTTTATGGTTTTTTAAATTCATTTTTATTGTAAACAAATGGGATACATCTTGTTTCTCTGTGTGTACATGAAGTAGAGGCATACCGTTTTTGTAATCATATGTTTACCTAGGGTAATAGTTTTTGATTCATTCTGTTATTTTTTTCTTCCCCCCACCCCTCCCACCCCTCTTATCCCTCTATACAGTCCCTCCTTCCTCCATTCTTGTCCCCCTCCCACCCCCCATTATGTGTCATCATCTGCTTCTCAGTGAGATCATTCGTCCTTTAGTTTTTTGAGATTGGCTTATCTCACTTAACATGATATTCTCCAATTTCATCCATTTGCCTGCAAATGCCATAATTTTATTATTTTTTATGGCGGAGTAATATTCCATTGTGTATATATATACCACAGTTTCTTTATCCATTCATCGATTGAGGGACATCTAGGTTGGTTCCACAATCTGACTATTGTGAATTGAGCAGCTATGAACATTGATGTGGCTGTATCTCTGTAGTATGCTGACTTTAAGTCCTTTGGGTATAGGCCAAGGAGTGGGATAGCTGGGTCAAATGGTGGTTCCATTCCAAGTTTTCTAAGGAATCTCAACACTGCTTTCCAGAGTGGCTGCACTAATTTGCAGCCCCACCAGCAATGTATGAGTGAACCTTTTTCCCCACATCCTCTCCAACACCTATTGTTGCTTGTATTCTGAATGAAATATTGAATGTTTTTGTCATCACTATATTTTATTGTATGCATTCATTCTAAGTTCTGTGAAGACACTAAGGAGTATTGTTGATTTTATAACTAGGATAATTATGGGCTTGTGCAGCAGTTTAAAACTGATGTGGGACATTTGAGCTAAAATAACAGCCACATTACTCTGAGTTCTGAGACTGCTTGGAAGAGAGTTGTGACTTTGAGAAACTCAGTTCTGTGTTCCTCATGTAAAGGCAGAGGCAGGGTTGGCACTGCAGTCTTATAGGATAAAGAATGACAATGAACAGGTTCTAAGATTGTTGTTTATGTGACCCCATTCTTACTTCCCTTTTCCTCCTTACCTCTCCAGCCAGCTGTGGGAATGTTGATGTTTAGTGGGCATGGTAGGCAATGGAAAGCTACTTCACAAGCCTCACATAGTGCCTTGCCCTGGGATCTCAAACTATCTTATGAGGTCTGGGGTAGGTGATGCTTTGGAAACAGAAATAAGTAACAGAGAGTTTACTCTGTGGTTTCAGGGGTCACAGATAATTTGAACCCAAGAGGTCACAAGTAAGGGTGTTTTCTTGGTGGAACAATGTTCTAGAGGCTGAAGGAATGACTCAATTTTGCTGACAGGATTAGGGAAGCTTCTTGGGCTCTAGGGGAATGATGCTTGGATATTTCAAAGTAGAACTGATCTATCTTGTTCTTTTGGCTTCTTTCCCTATAGAGTCTGGTGAGCCCATGATACAAACCTTTCACAGATGGACAGTCTTATCTGTCATTTATGGGAACACAAAAACTCCTCATCCTAACAGGTAGTTCTCTATTCTCATGATAACAGGAAACTGGATCTTTTGAGGATACTCTATTCCTCTGCACAATCTCTGCTTTTTCAAAATGGAAGGCTTGGCTCCCAGAGGCAGGGCACAGTGGCTCGCTTTTTAATTGGCAGATATATGTTCCCTTAACCGACAGTGATATATTGTGTCTCTTCCCAGAATGACTTTCATTATGGGTTCCCAGAGTTCTTAGCCAGCTTGAACTGGTTCATCTTAGAACAGCCTTTGTAAGATGATGAGGATGGAGGGGGTAGGAAGGAGAAGATCTCCAATAATAGATCTCATTCTTTTAAAATAACCATGACCTGTTACATTAAGTATTAATTGCAAATCTGTTTCAATTTTTTAAGTAACATTCAGTTTTTTAAAGATTTACATCAGCTCATCTAGCTCAATCATACAATTTAAAATAAAGGACGAATGACCAACTTCTGGGTACCATACAGTGTGCTGTATTAATTTTAGGATTTTTCCCCCTGAAGAAGTAGGACATTTATTTTTAGGTCTTATATACTTTTTTTTTTTTTTTTTTTTCCTTCTGTTGAAGAGTGCTTAGAAGTGGCATAGGTCTATCTTGAAAGTCTACTTTTGAATTTTTCTTGTGGTTGGCAAAAAAGTTTTCACTTTTATGCCATAGAGACAGAAGGAGATGCTCATATCTATACATTTGGCTCACTGATAATGAGTTACAAAGGAAGCCTTCTGTTGAATATTATTCTGCATGTCTGCTTTGTGTTTGAAAGTTCCCTAGTTGCTTTCTAGGTATGAGTTTGGTGCCACCTTGTGGTCAATTACTAGACTATTATGCATGCAATCAAAAGAAAACTTGCACCAAGGCAATTAATAATGCTAAAAATATGCTCTGTAAATTAGTGAAATTGAGAAAAAAAAAAAACCCTCTGTGATTCTTCCACTGGATTTGCACAGCTTCATCTTAGAAGTAATATTGGTATCTGATTTCAGGAAGCAATTGACTTTAAGGGATTTTGATACCTTGCTGAGGTACCATGCTTTATTACCTGTGGGAAACTGTCTGGACATCTGTGTTCTTTTTAAAAGACTGTATCTTCAACATAATTTTAACATTGTTTTCTTTATTTCAGCTTGAGCCAAATATTAGGAATCTATCCAGATATGTCTTTTTAATGATGGGTTTTAATGCTGTCCTTATGAAAGAATATAATAAAGTGAAAACAAATTGCTACCAAAATAATTTCAGGCATATTCAGGTATAAGGACTCCTTATGAATTTATTTTAAATAAAATTTAGACACCAAGTTTGTATGTACTTACCAACTCATAGAATTTATGCACTTTTCATTAATAAGAGAGTGAAGTCTGCTTTACTATGCTATTTTCGCATCTGGATGTTACTTTCATTAAAGTCCTTTGGCAGATCCAAAGATTCTAGAGGTGTGCTTTTTTTCATTCACTTTATCATACTTCTTGTAATAGCCCTCCGGAGTATACAGTATACAGACTGATTTCATTATCCTCATGCTGCCTGTGGAGACAATGGGATTGGAGGTTTGCCCTGGGTCCAAAGCTAGTAGGGGCAGAGCAGTATTGGAACCCAGCTTTCAAGACAGTCATTCTGTTGTTTCTGTCATTGCCTGGTGCCATTCCCATTGTCTCTTGTTTATGCCATAGGATGACAAGCACAAGAAATAAACATTGCTGAGCTGAGAGGAGCTTTAGAAATTCAGGGTACTGGAGAGAGGGTAGAGGTCAGGGAGGGGAAAGAGGAGAAGAAAAGAGAGATCTTGTTTTGCTGACAGATAATGGACTTAGAAAATATCTCCTTGATTTTTCTAGAAGGGAAATTGGACCCCTGATTAAATAATGCCCCCAATTAAAGCTTTTCAAAGGCTCCCTTTACCTACATAACAGTTCAACTCATTTAAGTGACTCTCGGCTCCTCTGTAACCCATCTCCATTCATACATAGCTCTGGTAATACCACTGTGCTCTGAGTATCCCTTCCCACTTCCTTTCTTAACTCCCCACCTTAGTTCAAGCTTTCCCTGTTGTCTTGACTACTCCTTCTCCTCTTTTTCCTGATGAATCCAAAGCATTTTGCAGGGCTCATCTCAGATCATCTCCTCACAAGTCTTTCCCTGACCCTTATCTCTCACTCTCTAGTCTGGTTAAGAGTGTCACTTTTTAAAAAAATTTGTTCAAATTAGTTATACATGATAGTAGAAAGCATTTTGACACATCCTACATAAATGGAGTATAATTTCTCATTCGTCTGGTTGTACAGGATGTAGAATTACACAGGCCATGAAATCATATGTGCTCATAGGGTAATAAAGTCTGATTAATTCTACTATCATTCCTATGCACATCCCCTTCACTCCTCTCTGTCCAAAATACCTCTATTTTCCGTCTACCCTCCTTATTGTGAATTAGTGTCTGCATATCAGAGAAAGCTTTTGGCCTTTGGTTCTTTGGGATTGGCTTATTTTGCTTAGCATAATATTCTCCAGTTCCATCCATTAACTGGCAAATGCCATAATTTCATTCTTCTTTGAGACTGAGTAATAGTCCATTGTGTATATATACCACAGTTTATTTATCCATTCTTCTGTTGGTTAGGTTGGTTCTATAGTTTAGCTGTTTGAATTGAGCTTCCATTAACATTGATGTGACTGCATCACTGTAATATGCTGATTTTGAGTCCTTTGGGTATAAACTGAGGAGTGGGATAACAGGGTCAAATGGTGGTTCCATTCCAAGTGAGGAATCTCCATACTGCTTTCCAGAGTGATTGTACCACTTTGCAGTCTCACTAGCAATGTATGACTGTACCTTTTCCCCAACATCCGCACCAATATTTATTGTTGCTTGTATTCTTGGTGATCCGAAGAGTGTCACTTTCATATACTCCTATGGTGCTGTGCAAATGATCCGTTGATGGGTCTGGTTTTCTGACTAGACTGTGATGTCCCTAAAGGGAAGTCCTGCACGTTATTTACCTTTCTGCTACTAGAACTGAGCACAAGATCTGACCCATATTACTTCATTGTAGTTGTGGAAGGACACAGTTGAGGCTAAATTGTAAAAAATGGGGCATTCAGGGTGGAACTGGGGACTCATGTCTTCTAAAACCCTCTCTCTGTTTTCACCGCCCTCTCCTCCTCTTAATATAAGACAGCATTCTCAGCCCTTTTCCTTGTCTCTTTTCAGTTCTCAACCTTCCAGCCCTCTTCTGTCAGTCTTATTTTGTCCATGTGCAGACATGCTCCTTCCACATGGCTGGTGAAAGTGGCTTCCTGAAACTGGTTCATTTTCGTAGCTTCACAGTCGTAGCGGAAAAGGATGTCTCTTCTGCAGTATTCCAGGATGGATTTTAGGGAAGAAATTTGGGCCTGGTTGGCTAATATGCCCATTCCCAGTATAATCACTATGTTTTGGCACTTCATAATGTTAAATGAATGGTCAATGTAGCATTTCTCCTCTGTCCCTCGCTTTTTGAGTGTGCTAATTATAGGCCTTTTCAGGTACTCTTATTGTTTTCATGTCTCCAAAATGACGTGACACAAAACAGGGACTGACCCTGGGAATATCCCGAGACTGGGATGGAAAGGTTAGAGAGTTCAGTTGTGACACTTGGTGGTGGCAGTTTTGTTTCCCCACCTCCTGCATCCTCCCTGTCTCTTAGCCTCAACCAAGATCTTGGACTAAAGCAGATTGCAGAAAGACAGAGTCAGCTGCATACACCATAGTCCTCTGACACTCCTAAAAAGAGAGCCAGAATTAGATGGGACAGGAAAGAAGGATTTGTTCTTAAAACTATTTTATTGTGGAATATCATACAGATGCAGGAAGTGTACACTTCAGCGAATCAATATAACACACATTCAACCATGGTCCCGGCCCAGGAATAACCCTAGAAGTCCCCCGTGTTCTCCTTCCCAATCACAGTCCCCTTTCCCCAACAAAGCTAACCATTATCGTGACTTCATGATTATCTTCCTTGATTTTCTTTCTTTCTCTCTTTTTTTTTTGGAGGGGGGTGGTGGTGGTGAGGAATTGAACCCAGGGCTTTGTGCTTGCAAGGCAAACACTCTGCCAACTGAACTATATCCCCAGCCCGCCTTGATTTTCTTTATTGTTTTACTTCCTACATACACATTGCTTAAACACTACAGTTGATTTGCTTGTTTTAGAACTTTATACAAGTGCAATCATGTAGTCTTATTCTTTTGTGTCTGGCATCTTTCATTCTGCATTGAGCTTAAGAGATTCATTCCTTTTCTTGAGTGTAGCCATGATTTGTTCGTTTTTGGCACTACATGTTTGGTATTCTATTATATACATATACCACCATTTAATCATTTATTTGTCCATTCTTCTGTTGATGGAAATTTGTTTTTGTTTCCCACTTTTGGGCTATTATTTTGCATGGTGCTCCTCTAAACTTTCCAGGTCTTGTCTCTTGGAGCACATGGGATGCACTTCAGTCGAGGGTACACTGCAGAGTGGAAGTACTTGGACATGGGTGGGTATATATTCACTTCATTAGTCAACATATCAAATAGTTTTCAAAACAGGTGACTAATTTATCAGGTGTGTGTGTGTGTGTTTCTCTCTGCTTCATCTCATCCCCAGTTATGGTGGCATCACAGGGACCACAGATGAATAATAAGCATAACTTCCATTTATTTAGTGCTTGTTTTATGTGAGATACTGTGCTAAGTGGTTTATAAGTAGTATGTTGTCCTCACAGCAATGTTTGGAGACAGGGAATTTGCTCTCCTTATTTTGCAGATGAGAACCCTGAGGATTAGGGAGAGATTAAGTAGTTTACTCAGGGCCACGTAGCTGGTATGTACCAGAGCCAGGACCTAAACCTACATCTGATCTATGACTCCAGAACCTCTATGCTGAAAGACCAGAGCTTTACTTGGTATCTCAAGTGCGGGAAACTGGTTTGGCACAGTGGCGTGTTATGTGCCTTCCTGCATATGGAAGTTGGCAGTGGTCTTTAAAGCAGGATCCAATTTTCAGGAAAGGAAACAACATGGAAGAAGACAAGGTATCTGGGAGCTTGAAATGTTTTTTACATTTCCTTTGATATATACACCACTGGGCTCAGGCTCATCTGCTCCTGTGCCAAGATTTTGCCTCAAATATTTGTTCACCAAAAATTCTTTATCCCCCCCCTCCAAGTTTGAAAGACTTGACCAGACTGCTCATGCCCCTATTGAAATTCTGAGATTATAAGATATCCATGTGTTTTTGTAATCTGCAGTATCTCAGAGTCCCACTGATATCTGACCAATATGAGAAAACAAGGGAAGAAAATGTCCCAAACAGACCTAGATACTATATCAATAAAACTCAACGACAGCACAGCAGAAGAAATGTCAGAAAGGGAGTTCAGAATGTACATAATTAAAACAATCAGGGAAGCAAACGAGGAGGTGAAAGAGCAAATGCAGGCATTGAAGGACGAGGTGAAAGAGCAAATGCAGGCATTAAATGATTGTACCAATCAACAGTTAAAAGAGCAAATACGGGAAGCAAAAGATCATTTCAATAAAGAGTTAGAGATACTGAAAAAACAAACAAACAAATCCTTGAAATGAAGGAAACAATAAACCAAGTTAAAAACTCCATAGAAAGCATAACCAATGGGATAGAACACCTGGAAGACAGAACCTCAAACACTGAAGACAAAATATTTCTATATTTTGAACAATCTATTCAATGAAATAATATCAGAAAATTTCCCAAATCTGAAAATGAAATGGAAAACCAGGTACAAGAGGCTTATAGGACTCCAAATATACAAAATTACAACAGACCCACACCAAGGCACATTATTATGAAAATACCTAACATACAAAATAAAGACAGAATTTTAAAGGCTGCAAGAGAAAAGAATCAAATTACATTCAGGGGGAAACCAATAAGAATATCAGCAGATTTTTTCAATCCAGACCCTAAAAGCAAGAAGGGCCTGAAACAACATATTTCAAGCTCTGAAAGAAAACAGATGCCAACCAAGAATCTTATACCCAGCAAAACTTACTTTCAGATTTGACAATGAAATAAAATCCTTCCATGATAAACAAAAGTTAAAAGAATTTACAAAAAGAAAGCTGGCATTACAGAACATTCTCAGCAAAATATTCCATGAGGAAGAGATGAAAAACAGCGATGCAAATCAGCAACGGGAGGAACTAGCCTAAAGGAATAGCCAAATAAAGGAGAAACCAAATCATGACAAAAAACAAAAATGAGTCAAATGACTGGGAATACAAATCGTATGACAATAATAACCCTGAATGTTAATGGCCTGAACTCATCAATCAAAAGACATAGACTGGCAGATTGGATTAAAAAGAAAAATCCAACAATATGCTGCCTGCAAGAGACTCAAAGAAAGAGACTCATCTCACATACTAAAGGTGAAAGGATGGGAAAAAACATATCATGCACACGGACACAGCAAAAAAGCTGGAGTAGCCATCCTCATTTCAGATAATGTGGACTTCAAGCCAAAACTAGTCTGAGGGATAAAGAAGGACATTACATACTGCTTAAGGGAAGCATAAATCAGCAAGACATAACAATCATAAATATCTATGCCCCGAACATTGGCTCATCCATGTACATCAATCAAATCCTTCTCAATTCCAGAAATCAAATAGACCACAACACAATAATACTAGACAATTTTAACACACCTCTCTCACCACTGGATAGATCTTCCAAATAAAAATAAAGAAACCATAGATCTCAATGACACAATCAACAATTTAGACTTAACGAACATATAAAGAATATACCATCCAACAAAGAGCGAATACACTTTCTTCTCAGCAGCACATGGATCCTTCTCTAAAATAGACCATATTTTATGCCACAAAGCTACTGTTAGCAAATACAAGTAGAGATACTACCTCGTATTCTATCAGATCATAATGGATTGAAATTAGAAATAAATGACAGAATAAAAGACAGAAACTTCTGCAACACCTGGAGATTAAATAATACACTATTATATGATGAATGGATAACAGAAGACATCAGGAGGGAAATAAAAAAATTCTTAGAAGTAAACGAGAACAAAGACACATCATATCAAAATCTCTGGGACACTATGAAAGCAGTACTTAGAGGAAGATTTATTTCATGGAGTGCATTCAACAAAAGAAGAAAAAAATCAACAAATAAATGACTTAACACTACACCGCAAAGCCCTAGAAAAAGAAGAGCAGACCAACACCAAAAGTAGAAGACAGGAAATAGTTAAAATCAGAGCTGAAATCAACAAAATTGAAACAAAAGAAACAATAAAAAAATTAACAAAGAGTTGGTTCTTTGAAAAAATAAACAAAATTGATAAACCCTTAACCACACTAACACAGAGAAAGAGAGAGAAAATTCAAATTACTAAAATTCGGAATGAACAAGGAAATATCACAACAGACACGAGTGAAATACAAAACATAATTAGAAGCTATTTTGAAAATCTATACTCCAACAAAACAGAAAACCTCAAAGACATCAACAAGTTTCTAGAGACATATGAATTACCTAATCTGAACCAGGAGGACATATACAACTTAAATAAATCAATTTCAAGCAATGAAATAGAAGAAGTCATCAAAAGCCTACCAACAAAGAAAAGTCTGGG
Organism: Sciurus vulgaris; assembly: GCF_902686455.1. Lineage (NCBI taxonomy): Eukaryota > Metazoa > Chordata > Mammalia > Rodentia > Sciuridae > Sciurus > Sciurus vulgaris. The sequence goes on from NC_136477.1 coordinate 49,324,776, forward strand.
ACCAGATGGATTTTCAGCCAAGTTCTACAAAACCTTTAAAGAACAGCTCATTCCAATACTCCTCAAGATATTCCATGAAATAGAAGAGGAGGGACCCCTCCCAAACTCATTCTATGAAGCCCATATCACCCTGATACCTAAACCAGACAGAGACACATCACGGAAAAAAAATTTCAGACCAATATCCTTAATGAACATCAACGCAAAAATTCTCAACAAAATTTTAGCAAATCGCATACAAAAATACATTAAAAAGATAGTGCACCACAATCAAGTGGGTTTTATCCCAGGGATGCAAGGTTGGTTCAACATCAGGAAATCAATAAATGTCATTCACCATATCAACAGACTTAAAGTTAAGAATCACATGATTATTTTGATAGATGCAGAAAAAGCATTCAATAAAATACAGCGTCGCTTCATGCTCAAAACACTAGAAAAAATAGGGATAGTGGGAACATTCCTTAACATTCTAAAGGCCATCTACACTAAGCCCATGGCCAATATCATTCTAAATGGTGAAAAACTGAAAGCATTCCCCCTAAAAACTGGAACAAGGCAGGGATGCCCTCTTTCACCACTTCTATTCAACATCGTCCTTGAAACTCTAGCCAGAGCAATTAGACAAACCAAAGAAATTAAAGGGTTAGGAATAGGAAAAGAAGAACTCAAACTATCCCTGTTCACTGATGACATGATTATATATTTAGAGGAACCTGGAAATTCCACCAGAAAACTTTCAGAATCATAAGTGAATTCAGTAAAGTAGCAGGTTACAAGATCAATGCTCATAAATCCAATGCATTTTTATACATAAGTGATGAATCTTCAGAAAGAGAAGTTAGGAAAACTACCCCATTCACAATAGCCTCGGAAAAAATAAAATACTTGGGAATCAATCTCACAAAAGAGGTGAAAGACCTCTACAATGAGAACTACAGAACACTGAAGAAAGAAATTAAAGAAAACCTTAGAAAATGGAAAGATCTCCTGTGTTCTTGGATAGGCAGAATTAATATTGTCAAAATGGCCATACTACCTAAAGTGCTATACAGATTCAATGCAATTCCAATTAAAATCCCAATGACATACCTTACATATATAGAGCAAGCAATCATGAAATTCATGTGGAAGAATAAGAAACCCAGAATAGCTAAAGCAATCCTTAGCAGAAAGAGCGAAGTAGGGGGTATCGCAATACCAGATCTTCAACTATACTACAAAGCAATAGTAACAAAAACGGCATGGTATTGGTACCAAAATAGACAGGTAGATCAGTGGTACAGAATAGAGGACACGGACACAAACCCACATAAATACAATATTCTCATACGAGACAAAGGTGCCAAAAATATACAATGGAGAAAAGATAGCCTCTTCAACAAATGGTGCTGGGAAAACTGGAAAACCATATGCAACAGAATGAAATTAAACCCCTATCTCTCACCCTGCACAAACCTCAACTCAAAATGGATCAAGTTCCTTGGAATCAGACCAGAGACCCTGCATCTTATAGAAGAAAAAGTAGGTCCAAATCTTCAACGTTTCGGCTTAGGATCAGACTTCCTTAACAGGACTCCCATAGCACAAGAAATAAAAGCAAGAATCAACCACTGGGATAGATTCAAACTAAAAATCTTTCTCTCAGCAAAGGAAACTATCAGCAATGTAAAGAGAGAACATACAGAGTGGGAGAAAATCTTTGCCACTCATACTTCAGATAGAGTACTAATTTCCAGAACATATAAAGAATTCAAAAAACACTACACCAAGAATACAAATAATCCAATCAACAAATGGGCTAAGGAAATGAACAGACACTTCACAGAAGAAGATGTACAAGCAATCAACAGATATATGAAAAATGTTCAACATCTGTAGTAATAAGAGAAATGCAAATCAAAACTACCCTAAGATTCCATCTCACCCCAATTAGAATGTCGATTATCAAGAACACAAGCAACAATAATTGTTGGCAAGGATGTGGGGAAAAAGGTACATTCATACATTGCTGGTGGGGCTGCAAATTAGTGCAGCCACTCTGGAAAGCAGTGTTGAGATTCCTCAGAAAGTTTGGAATGGAACCACCATTTGACCCAGCTATCCCACTCCTTGGCCTATACCCAAAGGACTTAAAATCAGCATACTACAGAGATACAGCCACCTCAATGTTCATAGCTGCTCAATTCACTATAGCCAGATTGTGGAACCAACCTGGATGTCCTTCAATTGATGAATGGATAAAGAAACTGTGATATATATATATATCACACACACAATGGAATGTACTCCATCATAAAGAATGATAAAATTATGGCATTTGCAGGCAAATGGATGAAATTGGAGAATATCATACTAAGTGAGATAAGCCAATCTCAAAAAACCAAAGGATGAATGATCTCACTGATAAGCAGATGATGACACATAATGGGGGGTGGGAGGGGGCAAGAATGGAGGAAGGAAGGACTGTATAGAGGGAAAAGAGGCGTGGGAAGGGTGGGGGGAAGGGAAAAATAACAATGAATCAAACAACATTACCCTATGTAAATTTATGATTACACAAATGGTATGCCTTTAATCCATGTACAGAGAAACAAGATGTATCCCATTTGTTTACAATAAAAAAATTCATTCATTGAAAAATTATCCTTTTTCCAAAAATGAAAAGAATATATATTTATTTGGAAAACATGAGAACAAATAAGAGTAAATGAAAAATGAGTCTAGTAGCAGGAGATAGCGCTTTGGTTTGTTAGTTAGCATTTGGTATCATATCTTTATAGTCTTTTATATGCATACATGTAAAGAAAAATAACATTTAATTTGTACTTTTTTAGACAAGTTGGGTTTAACTTTTACAAAGTATTTTGAATCCTGTCTTTTAATGTTTTTTCATAAGCATTTTTCCTTGCTGTGCAATGTAAGATAGAGATAGGATTATTATTATTCCCTGCTTCAAAGTCCATGAAATTGCCTAACTACAACTCAATTAGCCACTCTCTGGTATAGCATGTTGAGGTTGTTTGAAAAATTTTGCCAAAACAAAAAAATGCAAAGAATGTTCTGGTGCCTACATCCTCATCTGCCTTTCAGATGACTTCGTTGGTTTCCATTCCTAGAAGTGCACTTATAAAGACAAAGGGAACGCCCATGTTCAAGGGTGGGATTCAGATGGACACTCTGCTGTTCGAAGCTTGTTTCATTTGTATTCTCACCAGCTGTAAAGGGGAGAGAGCATAAAACAAAAAAACAGTGAATCATCTCTGACAGTTATCCCATGTCCAGTTAACTGTGACTTATCCTATGTGTGTGGGGAACAAAGTATAACCCTATATTAGATCCTGAAAAAGGCTCTGACAGTGTGAACTCAAAAATTGAACTTTTAAAAGTAAATCGAACACAAGAATTTCTCCAAGTGATGGTTTTCCTCATTCAAAAAGGCCCTATTCTTACTTCTAAACAGAAGTAAATGCAAAATGCAGCATCAATATTATTTTTGTTTTCTTTTCTTCTTCTTCTTTTACTCCTTCTTTCATCCCTCTTTCTCTTTCTCCCTCTCTCTCTCCTTCCCCCCTTCTTCCTAAAATTAAATCACTTCTTAGTTATATCCTTGGGTCTGTTTCCTAGGAGTGTAAATAAAGGATTGAAAGAACACACAACCAAAAACTGAATGTTTTCTCTGATAAGTGGATGCTGATCCATAATGGGGTGGGGGCTATGAAAGAATGAAGGAACTTTGGATTGAGCAGAGGGGAGTGAGGAGAGGGAGGAGGTGTTGGAGTGAGAAGGATGATGAAATGAGAGGACATTATCACCCTACGTACATTTATGATTGTACAACCAGTGTGACTCTGCATTTTGTACAGCCAGAGGAATAAGAAGTTGTGCTCCATTTGTGAATATTGTGTCAAAATGCATTTTGCTGTCATGTGTAACTAATTAGAACAAAAAAGAAAAAGAACACATAAGTTTCCATTGTTGTCACCAACAAAAGCAGGAAAATCTGAATAGAATTACCCTGAAGTGAAAGTTATAGTCTTCAGTAGACTAGAAATATGATTTGAGAACATAAATAGATTCAAGTATTCAGCAAATATTTATGGAATATTTAACTGTGTAACTGTAGTATATCATGTAACAATAATTGCCTCGTGAAAGGATTTGACTCTAAGACACTGCATATTGTATCCCATGCACATATTTGAAGGAAATGATTGCTGATGTGAAATCAGTGTTGGGATGAGAATAGTCCTCTTGGAATTGGACGGATTTGGGTAGAAACCCTGTCTCTGCTGGATGCTCTTGAATATATTATTTTACCCATCTGAGTCTCAGTTTCTTTATTAGTAAATCTAGCCAACTCATAGGACTATTAGGAGTAAACCCAATGATCTAATTGACGACTACAGTGATGACACCAGTAGGTGCTCAATAATTGATAGCTGTTATTATTTTTGTTATGATTATTATCATTATGGTAATAATTCAGGGATGTTATGATGCCTTGGCATTCCTAATGCTCCCCCTAAGCATCTTACCTTATAGAGAAAAGACAACTGTGTGCATTTATGTGCATGAATGCATATGTGTGTTTGAAATCTGATAGGTACATGCATGCATGTGTATGTGTGTGTAATATAGTAAGTTCTTGCCTTTGAATTGGTCCCAGAACCTCTATCACTATGATTCTTGCAGATGGTTGTTAGATTTCTTGTTCCGCCCTGTTCTGCCTTCTGAACCCTGAAATCTCAAGCACATGGGAGTGAGCTCCCCAGTGAATCTTTCTCATGGATCACGTCTTAAATATCTGAGGTCTAGGGTAAGTGGGTTATTTAGCCCCCAAACATGGAAGTGAGGCTTCTTCTTATCCAACTTTATGGTTTTGGGGACCCAGAACACGAGCTTTGGTGATGGAAGAGAGCGAGGAGATGATGACCTGAACTTCAGACTTCAAAGCCACGTGTGCACAGAACCTGGCTGGGCTGGGGAAAGAAGTAAGATGGTTTCTGGATGAGTGACTGAGTCCACATGCATCCACCAGCTGCCACTTTTCATTTTTTGGTGCTCAGTACTACTGCACTCTCTTGTACTTCCCCCATAAAATCAAATATAAGTTAAAATACATTTGAAAATCCTATTATATATCAACCTCAAAGTCTTCTGATTGATAGAAACTTGGTCCAGAAACTCCTGAGTCCAAGAATTGTTAAATTGTTGAAGTATCGTTACTGTGTGTAGAGAAAAAAAAAATCATCTGACTCTTGTTAAAATGGAAAGGAAGATGCTATTCAAGATGGTTGCAGTAGGAATATTTCACATGGGGACAGAGATTGGATTTGACTCTGAACACAAGTAAGATAACTGAGGATTTATAAACAATGAGGAGAGTGAGGGTGTCTTTGGATAGAAGAGGGATTATCAAAGGTAGGGGCAATTCTTGCTAAATTGTCCTAACAGAATTCTTGTTAAAGGCATACCAAGGATTTAGACATCACAGGTCAGAGATGAAGATCTTGAGCAGACATGAAGGGTTGGGGATTCTTTCTAAACTGATTTTACAGGATTCTTTCTAAGACAGGACTATATAGGCCTGCAAGGAAAGAATGAGTACAGAAGGCCAAAGTTGAGAAGAGTTCAGAGGAGCCTAACTAAAGTTTGGTCAAGGGGATCTGTTACCTGCCTAAACAGAATGGAGCACAAATGGCAAGTAGTTAAGGAATCACATTTGGTATCACACTTGTTTGATGTGAGTACTTGGGTAAGTTACTTGGTTGCTATGATCTTGAGTGCCTTATTGAAAAATGGACCAAATAGTACCTCCCTGTAAGTAACCTAGTGAGCATCAAATGAGATAATGTATTGGAAGGGCTTGTCACAGGACCTGTCCTTAGATAAAAACTCAATGAATGGTACTTGCATTGTAAGTTGGGGTTATATAATTAAGTGGTGATCCAGTAATTCAGTGAACCCTTTCTAATCTATGAATAATATAGGAGAAGAAATGGTTCAGTGAAAACTGCTCTGTACTGGGTCTGAATAGCTGGATTTAAAATCGGACTCTACCAATGTTTAGCATACTCCTAGCCTTAGTTTCTTGTCTGCAGAATCAGACAAATCATGCCCACTGGTTGGCATGAAGTGAGAAAATATTTGTGAAAGTACTTGGAAAACTATAGAGGACTATAATTAGCATCTAATCAAAATGTATCTTAATAGCCCTATGATAGGGCCTCAGTCTGTTAGGGAGCCTGTGCCTTTGGGCTGTGACCTTCACAAGTGATTCTCAGTTTTGTTTTTTTCCCTTTGGAGAGACCTGAGGATTGAGGGGGCTGAATTGGATATTTCTCTTCCTCTAGGCAATAAGCTCTGTTGAAAAAGTTCCTTTGAGGGAAGGTCTTGATAAGAAGAATAATACATTGGACAGATTTTTAAATGGCTACTTTCTTCCAACCCCCTGCAGGAAGAACCAGGGGATTTTCCTTAGATCTTCATGGATAGAACCTGCTGGAACTCCGGGAGGTAAAACTCAAAGAAGTATGAGGGTTCCCAAGACTGGGCCCCTCTGAAGTTTTCATAATGCTGTTTCTTAAAAAATTAAGAAAATAATACTATCTTTCTTGCTTTGTTCTTATCATCCTATATATTGAACACAGGAAGGGGGTTAGCAAAATTTATGAAATTTTTAAAAAATAATGATAGTAACTTACAGCCATAGTATAACTGTTTTGTGGCTATAACCAGATGCTCCTAACAAAAGCATGTGGTTCCAAAGGAAAAAGAACTGGATTAAAAGAACACACTACCTTTCCTTGGCTCCTTTGTAGGAAACCAAGTAGTAAGATGAATAATAGTTTACAAAACAGAAAACTATGAATTATATCCACTTAAGAAGATAGTAGATTTAAAAAATCTACCTAAAGCTATAAAGACACAGAAGTAATTGGCTTATATTAAACATTAGACAATTGTTTATGTAGTCATTGTTTTAGAAAAATAATTTAAGCTATTTTTTTAAAAAGACAAAACAAAACAAAACAAAACTATGGAGGAGCCATCTTGGAACTGCAGTGTGGTGGAGCCTACGGAAACTGAAACCCAGATTTGTGAGGTACTGAAAACCTTCAGGGACACTATTAAGTCTACAGGGTAGAAACTATACTGCCTCAGGTCCCCACGGCTAGATGGGAAGACACACAAAATTAAAAAAAAAAAAAGGAATAAAGCATTCCAAACAAACCAGGATGCTCTAATTATAGACTCCATTGACAAACCAGTAGAAGAAATGTCAGAGAAGGAGTTCAGAATTTACTTAGTAAAACTTCATGACTTTAAGGAGGATATAAAGAGTGAAATCATAGCTATGTTTCAGGAGAAGGAAGATAACTTAAATAAAGAGATAAAGATCCTGAGAAGAAATCTAGAAGAACTATTTGAAATGAAGGAATCAATAAACCAAAATAAAAATTCAATGGAAAGTAGCACCAACAGAGGAGACCACTTGGAAGATAGAACCTCAGGCAATGAAGACAAAGTATATAATTTTGAAAACAAAGGTGATCACCCAAAGAAGATGATAAATTGTGTGATGTTCCCCCACCCAGACACAATGCCTGAACAACAGCTGCTGAAGCCAATGGAGTGGAGCTACTGTGATTATTTCTGGGCTGATAAGAAAGACCCCCAAGGCAATGGCACTATGGTGGGGTTCGAACTGTTGCTCCAAAAGCAACTGAAGGGCAAACAAATGCAGAAAGAAATGTCTGAATTCATCTGCAAGAGGATAAAGATTGAAGAAGAATATGCAAAAAACTTGGCTAAGTTCTCTCAGAACTTGTTGGTTGCACAGGAGGAAGGGTCCCTGGGAGAAGCATGGGCTCAGGTGAAGAAGGGCCTGGCAGATGAAGCAGAAGTTCATCTCAGGTTCTCCACCAAGCTTCACAGTGAGGTAGAGAAGCCCCTAATGAACTTTTGTGAGAACTTTAAGAAAGACATGAAAAAGTGTGACCACCATATCGCTGGCCTCCACAAGCAACTCACCAGCCACTATGCATCAATGGAGAAGGCCCAGAAAGACCTCACAGAGCAGCAGAGAGACCTGGTGATGAAGACCCAGGAGCTGGAGATCAAGCTGAGCAACAAGACAGAGGAGGACATTAAGAAGGCACAGAGGAAGTCCACATAGGCTGGTGATGACCTCATGTGCTGTGTGGACCTCTACAACCAGGCCCAGTTCAAGTGGTTTGGAGAGATGGTGACTAACACTTTGGAGCTAGAGCGACTGGAAGCAGAGAGGGTGGAGGTGATCCGGCAACATTTGTGCCAGTACACACAGCTGCGGCATTAGATGGACATGTTCAACCAAAGCACAGTTGAGCCTGTGGACCAACTGCTTTGAAAAGTGGACCTGGCCAAAGACAGCTGTGGGTCAGAGAGCACAAAATGGGCAACATTCGCCCTGTGGGCAGGGAGATCTAGACACGCCTGTGTGGCCCTGGGGGTCCTGCCCAGGAGAGGGGCGAGGTGTCCCATGGAGAGGAGATGGTGGCTCCTGCTGGGTGAAGATGCCCTCCCACCCACTCTCCTGTCCACTGAGGAGAGAGGAGAGAGCTGGTGATTCCAGAAGGGTGATCTGGATGGCCCAGCTTGGGGGTCCCAAATGTTCCCAGGCCAAGAAGACAGACCTGGAACCCTGCCCTTGTCTCCAAGACTGAAGCCCCCAAACCTCATGCCATGTTTGTTGCTCTGAAAACAAACTGAGGCTGGAAAAAACAAAACAAAACAAAACAAACAAACAAACAAAACAACCTGTGCTGAATGATTTTAATTGCTGGACATTTTATATAACTGGATTTGTTTATGATTTACATTCTCTGAAGTCAGATCAAAAGAGTAAAAATAAAGGGAGTTTTTAACTCTCCCCCAAAATGGAATTTATACTTTGGACTGTTTTTAATAAAATCTTTTAAACATTAAAATTCTATATCCCATGTAATACTTTGCAAAAATATTTTGCTTTTAATTATTTCAGGATCTGTAAATGACCTTTTATTGGAAAAATAAAGGGGGTGACGAAGGCCATAGTGGGAAAACACAGAAATATTTAAGTATCATTATCTCTGGATTTGTCCTTTGTTCTGCTGGTCCATGCCTTGTACTTGAATTATTTTCCAGATGTCTGGAGCTGGGGCTGCATCCTTCAAGAACTCAGACCTCAGAGGAGATGCTGCTGTACTTTTCCAGACACCAAATGTAGGCTTCTTTCTCTTTCTCACATAGCCCACTTGCTCTTTTCCAATTCAGTGTCACTGGACTCGCTGGGTTCCAGTCTGGCTTTCACTTTTCAGTATGTGACTATGAATGATTACCTGACTTCTCTCTACCCCAGTTTCCTTGTCTGTAAAGCAGGAATAATAATAATATAGTAAAAATACCTCCCTCTTAGTGTGCTTGGAGGATTAAATGGGAAAATCAATATATGGGGTTTGGTAATTGTCAGTTGATGGTGTAGTTAGGTTTACACTTCTGTCTTCTGCTCCTTTCTCATTTCTGTGCCTCTGCAAAGACTAGTTTTAGAATAGTCTTTGCAGCTCATCTTTCTCTAGTATGGGTATGAGATATCCACCCATTTTCATCTTGGTTTCACTTAATAGACACACAAGAACACACACTCATATGCTTCTTTACTATTTGTCATGCAGAGTACTCTGGTAGGTACTGAAGATGAGATTTCTAGTGTTATCAAAGTATAAGAAAGATCAGGGTGGCATTGTATAGCCAGGGCATAAACCTAGCCTGTGAGATTATAGAAGCCTGACTCAAGGAGGGCACATTTAATCTGAGACTAGAAGCATAAGTAGGACCTTAAAAATCCCATCTTCCCCATGGAACCCTCTCTGATCACATTTAAGTTTTTCCACCCAACACTTGGGTATTGTAGCACTTTACTTCTACTCAGGTATAGCAGCCTTGAAGATAAAGACTAGACTTTATTCATTTTTATATAATGTTAGCTTCCTGCATGATACTATTTAAATCAGCCTTCAGTTAGTACCTTCTGAACTAAACCTCATATGCTTTGAGGAGAGTAAATCACAAAAGAATCCTTACTGGATTCTTGTCTCACTGGGGACTGAGGTTCCTTCTTACCTTGTGATAACTTGATTTCATCATATGCAAACAGGAATGTTGAATCAGGGTCCTTCTTGTTAGGATTTCTGTGATTCCCTTCAATCAGGAGGGGGATGGGAGTTGCACGGATAGGAGCATGAATGGTTGCATACAGTAACAATGTGGAAATATGGGTTCAAAATCTTTCAGTGATCTAAGGTGAAATTTTGGCTGGGACTCAGATAAAAGTGGTCATGTGGTAGAGTTATGCAATGGTGGTTTCCCTTGGTCACACAGACAGGTATCATTGAACATCTGTGGAAAAGAACATAAGCTTATAATGTGAATGGCATCCAGACATTAGTTTGATGGACCAGGGATCCCAAACAAAAGCTGGATTGCAGAGTATCATAGGATCCTTAAGTGGAGAAATCATCACAAGAAGATTTCACAGAGAGCAAATGAATAGAAGAGTGATGGAGCAGGTGCCTAAGCATGGCCTAACACAGGTCCTAACCTGTATAAAGAGAAATGGCTCAGTAGCAGCCCACTAGCTCTAGTGAGGGAAGCTCATTCTGAAAGATCTGGCTGTGTGAAGCAAGAAATGACCAAGAACAGCACAAGTTAACTTTGAGAAGGTCAGCAGTGGTAGAGAAAATTCTGGAATCAGGATCTATCCCAGCGATTACTCATGCATGTCCAGGTCAGTCTGGAGAACAACTCCAGAGAGGGTCCCTTTGGACAAGAATGTCATTTTTCTTCTTATGCTCTCTTTGCTCTAGTCTGACCAATTCATTGCAAAATGGTTGGTTGGGTGTATTGAAATGGTTTACTGGAGCTGAAACTGGAGAGAGAGTAGAGTCTGCTGCTCTTGCAGGGCATTTCTGTGGCTTACCTGCTCTGTTCTCCTTTCTTCATATCTACTTTCCACAGTCTTTCATATTCATGGTGCTTCCTCAGAACTTGGACTTTAAAGTAGATTTTTCTTGCCTGGGCAGTTCTTTGTAACTTTGCCTCCCCCATTGACTGCCCATGTTCTTGGCTTTCAGTTCTAATTTTCTGAGTGAGGCATGTCATGACCCACCAGGCCACGGGTGAGAGTCTTATCCTTTCATTTATTTAGCCACCACAATGGGAGGTGTGCATAGCAGGGCCATGTGGCTTGGCTGTACAGAGTCCTTAAGAACCTGTGAGCAGAGAAAGTTGTCATGGACATCTTTAGTTTATTATTCATCCATTCTCTCGCCTACCTGGCAGAGTAGCATTGAGGTTAAGAGCTTGAGTGAGTCAGACTCAAATTCTGGCTGTGACTTTCAGCAAGTAACTTCCCTCTCTGAGCCTCATATTCCTCATATATAGAAAAGGGGATGGTAAGTGTACCCACTTCATAAAGTTTTTGGGAAGAAGACATGAAAAGAATGCATAACGTAGTTTAGTAAAAGGCTCAATGCAGGGTAAGTCCTTTACGAATGGTAGTTATTTTTTACCTATAGTTCATCCATAAATGATGGATATATCACCTGTCTTTATAGAATTTACAGCCTAACAAGGACATATTTTATTTTATATTTTGGTACTGGAAATTGAACCCAGGGTGCTTTACTACCAAGTCACACTCCCAGCCCTTTTTATTTTATTTTTTTATTTTGAGACACAGTCTTGCTAAGTTGCTGAGGCTGGTCTTGAACTTGCAGTTCTTCTCCCTCAGCCTCCCAAGTCCCTGGGATTACTAGCATGTGCCAGCACATCCAGCAGGAAGTACTTTTTAAGACCCATTCACACAGATCAGTACTGGTGACATTGTACAAAGTATAGAAAACATCTTATAGTTAATGAATTTATTAATTGAACATATATTTGTTGACCATCTACTAGTTGTGTTGCACCATTATCAGCTCTCTATGTACAGTTCTTAACAAATCTCTGCCCTCATGGAACCCACGTTGAGAGATAGACGTACACATTAAAGATAAATGAATAGATCATAATGTCTGGTAACACTGTATTCTATGGAGAAAAGAAACAGGCAAAGGGACTAGAGAATGACAGGATATATATGAGGGGCCCAATTTGGATGGAATTGTCTAGGAAGACCTCCTTGGAGACTTAACATGTGAGCAAAGAACTGAATAAAAGAGGGACCCAGTTAATATCTAGGGGAAGAGCATTCCAGACAGAGGGAAGGGCGAAATCAACAGCCCCAAGGCAGGAGCATGCTTGGCAGTTGGAGGAACAGCAAGGCTGCTGAGGCAAGTGAAGGTGAAAGCTGTGGGAAATGAGGTCTCAGAGATGGCCAGGGCCGGGGGAGATTTTAATTTTAACTTTCCTACAGGTTCTGGGCTTTTCAGTTTGGCATGAATTCATGGTTTGTCAGTTTCTACTGTGATCAAGGGCAGCAGACAGACGTCCATTTTAAAACAGCCTGATTTTGGGAGAAGCATGAAAGCTCGTTAGCGTTTTGAGTTCCATTGTGGTCTGTTGACTCTTGAGACAGCACTTGATGTTTTTCCCCATTGGAGTAGAGTGAGTCATGGGGAAGAGGTGGGTCCTGATAAATTTAAAACCAGTTTCCTTTGTCATTGCTATCACAGAAATGTGGTCTCTGTTTTCTGACCTCTTTCTCCAGGATAAAAATAGCCCAGCATGCTACTTCCATGTAGTTATTGTTTAGGGACAGAAACTGTGCTCAGTGACTCACCACACATTAGGGGCAAACTGCTTGGCTGTGCCTGGGATGGGCTGCTCCTGAAGATAAGAATCCCACAGAATACAGTCATAGGAGACAGAGCAGGGCTATCCTCAGTGTTCCATGGAAACAAGAGGAAGAAATGTTCTGGAAACAGCAGAATCTTTTGGAGTGCTTCACAGTGGAGATGACATCAAAACCCTGATATTGCAGGATTCTATGACTCAAAACATGTTTTTCCACAATATTTAACTTTCTTCGGTGAAACAGGCTGTGACTCTTGTTGCAGGTGGGGCTGGCTGCCTGTAGCTATTGATTTAGGTTGGTGAATGACAGAGATGAACAATTTATTGAATTTTGGGGTAGGGTAATGGAGGATTGAACACTGAGTTGCTTAACCACTAAGCAACATCCCCAGCCCTTTTTATTTATTTATTTTTTTACTGAGACAGGGTCTTGCTAAGTTGCTTAGGGCCTCGCTAAGTTGCTGAGACTGGCCTTGGATTTATAATCTGCCTACCTCAGTCTTCTGAGTTGTTGGGATTACAGGATGTTTATTACTTGTTCCTATGTCGAAAATATTCTTTTTTTAAAATTTATTTTCATTGTAAACAAATGGGATACATGTTGTTTCTGTTTGTACATGGAGTAACAGCATACATTTGCATATTCATAAATTTACATAGAGTAATGATGTTTGATTCATTCCATTATTTTTTTCCTTCCCCCCACCCCTCCCACCTCTCTTTTCCCTCTATACAGTCCCTCCTTCCTCCATTCTTGTCCCACTCCCACCCCCCATTAAGTGTCATCATCCGCTTATCAGTGAGATCATTCCTCTTTTGGATTTTTGAGATTGGCTTATCTCACTTAGCATGATATTCTCCAATTTCATTCGTTTGCCTGCAAATGCCATAATTTTATTATTCTTTATAGCTGAGTAATATTCCATTGTATATATATACCACAGTTTCTTTATCCATTCATCAATTGAAGGGCATCTAGGTTGGTTCCATAGTCTGGCTATAGTGAATTGAGCTGCTATGAACATTGATGTGGCTGTATCTCTGTAGTGTGCTGATTTTAAGTCCTTTGGGTATAGGCCGAGGAGTGGAATAGCTGGGTCAAATGGTAGGTCCATTCCAAGTTTTCTAAGGAATCTCCACACTGCTTTCCAGAGTGGCTGCACTAATTTGCAGCCCCACCAGCAATGTATGAGTGTACCTTTTTCACCACATCCTCACCAACACCTATTGTTGCTTGTGTTCTTGATAATTGCCATTCTAATTGGGGTGAGATGGGATCTTAGTGTACTTTTGATTTGCATTTCTCTCATTTTTTCATATATCTGTTGATTGCTTATACATCTTCTTCGGTGAAGTGTCTGTTCATTTCCATAGCCCATTTGTTGATTGGGTTATTTGTATTCTTGGTGTAGAGTTTTTTGAGTTCTTTATATATTCTGGAAATTAGTGCTCTATCTGAAGTATGAGAGGCAAAGATATTCTCCCACTCTGTAGGCTCTCTCTTCGCATTGCTGATAGTTTCCTTTGCTGAGAGAAAGCTATTTAGTTTGAATCTATCCCAGTGGTTGATTCTTGCTTTTATTTCTTGTGCTATGGGAGTCCTGTTAAGGAAGTCTGATTCTAAGCCAACAAGGTGAAGATTTGGACCTACTTTTTCTTCTATAAGGTGCAGGGTCTCTGGTCTGATTTCAAGGTCCTTGATCCATTTTGAGTTGAGTTTTGTGCAGGGTGAGAGATATGGGTTTAGTTTCATTCTGTTGCATATGGATTTCCAGTTTTCCCAGCACCATTTGTTGAAGAGGCTATCTTTTCTCCATTGCATATTTTTGGCCCCTTTGTCTAGTATGAGAAAATTGTATTTATTTGGGTTTGTGTCCGTGTCCTCTATTCTGTACCATTGATCTACCTGTCTATTTTGGTACCAATACCATGCTGTTTTTGTCACTATTGCTTTGTAGTAGAGTTGAAGTTCTGGTATTGCAATACACCCTGCTTCGCTCTTTCTGCTAAGGATTGCTTTAGCTATTCTGGGTTTCTTATTCTTCCAGATGAATTTCATGATTGCTTGCTCTATTTCTGTGAGGTACGTCATTGGGATTTTAATTGAAATTGCATTGAATCTGTATAGCACTTTTGGTAGTATGGCCATTTTGACAATATTAATTCTGCCTATCCAAGAACATGGGAGATCTTTCCATCTTCTAAGGTCTTCCTTAATTTCTTTCTTCAGTGTTTTGTAGTTTTCATTGTAGAGATCTTTTACCTCTTTGGTTAGATTGATACCCAAGTATTTTATTTTTTTTGCAAATGGAGTTGTTTTCCTCATTACCCTTTCAGCTGTTTCATCACTTGCGTATAAAAATGCTGTAGATTTATGCGTGTTGATTTTATAGCCTGCTATTTTGCTGAATTCATTGAAGAGGTCTAGAAGTTTTCTGGAGGAGGTTTTTGGATCCTCTAAATATAGAATCATGTCATCCGCAAATAGTGACAGCTTAAGTTCCTCTTTTCCTATTCGTATTCCTTTAATTTCTTTAGTCTGCCTAATTGCTCTGGCTAGAGTTTCGAGGACAATGTTGAATAGAAGTGGTGAAAGAGGACATCCCTGTCTTGTTCCCGTTTTTAAAGGGAATGGTTTCAGTTTTTCTCCATTAAGAATGATGTTGGCCATGGGCTTAGCATAAATAGCCTTTACAATGTTCAGGTATGTTCCTACTATCCCTATTTTTTCTAGTGTTTTCAGCATAAAGGGGTGTTGTATATTGTCAAATGCTTTTTCTGCGTCAATTGAAATAACCATATGATTTTTATCCTTCAGTCTATTGACATGATGGATTACGTTTATTGATTTACAGATGTTAAACCATCCTTGCATTCCAGGAATGAACCCCACTTGATCGTGGTGCACAATTTTCTTAATATGTTTTTGGATACGGTTTGCCAATATTTTGTTAAGTATCTTTGCATCTATATTCATCAAGGATATTGGTCTAAAATTTTCTTTCCTTGATGTGTCTTTTCCTGATTTGGGTATGCGGGTGATATTAGCTTCATAGAATGAGTTCGGTAGGGTACCCTCCTTTTCTATTTCCTGGAATACTTTGAGAAGTATTGGAATGAGTTCTTTTTTGAAGGTCTTGTAGAACTCGGCTGAGAATCCATCTGGTCCTGGGCTTTTCTTGGATGGTAGATTTTTAATGGCTTCTTCTATTTCATTGCTTGATATTGATCTGTTTAAATCGTGTATGTCCTCCTGGTTCAGTTTGGGAGGAGTGTATGCCTCTAGAAATTTGTCAATGTCTTCGGTACTTTCTATTTTGTTGGAATACAGATTTTCAAAGTAGCTTCTCATTATGTTCTGTATCTCAGTGGTGTCTGTTGTGATATTTCCATTTGCATCATGTATTTTAGTAATTTGAGTCTTTTCTCTCCTTCTCTTTGTTAGTGTGGCTAAGGGTTTATCTATTTTGTTTACTTTCTCAAAGAACCAACTTTTTGTTATGTCAATTTTTTGTATAGTTTCTTTTGTTTCAATTTCATTGATTTCAGCTCTGATTTTAATTATTTCCTGTCTTCTACTACTTTTGCTGTTATTCTGTTCTTCTTTTTCTAGGGCTTTGAGCTGTAATGTTAGGTCATTTAATTGTTGACTTTTCATTCTTTTCTGGAATGCGCTCCATGCAATGAATTTTCCTCTTAGTTCTGCTTTCATAGTGTCCCAGAGATTTTGATATGTTGTATCATCATTCTCATTGACCTGTAAGAATTTTTTAATCTCCTCCCTGATGTTTTTTGTTATCCATGTTTCATTCAATAGCATATTATTTAGTCTCCAAGTGTTGGAGTAGTTTCCTGTTTTTACTTTGTCATTGATTTCTACTCTCAGTCTATTATGATCTGATAGAACACAAGGCAGTATCTCTATTTTTTCGCATTTCCTAATGGCTGCTTTGTGGCATAACATATGGTCTGTTTTCGAGAAGGTTCCATGTGCTGCTGAGAAGAAAGTGTATCCGCTCGTTGATAGATGGAATATTCTATATATGTCTATTAAGTCTAGGTTATTGATTGTGTTATTGAGTTCTATGGTTTCTTTGGTTGGATTTTGTTTGGAAGATCTATCTAGTGGTGACAGCGGTGCATTAAAGTTGCCCAGAATTATTGTGTTGTGGTCTATGTGATTCTTGAAATTGAGAAGGATTTGTTTGATGTACAGGGATGCACCATTGTTTGGGGCATAAATATTTACTATCGCTATGTCTTCCTGATTTATGGTTCCCTTAAGCAGTATGAAATGTCCTTCTTTATCCCTTCTGACTAACTTTGGCTTGAAGTCCACTTTATCTGATATAAGGATGGAAACCCCCGCTTTTTTACTGGGTCCATGTGCGTGGTAGGTTTTTTCCCATCCTTTCACCTTTAGTCTGTGGATCTCTTTTTCTATGAGATGAGTCTCTTGCAGGCAGCATATTGTTGGGTCTTTCTTTTTAATCCATTCTGCCAGTCTATGTCTTTTGATTGATGAGTTTAAGCCATTAACGTTCAGGGTTATTATTGAGAAATGATTTGTATTCCCAGGCATTTGGCTTATTTTTGGTTTTTAAGTCGGCTTGGTTTCTCCTTTGAGTGGTTTTTTCCTCTAAGGTAGTTCCTCCCTTTGCTGACCTCCATTGTTGTTCTTTATTTCCTCCTCATGGAATATTTTGTTGAGAACATTCTGTAGTGCAGGCTTTCTATTTGTAAATTCTTTTAGCTTTTGTTTATCATGGAAGAATTTTATTTTTTTGTCAAATCTGAAGGTTAGTTTTGCTGGGTATAGGATTCTTGGTTGGCAACCATGTTCTTTCGGAGCTTGAAATACTTTGTTCCAGGCCCTTCTAGCTTTTAGAGTCCAGGTTGAAAAGTCGGCTGATATCCGTATTGGTCTCACCCTATATGTAATCTGATGCTTTTCTCTTGCAGTCTTCAAAATTCTATCTTTATTTTGAATGTTAGGCATTTTCATTATAATGTGCCTTGGTGTGGATCTGTTGTGATTCTGTGCATTTGGTGTTCTGTAAGCCTCTTGTATTTGATTTTCCATTTCATTCTTCAGGTTTGGGAAATTTTCTGATATTATTTCATTGAATAGGTTGTTCATTCCTTTGGTTTGTATCTCTGTGCCTTCCTCAATCCCAATAATTCTTAAATTTGGTCTTTTCATGATGTCCCATAGTTCTTGGAGATTCTGTTCATGATTTCTTACCATCTTCTCTGTTTGGGCAACTTTATTTTCAAGATTAAATATTTTGTCTTCATTGTCTGAGGTTCTGTCTTCCAAGTGGTCTAGTCTGTTGGTGATTATTTCCATTGAGTTTTTTATTTGGTTTATTGTCTCCTTCATTTCAAGGATTTCCGTTTTTTTTTTTTTTTTTTTTTTTTTTTTTTTTTTTTTTTTTTTTTTTGAGAATCTCTATCTCTTTGTTGAAATGATCTTTTTCTTCCTGCAGGTGCTCTTTCAGCTTATTGGTATTATCATTCATTGCCTGCATTTGCTCTCTTATCTCATCCTTTGCTTCACGAATCATCTTAATCATGTATAATCTGAAGTCCTTTTCTGACATTTCTTCTAACATACTGTCATTGGATTCTATTACTATAGAATCTAGATTTGTTTGGATCATTTTCTTCCCTTGTTTTTTCATGTTGTTCATGTATCTTCCCCTCTAGCGCTGCAGATCTGGGGTATTGCAGATTTCCCCCTATAGGCTTATATGGCCCTATAGGTTTCCAAAACCCTTTCTTTAAGGGGAGATCAATATTAGCAGTGCCCAAATCAGACACTATGCAATCCTAGACCAAATAGCCCCTATGGGGACAATAACATCATGTAAATAAGGGAGAAAGCGACTCTGAGGGAACAGGTAAACAGAAGGAAAAGAAAGCAAGAAACGTAGAGAAATAAAAACTTAAATTTTTTTTTTAAAGGAGAAAAAAGAAAATCTACTGTATAATAGTCATATACTAATGAAACCTCCCAGTGTTCAGTAGCCTGATGTATGAGAGGTACCTGACAATGAGCTTCAAGCCTCCAGCAGGCATCTCAGGATGGGATTTACCCCACCCGAAGATCGGAGCTACACTTCCAGGATTATCCAAGATGGCTGCTCTGGCTTCCAAATGTGTTTGCAAATGGGGAGCTGAAGCTCAGGGGTGGACGTGGTCAGCTGGAGGTCCTGGAGACAGGATGCAGTTGGTCCGGCAGTGGTCCTGGAGGTCGGGTGTGTTTGGTGTGGTTGTGGGATCCAGGAGGCCGGGTGCAATCAGTTGGTCTGGGTTCCTGGTGATAGGGCGCAGTCAGTTGGTCTGGGGGTCCTGGTGGCAGGGAGCAGTCAGTTGATGTGAGGGCCCCAGAGGCAGGGAGTGACTGGTTGGGCTGAGGGATCCTGGAGACGGGACTCAGTCAGTCCGGCCAGGGGTCCTACAGGGCCTGGCTGTTGTCTCAAAATGCTGAAAATATTCTTTTAGCCATCTTATATGTAAGTTATCTACTGCAGTATAATAAATGAGTCCAAAAGTAGGTGGCTTAAAACAACAACTATATTATTTGGTTATGTTTCTGAGGGTCATTAGTTGTGACTGAACTTGGCTGGGCTTAGCTGGCAATTCTTCTGCTCCTTTTTAGGTCCTTCATGGGACTGCAGTCATCTGGTGATTTGACAGGAGCAGTTAGGTTTAAGATGGCTTCAGTCACATATTTGGTCATTGGTGCTGGCTTTTGGCTAGACCTCTGTCCTCATGGTCTCTCATCTTCAAAGAGGGCAGAGTGGGCTTCTCATACTACAATACTGCAGTGAGCTCCCAGTATGATTTCTTATGTTCTTTTGGATGGTTCTTTTCCTGACCTTAGGAAGTTTCTTCACACACAAGTGATGATTAATAGCTGAATATTCAAGGGGACCTCTTTGCCCTGTGAACTCTAGCCCACTTCATCTTTCTAGATTCCCAGGTTCATCTTCTGGAATCAGGGAGACCACAGGTCTTTGTCTGGGTTTTCCTTCCTTGAACTGCAGCCTAGACATTGTCACCAGGCAATAGGCTAAGGCAGTCATGTGATGATAATGCTCCTTTCATGTGATTCCCTTTAGGAATCACTGTCCTTGAGACCATCATTTAATATATGTTGTTCAGTTTTTTAATTTTTTCAGGAAAGAAGGTTATTTTTTCTCTTTAACTCTTTCTTGGCCAGAAGTCTCAAGAGTATGAAAGTAGATATCTCTTGAGGCTTAAACTTGAAACTATAAATATCACCTCTGAATTTTATTCATCAAAACCAGTCCAAGGTCAGCCCAGATTCAAGAGATGGAAAAACAGACCAGATGTTTTGATGGGAGTGGTGGCAAAGTTATATTGCAAAGGAGCACATGGATAGGGATGAGAGGAGTATTATAGCCTTCTTTGAAAACATGGTACCCCACTGAGTGTGGGCAAATAGGGCTAATTGTAATATGGTAGCTATTATTTTCCAGGAAACTTTATTATAAGCTCAACTCTGTCCGAAGTAGTTTATATATGGCTGGCTCATCTAATCTAACAAACATTTTGAAGAGTAGTTATTAGTTATTTTTACAGAGGAGGAAACTACCCTTCTTAGGGGTTAATGAACTCTCCCAAGGTTATACCTGGAATTATATGACTTCCATGCCTACATGATTATATACTTACTCTCTGAATTCATTCTTTTAACTTTTCTGTATTATTTAATTTTAAGAATATTCCTTATAAACAGATCACAACAGCATTAAAAATGCATAGATTTTTACTTTTTTAGGTGGTAAGTTTATTCCATTTATATCCATTGTAATAAATTTGGGTTTATTTCTACTGTACTATTTTGTGATTCTTGTTCCCTGTCTTATTTACTTTTTGAATTTTAATTTATATTTATTTTAAAATATTCCCTTTATCTCCATGTGTGTTTCTTCTCTACTTCCCTTTTTATGTATTATTTTTATTAGAGCATCATAGTTACACATAGCAGTTGGGCATCTCAACAAAAGTATACATGCATGGAATTTGATTTCAGTTTTCCCATCCTCCCTCCCATTAGACTTCCTTTCTCTCATCTATTTATTTATATTTGATTGGTTCTTTTTACTTATACACAAAGGTGAAATTCCCTGTGGTATATTTATATATGCACAAAATATGATTTTTAAAAAATATTTTGTTTTAGTTGTAGGTGGACACAATAATTTTATTTTATTTTTATTGGTGCTAAGGATCGAACCCAGGGCCTCATGCATGCTAGGTGAGTGCTCTACCACTGAGCCACAACCCCAGCCTCATAATATGATTTTTAAAAGAATTTATTCTGCCTTGCCTCCCCTTTCCCATCCCTCCACTCTGCCTCTCAATCTCCTTCTTATACACAATGATCTACACAATGATCTGCCCCTGCTTTTTTTTTTTTCTTTTGCAGAGCAGCAAGGGCTATATTCAAAGCATTAAGTAGAACACTGTTACATTTTCCCACTGTCAGTTTCTACATTTCATTTCTTTGGAAAAATGGGCAACGACATCTCCAAACTGCTTCCTGCTGAAATGGGGCAAAGTTGGGGGAAGTAACACAAAGTCCTTATTCTCTATCAGGTCAGTTAAAGAAATTTGACATCAGAGCAGTCCAGAGGTCCACAGTGGCAGATGGTAGGTGACTGGACCGGGCATACATAGAACAGGGATCATGCTAACCTAACAGTAAGCAAGACAGCAAAGCATTACTTTTTTTTTGTAAACAATTAGCCCAAGAGCAATTCGTATTTAAGCCAATCTCTGAAAACTATGAAGACAGTAACTCATAATCATGTCAGTGAAAAACTGATCAAGTTTATCAATATAGGAGGTCAGGAAAATTTATATGTCTATGAGACCAGGCTCAAACTGATTCAGGTCAAACTTGATACTCTAGAGTACTTTATGATCATTATTATTAGTCATTCCCACACATGAACGCTTGCTTTATAGCCTCCAACTTTTCTTAATTTTGGTAGGGCTGATACAAGTGTACATCTTAAGTTACATTTAAAAAAAAAACACTGTTTTTCTTTTTTAATGTCCATGTAGGACAGGATG